>NW_006800111.1:1052234-1128378 GCF_000485575.1 Poecilia formosa
GGATGGTTTCTTACTTTAGGTCACTACAAAATCAAACTGAGTCATGCTGAGCAAATCCAAGCAAAACTTAGTAACTCAGTAAAAACTTCACTCAAAAATGGACAAAGGTATGGACGTGCACGAAGCAAAGATTTTTTATTTATTTTTTATACTGAAATCTGACAAGTCAGCCGGTCCTGATGAGACAGGTGGCCAAATCCCTCAATCAACATCATGAGATCCACTGAAAGAGTTGGCTCCATGCCTGAACTCTCCGAGGTGTAGACCAGTGCTGGTCCAAAAGTACAAGCAAAGTCAGCTCCAAATTGCTCACAGCTTCATTAATGAGCCAAAGAGGTTTGGGAATTCTGCTCTGCGGAGCAGATGACTAAAAAACTGGGGGCTTTCTAGTCCGGAGGAGGAAGAATAAAGTATGTACAGCAAAAAAAGAGCACCAAAAAAATAGCAGTTTGTGTTTTAATTGGAGAAACGGCATGTTTGTTGATTTATCTGAATTGTTCCTGTTTGATTTGTTCATTGCAAACAGCTGCTAGTCGGAGCAACTGTGCAGTAGGTGGGAATAAAGGATGTGAGACGAAACAGCAGATTTAAAGGCCTGGCAGCAGGTTGATGGAAAACACAATGTGATGTTAAAACAATTAGGGAACGAGCCAAAGTGTTTCAGTAAAATTAGGCAGCTCCATCCACCCCATTGGTTCATAACTCAAGCGGTTGATGGAGAAGAAGATGGGTACAACCTGGGACAGGTGACTCATTCATTCATTACAAATAGACAAAAACTAGATCTTTTGTGGCTGTGAAATAAATGGCAAAATTTCATGTATTTGTTCGAATCCAGCTTCAGATGGTTGTTTTGCAGTTGGATCTTGCTGATGGCGAGGGTCACGAAGAACGCCCTGAAACATGCGTGCTGCATACTCAAATAGTTTTCCTTTGATTCGGAAACATTGTTTTCTGGTGTTTGATGTAGAAACTGCACAAGGAGAATGATGAGAATATCAGGTAGATTCCTGGTTCTGTTGCTTCTTTTTCCTCCTTTTTTTGTTTTGGATTAAAGGTTGAGAAAATGTTACTTGACCTAGATTTTAGTTACAATACTCTTCAGTTGGACTACTTCCCATTATCGCTACGACGACGTCATTTAGTTTTGTTAGCTGTCAATATTGTTTTACTGATGTCATTTTATGATTGCTATTTTTCCCAATTTAGCTTAAGATAGATTATTTTAGAGAATGAATATCTTTGCCTTCAGTGTCTGCTCGTCTTCTTCTCATCTATCCTAGTCCAAGCCCTACTGTCACATCTAATTTCCTAATTTTTCCCCTTCCTCTGTTATCCCCACCTTCACATCATCGCCCCCTGCCTAATTTCCTCTTATCTCATCTTTCTCTTTTAATCGTCTCTTTCCCTCTTCACATTGTTCACCCCTATCCACACCGATCCTCTCTTGTGCTGAAACGGCATTTTATTCGGGAGGCAATTTGATTGCCATAGTGAAAAAAAATACCTCGTCATACATAAAATACACTTTTACAATTTTATTTGAATCATTTGAATTGTATTTTGCAAACTGAATTGTGTGCATTTACTTCATAACTTGTTTTGCTAATCTCATGATCAACTAATTCACATTTTAACATTTACATTTTCTAAAATGCGATTTATGTCAAAAAGCAAAGCTGAACATCCCACAATAAATATGTTTTTTTTTTGTAATGTCTAGAAATCCTCTTTTGTTTTACAATCTTGTTAAACCTTCTGCTTTTGCCCTTTGCCAACGTTTCAGTCCCACAGAGTGAAACGACTCAAAGGAGCATTTGCACATTATCAAAGTTCCTTTCTCCAACCAGCATGAAAAGCGTTTACGTCTCCTGCTGAAACGAGGCTGATGGATTTGAAGGAAACAGTAAATGGACGGATGGCGCACGCTGTCAGTGCATTAGTATGTTGACGACAGGCTGGAGAGGCACACCCAGCATGTACGGTAATCACACAATGAGTTTAAGTGCCTCCACTCTGACACACGAACACTGCCGCTATCCGTCGCCCTCGGGTCTGAACACACACACACACACACACACACACACACACACACACAGAGGAAAGTTATTTACATTTTGAAGGATAATAGGAACCGAAGGCAGACAGACTCCTGCTGAGTATCTAAATGCATCTGGAAAATAGTGACGACAAATCATACAAAAAAAACAAACAAAAAACCAATGAAATGTAAATTAAAATCCATTTTGACGCTGTGCTGCCACAGACAAGTGAAAATATGATGCCTTTCAAAGAGTATTCATACACCATTAATGTTTCAGCAATTTTTCTGATTAAACTTACAAATGTAAATCTTATTGTTTTTGTGTTAATACTATTGGATTCTTAATAGTGAAATGGAAAGAAAATTATATGTGTTTTTTTTCTTTAAACATTATTTACAAATTAAAGCCAGAAATGTGTTAAAAGCATTTATGAAGGGAATGGGGTTGTGATGTCACACCTCAGCTTTTTTTTTTTTTCCATTTTGGGGATTAAAATGGGTATTATAACTGGTTAGGACTTTGGGAGATTCACAGTTTTATCAGATAAGGTCTGAAGTTTATGTGCACTGAGGTAAAGGCCCCAGTATTTACCAAAGGACATAGTTTTGATTTGAAACAATGATTTTATTTTATTTTTTGTTTCGTTTTGCTCTCCATCTCATTTCCCTGCACAGAACTGGGAAAAGGGCTGTTGTTTATTCAGCTCCATTTACATGAAACATGTTCCAAAAAGTCTGGAAATGAACTGAGCACTTTTAAGACTAATAGCTCTAGAGATGAAGTCTTTAAATAGTTATTGTTTTGAATAACTATTTGTATTGCATTTTAATTATATAACTACTAATTAAAATGCTGAACTCCCTTGAAAAAGAGGTTTTTTAATCTCAGTGGGACTTTCCTGGTTAAATAGAGTAAAATAAGATTTGAAGGAAACAGAAAATTCCTCATTTCAAATTTACATAGTTTTTTTTTTTTTGCCAGCATTTGAAACAGGCAGTGGTAACCATCACTACGGTGCTTCAAAGTGATGGTGATAATAACACATTCCTCCATAAAGTTGTGACTGATGCTACGGCTTTAGCCTTAGCATCAGTGTTGAAACACCATTAATATCACAAATACACTAACTGTGAAAGCTGTGAGAGACGGACAGGATGTCATGTTGACCGGAAGCTAATTTGGACCCAATTAAACGTCTTATTTTGCCATGACCACAGGCTGTAGTCTCTTACTGGGGATAAATACAGCAGTCCTTCCCCAAGTTCTCACTCCACGTTCTCTTTCTTCTGTTTTTCTGTCACTGTGTCTCTCTGATTACCATTTGCAAAAAGAAAAAAAAAACAAAAAAACTGTTCAGTGGAATTGACAGGAAACCTCTAACAAGCCCAGAATCCAACACTGTACTGTTCAGCTTTGCAAAACCGTTCAAGCTCAGGACAATTCAATAAGGAATGTGTGAATATCAATGTTCAAGTTCTCAATCGTATTTAAGTCTAGACTTCATCTAGGCCAGTCTAGCACACGAGTGTACTTTGATTTGATTAAATTATAGTTTTGCTTACAATCATGCAACACGTCTCTGTTATTATCCAAATACAATTGGTGGTTAACCTGAAAATGTACTCATTAAAAACTTCCCAGTTCTTGCAAAAACCCTCAGCAAATATCAAATTAGATAAACAAAGGAAGCAGCTTCTCTATTACATACTTCATTTAAATGCTTTTGCTTAACTTTTAAAAACATTTAGTACAACCTAAACATCCTGATCCTTGATTAAAGAAAATATCTTTAAATTGATCAGAGGCATTTATTAGTCTCTTGCTGAAGGTGATAAAAGCAAATCACTGTTTGCCTAAACACCCCAACACGTCCTGATATCTATTGCAAACAGGGAGAGGATCTCTCCACTCACACAGCGCCACAACTGTCTGCAGCATCCAATTAATCTCCTGAGAAACAAAGCGAGGGCTTCTAATCAACACGGAGCAGGGAACAATCTACAGTACCACAGGCGTGGTGTTAGCAAGCAGATAAGGCAGATAAAGCTAGATGCGTTACTGACGAGCAGAAAATGTGATGCTGGTCGACTCCCGCACAGTGGTGCTGCCACTAACCACAGACAGAGACGATTAATAGCAGGGGATTTTACAGAGTTTCTGATGAGCACAAACGTTTTATTATTTCAGGCAGTCTGTGAATACGGATCGAATCTGAAGTCGTATTTGTTTCTAAAAATATATAGCCTCTGGTGGGAAAAACTGACTCTAAACTCAGACAAACTACAGGGTGGGCGTTAAGTTTCCAAACATAGAAAAAGTAAACATTGTATGTTGGACGACCGTTTTTATTTTTGTGGGACTCTGTGTAATCGCTGCACGTCTTGGACCACTTCGTGGTTGATCTGCAACATTTCCAGTTTTCTGGAACTTGCAAATAAGTTTAGCCACAGTGTCGTGTGTGTGAGACGCTCGTTCCATGTTTCCTGTTAAAGTTTCGTGCAACCATGAGACAGCTTCCCGATCCATCCGTCAGCGTAATTTCAGCTCTTTGCTCTTTTGTCAAACGCATCTTCTTGGGCATCTAAAATGTAAAAGAAATATACATTTTACATTCTCCTGTGTATGGAAACTTATGGCCCCACCCTGTACAGTTATTAGCCTTCCTGGTAAAGTCCCAAAAATAAATATCTTATTGTGGTAACATTGAGAGAAAAAAAAAATCCTCACTGGGATAAAAATCCCAGTGTTTTAATAAAATTACTGCTTTTACATTTATTTACCTCCCTTACTGTCCTGCTCAAATGAAACAGTCCAGCCAAATGGCTTGAATTATTTCTGAAATGAAATTAATTATCCTGAACTTTGTCTCAGTATCGTCACTTCAAGGGTTTACCGTCACATGTTACTTCTGTTCTTGGCGTAAATATTTATACATGCAGGTGTTTTTAAATGAGAAATGCTAGTTTATTTCAGCTTTTCTGAACTATCATCTATGTGACTTGAGTCCATGTTTTCAACACGACTTGAAAAAGATTTTCTGATTGAGCAAACATCCTCAGGGCAACTGGACTTGGCTGATCGACTCTCTGGGCTCTGGGAAAGTGGGTTCTGTGTACAAACAGCTGCGATTCGTCCTCCAGTTCATTATGGAGACAGAAAACAGGGAGGAAGATAAGAATCATCTTTGTGCGTGTGCTCAGCCACGCTAAAATTCAAATAAGTCGGAGCCTGCGGACGCGTGCGTAAAGGTTTCTGTCAGGAGTGACATTCCTACAGACTGCGGATCGATGTGGCAAATGGGAGCTTCTCTCTTCCTCCCCTCCCTCGCTCGCTCGCTCTTTGCCAGCCTCCTTTCATCCCGCTCTACCCCACCTCTCCCGGGACGAGAATTGCAAAATCAATAGAGCTAAATGGAGTTGCCACGGAAGCCATTGAGTGTCCTTACTAAGTGCAGCAGCTATAAAACCCCTCACTCCACTCTCCCCCTGTTTACCGCTCTCCTCATTCAACAATCTCCACTGCTCCTGTCCTCATTATTCCACACAAAGAAATACAGCAGCTCTAATTCATAGGTCACCCCTCGAATTTCAGAAACTCAAGGATAATGATAAGTAGCAGCGGTAAATCACTGGTGAGTCAGACGCAGAATTATTATGTAATAAAACATCTAAAAAAAGAAAGACGTACAGCTAGAGCTCAGTACGTAAGTCACAACATATAATGCTTGCCTTCATTATTCTTTTATGTACTCAGTACAAGTACATGTCCCTGCAATAAGGGCCGAGTAGCTATGTCTCTGTGGGGAGTTGGTAAAAAGGATTGATTCACTGGATTTCTACTCAACCGTCAGAGGAAATCAGGAAGAATAAAACGCAGGCCTTTTCATGTGTTTAAATGTATTAACAACAAATAATTAGACAAATTTTAGGACATTTAAGTAGAGCAATGAAGTGGTTTTCACCAGAGATAAAAAGGTCTTTGAGGAGGAGAGACTGCTGTAAAGTCAGTGATTCAATCTGATTGGCAAACAATAACTGGGATTGTGAAAGAATCCATGAGGAGGACGTTTTTTTTTTTTTTTTTTTTTCTGCACCAATTGTAATAACCCGCTCAAAGCGTTTAAAGCAACTGGATCTGATTTTACCCAATCAGCACCATTTGGCTCAATTTTGAAGGAAGCTACAATGTGAAGCTTTCCGGAAATGGCATGTAGAGCAAACAATCGTCCCCCACTGCAAAGAGAAAAGTGTGAATGGCATCTTCAGTGAATAAATTTGTGCTGGAAAAGATAAAGGTTGCATGGCTCCTCTGCCTTATTTCCACTGGAGACTCACAGAAATGGGCTAATTAGTACAAAAAGAAGCTGGATCATTTTATGTCAGCGACTGACAGCGGCTTGTTTCAAAACATGTAAAATAATATCAAAAGTAACAAGCAAGACTTTTTTTCTTTAATCTTTGAGTCAAAAAAAAAAAAAAACGAACAACATACTTCCATGTAATCTGTTAGTGGTCTGGATTAGACTTCTTTAAGAAAGTCTCTTAAAGTTTTTGTTTTTTTTTTGTCTGGTTTGTCTTATTGTTTTACTCCAGTCTTTGCACCTGACCAGTTTGTGCCTAAACAATGAGGAAAGTGATTAGGTGGAGAACAAAGGGAAAAGTGTCAAGTCTAATAAAAAAAACCATCAACGGGAAGGAAAAAATATTTAAAATTTATGTTTAAAAAATCTGACCTAAGAGACGAATCATCCTTCAGTCGATCATCCTCTGTTTGCCAGGTTTTCATAGAACAGCAACATGGAGTCACCTGGTTTCTGTTATAACATTTTATATTTGTCACTATGTTAATAACTCTTGTATTGGTAATGGGATCAACTAAACAAACGGGAATGAACTTTGTCTTTGTGGAGAAGCTTTCTGCTGACACAACACAGGCTAACCCCTTTTATCTGACAGTTCATACAGAGGTGGTCTTTCCAAAAGACACACTTTTGTTTGAAAATGTTCATGTTCTGGACAAAAACTGGTGTAGACTTTTAAAACTCCGAAAGGGTGAACAGAAGCAAATTAAAAGGAAGTCCATAAAACTGGAGCTCAGAACTGTTTATGATTAAACTATTTCAGGCACCAACCAGCGCTCTCGATCGTAGTAACTCGTCTCCGGATGAAGTTTCCGTATCCGACGCAATATTCAGCTAGAACATGAGCAAATGAAGACACACCCTATGCGGTTCTTGCCGTTTGTGTTTGATGTGTGAAATGTAAAAAGTGAAAGTAGTAATATGACAGAAAGCAAAAAAGAAAAAAAAAACATTTACAGAACAAATGACAAGAGAGTAATGGAACAGAGAAGAGGAGTCTGGAGGTTGTTTGCTCAGAAGGCTGCATTCTGCTGCTTGGATGGCATTTCTTTGTCACGTTCACCTCCAGAGGCTCCAGGGAAAAGAACAGCAGAATGAGAAAAACACTTTTTAATCTACCTTTGACCTAGATCAAACAAATGCCTGTTTGAATGGTACACAGGAGGAAAAGGCATTTTGCTGAACCAGTGACCTGCAATAAACCTTTCTTGGTGAGAGCGAACAAACACTGCGACAGACAGTCCAGAGAATATACACTCTGCTGGTTAACTTCACATGAGAAATATGAATTTTTATTCCAAAATAAACTAAAACTAACTTGTAAAGGTATTAACACCCATTGATGCTTTTCTTGTTTTGTGAAATTGCAACCACATATTCGGTGTACTTCAATAGAGATTTTCAAAATTTGTCTCAAGTCTGAAAACTCTAAACAAAACCCAATGCTATTAACTCTCTTTAAAAGTAACCTAACTTATAAATAGAGTTAAACATTGTAAAATTAAAAATGTAAATCTAGGTTTGCTACATAATCATAATGAATAAAAAGCAAACAAGGATCCCAATAGACAGTTCAGAGGTAAAACTGTAGAGAAGCTGAAAGCAGGGTTTGGTTTTATAACAGTGTTGAAAGCTTTACACATTTCACAGAGCACTGTTATATCAGACAAAAAAATAAATGGATAGAGAACTGCGCAGCCGCAAAACATGTCATCTACCAAAGCCGATAAGACAGGTAAGAAGAGCGTTAATCAGACAATTAACTCTGAAGGAGAGAGACTGTTGTTATTGATTTGTGGAATCATTAACTTCACAAATCTGACCTTTATGAATGAGTGAGAAAAGAAATAAAATCTACAAGTGTCCAGTTTAGACATTGTCACGAGCTCCATGGGGGACACGGCAGAGATGTTAGAGAAAGTGTGCCACTCAGATGAGACCGAAATGAAACTCGTTGGGACAAATTACACGTTCTAGGACAGTTTCACCATGCAGCACTAAGAAACACTCCTGCTGTGGGAAGGCACTTCTTCAGCAAGCACAGGAAAATGTATATGGAGCTAAATATCCCTGGAGAAAAAACTGTTAGCAGGTGCAAACAAATTGACACTGGGGTGGATGTTGACCTCCCTGCAGGATGATGATCCTACAGACACAAATCAGTAGTTTTTCTGTATACAAAAGTTGTTGTACACAAAAAAATCTCCATCTGATCTGATTATCCTTGAGGTATTGTGCATAGAGAAACTGTAGGGCAAAAAAACAGATGTGCAAAAGTGGAAGTAAGATGCCCTAAATGCGTTGCAGCTACAAATCCATGAAACACTGTTCAAATTTTTATCTGCAAGACAAACTTTGAAAATGATGGATCGTTTTGCATTCACTCCACATTATGCATTTTGGCCTATCACAAATAATCCTAATAAAATATACACAAGTTTGTGCTTTGTAGCACATCAAAATTTGAATAGGTTCAAAGAGCACACATAGCTGCTAATCAAGAATCCAAGGTGAAACTCTGGTTTGCAAAACCTTATCACGCAAACAGAAAAGCAAAAAATATATTCCCTACACGTGCATAATAAGCATCCCGAGAAACCAAACAAATCAAGTTTTTAACAGTATTCAAACTATCTCACTTAAACAAACCAAGTAGTAGGAGTATGCAATTGCTATACAGGAGACTTTATCAACTCATTTAAATGTAAACAGTAGAGAATTTATCTGCTCAGTAATTTCTTGGAAAGTTCAAATAAATCTTTAACGTTGGCAGCTCTGCCACGGCGCACCGTCCGCTGCAACGGCGTGAAGAAACGAAGCCAAAGCAGATGCCAAGTCAGAGGACAAAACTCCAGGAAAACTGCCTGCACTGCAACTCCTTTCTTACGCAAGAAATGGCACGGTGCAACATTTGATGGCTTCTTTGTAACCTCCCATAGCAGGTGAGACAACATGATGTGATGCAATGTGCTTTCTCTTAAAAAGGGCTCTAAAGAACGGAAACCGAAAGCTCCACTGCGCAGCGGTTCAAAAACGTCCCAGGTAAATGAAAGATAGCAGCGATCCGCTGCTGGGAGAGCCATTAACCAGAGCTAAATAGACTTTCCGCTCTTGACGTGTGTGTGTGTGTTTTAACTTGTAACGTGGGGGTGTCTGCTGCTCTCTTATCTCCCGCCAGGAGAGGAAGAAAGTGATGGAAGGCCTCTGGTAATTAGAGGGGAAAGCGTTTCCCTTCACTACACAAATAGCGATAGCCCTTCACTTGCTGAAGAGAATCACCCTTGGTTTGAGACTGCAGTCAGATGGGGTGCAGACAAGCCTACACACACACACACACACGCACACACCCTCCTCACCTGCTCCAGCTTCCAGTGGAACTCAGCGGGTCGGAAAGTGTCAATCTGCGTGAAATCTCTCCTGAGCAGGAACACCAGGCGGCAGTTGTGAACATACAGAGAGTAGTGGTGGCGGTTCATCTCTGCACACACACAGCACACGGGGAAAACAATCATTATGTGCAAAGTAAAACGGAATGCATGCTCATTTTCTGAATCCTCAAGAAAACAAGTCCTCCAAATGAATACTCTTTTTCACTTGACGACTTCTTTACAGTGAAGCCTGCCTAAGAGATCATTAAACGCTTTCAGAAGAGGGGTTTATTTCTCAGAACTCCCCAGTGATTAGCCAATGCTTGTTCTTATATGTCAGAAATATAATCTGCTTTTTGTGAAAAAAAAAAAAACAAAAAAAAAAACAAGCTTTGCTTTCAAGTTCAAAAACACCCATTTTCAAGCAAATAAGCCATCTGTTAGAAAATGCAGATGGTCTGTGTTGTCTAAATGTTTAATTATGTGTTTTAAGCTGTAGCATCCAGATATGAAGAAGGCAGAAAAGTTGCAGAGGACTTGTGCTTGTGGAATGCATTCAGAGCCTAATTATTCAATAGTTTTATAAGGTATTTTAATTATGTTATACTTTGATGCCCCTAATTACAGAGAGGGGAAACATTGAGCTCTTAAGGGGGGGAAAAAAAACTGACCTAAGTTTAAGAAAAGGTATATGCAGATAATGATGTCATATCAAGCTTCAACACCTGAGCGTAACGCGAGAGGATTTCCCCACCTGTCTTGTCAGAGTTGCACAATATGGTTTCCTTCTCAGCTCTAAGTCCCGGACTCGGCCCGTGTTTCATCCACGTTGCTACAGTGAACTGGTCCGTCAGGTTCTGGGGCACCACGTGGTCCGGAACATTTGCAGCCTGGCGCCCGTCAAACCTGTAGATGAGGTCGCTCTCGCGCCCGCTGTCGGTGAGGAGGGACGCGGTCCAGTTTGTGGCGGGGCTCGGGGCAGGAAGGAGGTCGGTGCTGCCTGAGGCTGCCCCTGGATGCGCCGGTCAGAAAACATTGACTATTAATCAGAGAAGCGCTCGGAAGGTCCACTGTTGAAGCTGCAGAGGTCTGTTGCTCAGGTGGGAGAATCTGTTTTAAGGACTAAATTGGAAAAAAGTAAATAAATAAAGCAGGTCTTTTTGGGAGATTAGTAAGATTTTCGGAATCCCTTAGAGAAAGAAAGCCCCATCTGCTACTTAGAGAAGATACAGTGAAGTTTATGTTGGTTATGTGAACAAGTTCATGAGGTACAAATATTTTTGCAAAGTACAAAAGTATTTGTACCTGGGTAAAAATGGATCAAATAAATGTCACATTTAATGAAAGTTTGACATTAATTTGGGAAGTTTAATTTTTTTGTTTTTTAAAGGCTCCTTTAAATAATGTGCAAGATAGAAGTACTATGATGGAAATTGGTCTATTACTCTACTGAGAAGGTTAAGATGTCAGGAGGTTAATTTTATATCTGAATTAAAATTTTATGCAGTCTTAGTTCTTGGCTATCAAAAAGCTCGCCTCTATTTAATTAGAACATTCTCACTTATTTCTGCATAACAATCCATCCTGTCTACTCTTTTTTTCCCTGTTCTTTGTATTTTTCCTTACCACAAAGTTTCTGCAGAGACTTTTCAGAGTAGGTTTCCCGGTCGCAGCCCTTTCCGATGTGATTCGTCTGCAGCTCCACCATGGCCTTCACACCCGACAGCGGGCCGCCGCATGTCTCCAGGTGCATCTTGGGAAAGAGCTGCTTGCTTCCGGTCCCCGGCTCGTAGTCCACTCGCTTGTTCCAGCCTGAAAGTACGACGGAGATTTGAAAAGTTTGTACATATTTGGTTTCATGCACACGGCCTTCAGCCTTAGAAACGAACGGCCTGTTCCTCCTTGCCATCTGAAGAATTTCCAGGGGAAGATTTTTATTTATTATTTGCTCAAATTGAATGATGAAATGACTCAACTGCTAATAAGATTGCGAAACTAAAAGGGCTGTAAAATGCTTGCTTTCTACTGCCAGCTGGACAGCCAGCTTTTTTATCACCAAGTTGTTAAGGCTTTCATTCAGTGTGTACCAAAATGCCTCCATTGGGGCCAGTGGAAGAGACCCAACATGCTGATGTTGCTGTGTGCATGTCACATCGTCAATGATATCAAGTCTCCTGAGAAAATTACCGAGAGAAACAGATTGTGATTAGAACGGCGGCGAGAGACGACGTGGATCTCACGTCAGTGTGAGGGAGACTTCACGAAACTGCAGCTGCAGAAACATTGCTGACTTTTGCACATGAGAAAATAGGTTGCAGAGGGGGGGTAAAGCTTTAAATGCATCGCTGCTTTATGTTTTATTCATGGTTTTAAGCTAGTAGAGGTTAATGGTTTTGCATTATGCTTCGCATGGGTTAATGGTTTTGCTTTATAGCCACTTTTATGAGACCAAATTTGAAGAAACGATGCAACTTTTATAAGGATGTTAGCATAAAGAAAGGATTTTAAGTGTTAGGTGATGTTTTGAGTTAAATATTCTTAGATCTTAGAAAACCTGGAAAGAAATGACTTTGGTTTGTGCGGCTGCTTTCATCGCTTCTTCTGTAAAACTAGATTGACTTTTGACCATAGACATTACTTTCTGACTATCTTTTTTTATACCCGTCTCTCTTAAAGGATACGTTAATCTGCATGTTATAAAGGATCAGTGCTTAAAACTAATTTATGCATACCCATGAGTATGCACTCCTATTTGGTCACATCTGTTTCATCCACAACTGCAAACTAAAGATTTTTCCTAACAAAATTATGCGTTTCATTTTGTATAACATAATTATGAGCTTGAGCCAGTTGATAGACCCGTCTAGACTGCTTTTAGCATAATAAAACGTGAATTACAGTAGGCGCTGCTCTGCTGGCTTCCTCTTTATGCAGGAGGAAGAGTTACAGCACCTATTCAAAACAATTCATGAGCTATAAATGCAATCATAAATTTCAGTGTTTCCACAAAAAGTGGTGTATAATTGTGTAGTGGAAGTAAAATACCTTTGAAATTGTTTTCCAAAGACACAATCAGCAAAGTGTGACATTAATTAATGTGTATTCAGAACCTGAGTCAATATACTGAAGTTATAGCTGCAAGTCTGACAGAGTGTGTCTTGAGCCACTTTGCAAAATTGAACAATTCCTCCAATTCAAGTCAAATAAATCAAATTTGATTTAAAGCATCTGAGAGCAGTAATTTCTAAAACTGATTACAAAGGCCTGACTAAAACGTTCTGAAACCATGTTGCTTCTATATTTACATATATAGTTATGTAGTGCTTTATGTTGGTTTAAACTCGACTTCAAGGTTGCATTGTTCAAAAGTTTAATAATAACATCTGCATGGTAGAAAACTCTACAATTCATTTTGAATATTAAAGTTTGTTGTGTTGCTTGGATCAACAAAAATGGAAATTTTAGAGAATTTTTTTTTCTGATGTTCTTTTCTTTCTGCATTGATTGCAAACACCAAACTGATTAATTTCTCTTTTGTCTCCCTTGCTGTTTGTTGTAAGCACCTTAAACTGTTCACACAATTGAAATATAATCAATACTGCTAATGGCTTAATTGAATGATTTCAACAATTTGAACAAATACAATAAATCTTGACTAAAAATCGACATGAGGTTGTGACTTTTGGTTTGAAGGCATTGCTGTTAACTTTGAGCTGCACCAAAGTCACAACTTTGTAGCACATTAATTTCTAAGATGATAAAATAAGTAAAATATCTCCACCCAGACTAGTTTTTCTTTCATCAAGGTTATAAAAAACAGCCGTCACGCTCGATCCATCACTGGAACTTTGTTTGTTTCTCTTGTAATCTGTTCATTTAACCTCATCCTTCGCCTCCTTCTCTCTCTCCTCCTGTCTTTCTCTCTCTCTCTCTCTCTCAGCCCGGTTCCTGAGCTGCTGTCAGAGCAGACAGGTGAAGCAGCAGGGGAGATGGGCTGAACTGAATGCCAAGCCGTTGGCATGTTAAAGAAGAAGAAAAAAGGACCAGTCTGGTCAGCTTTCCCTCCTGAGGTTTGTGTCAGGTCCTTTGATTTCCTTCAGAGACATTCAGTATAAAATGAGAGAGAAGTTCCTGAACAAAGCAGAGTCTGCCCAAAAGACTGCTCTGAATTGCAATCTTCAACTTTGAATGCATCGGCTACATTTAGGTGCCTGAAAGCAATGTATAAACACCAGTCGGTGAGTTTCTGTTGAGGATTTCAAGGCAAGACATCATGTGTGCAATTCAGTGGTTGTTTCTGACCTTGCCATCCGGGTTTGCACACAGGCTTGACTTCAATGTGAATTGCCACATCCTCTTTTGCTTTCTTCTGACCGCAGTCAAAGGCAGACACCATAATCCTGTAGCTCTGCTGCTTTTCATAACTCAGTCGCTCTGTGTTTCTGATGTTACCTAAGGGGGGAAATGAAAACAAAGAGAAAGAAAAAGGGATTATTCCTCAGCTGAGGAAACTGCAATTATATGCCGAGTTAAATAAAAAAAAAAAAAAAAAAGGAAAAAGAGGCGAAAGCAAACCGTGGAACTGAAAGGAAAATAACTTTTAGCCTGATGCCTCAGTTCAGTGAACTTCTATTGCACTGAAAAATAAACAACCTCCCTGTGAACATTTTGTATAAAGCAGGATGGACAGATTGTCTTTTTCAGTCTGCATAAAAGCAACAAATGACTTTAGACCGATGTCACTTGTGCAGCCAAATGTTACTGAATTCAGAAAACAATGTAACAAAACATAAGATCTTTATTGTTACATATTCATGTTTATGTGGAAATTCATCTTTTAAAGCCACACAGGAGGCTTATCAAGGCTTAAATGTTGCCGATTTTCTCTCTTTCTGCGTGAACGTTCCCCATTTTCAGTCATGTTTGTGGAAAAGTTAAGATTCAACATCATCACATAGTGACAGAGATATGAGATTAAAACATTTTTCTGGCCCTATTTTTCCTCCACTTTTATACTCTCTAAATCAAAGAAATGGCAGCAAAAGTAACCTTATTAAATAATAAAACAGCTCGAGCCTAAAGGTGTGGTTCCACTGCAGGAAACTTTTCCAGGAACCCAGGAAACATTGCTGAGGGGAAATCAAATATTTTGGATAAATCCTAAACTAAATGTGCAGCGTTGTAGTAAGAGGATGCAAAAAATATTTCTTCTCACCAGTTTATATTTTCTATTGCTTATTAGGATTTTGGTAGTAATATAAAAAGCAGCCACTGATGCCGCTTTTCAGATAGTTTGCATTTGAATGCACTGATAAAAAATCCACCAACTTCAGTGAAAATATTTAGTTAAAATAAGCACAGACTCTCACCATCAGAGTCTCAACGGAGACGGAAAAAAAAGAGAGTCCCGCTCTCATTAAAGCCTTTTAAAGATATGTGGACTGCTAATGTCATGATTATTTTATAGTGTTTATTTTCTGGAGTACAGATTAAAAGAAATCACAACTGTCCAGGATCGTTGATCATTCAGAGATACCGAGTTGTTGCACTACTGCACGTCTGTGTTGTTACCGTTTCAACAAGACACACACCTCACAGGCTTTAATTATTAAAGATCAGCAGATTGTTACAAACTTCCTCTGAGCTACAAATTATTTTTAATGCAGTTTCAAAGCTTAATTGCCGTGAAACTGTCATAAACTGTCTTTAGATGTTGCCATCCCAATCAGACCTCTCCTTATCTTTTCTTTGGTTTTCCTGCACAATATGTCAAGATGGGGCGTAGTTAATTTGAAAATCAATCCAAGTACAGATTTCCACACAGTTTGGAGTGGCAGTCTGGGGCTTTCAAACCATAATCACTGTGAGACAATCTGAAATTGATGCTGCTTCGGTCTGATTTCACAGCCTTTAAAGCCACTCTGGATCGTATGGAGAGTCTTCAGCGTCAGAGGATATAATCTAAGAAAATGGCCTGGTCGTAATCCCTGCTGTTGAAACGCGCCCAACAAAATGACTGAGGTTTCCAGAAAGGTTGCGGGAGTTAAGTTTGGGCAAAATCTTTCAGAAGCCAATACTAAAAATCTTCAGTAAATGGCTGCTTAGATAGAAATGCTTCAAAATACATCTTGGATCTTGCCATGAATATTAAAATAATAATTGTTTAGACATTCTAAACATAAAGACAATGAGAAACAAGAACAAGCATTCTCTACTACTGGCCATTTGTTTAGTTCATTATGCATTAAACTTAGCCTAAATCCAAACTAGTCATTTCTAGGACATGTCATGCATTTTAGCTTTTATTAAAAATAAAAAAAATTATTATACATTTTTAATCCTTTTACTTATTTTCCAGGGATTCTATGAGCTCAGGTATCACTTTTTGGTTTTCTTGCAAACCCAGGACATGTTTAGTTTAGTTTTTTTTAGCAACACTGAAAATATCATTGCTGTCTCAATCTAAAGGCTTGATGGTACAAAGCCCCCTCACTCTGCTTCGGTAAAGAGGAATGAAGGAAGCGAGTGAGATCCAGTCGGCTCAGAGAACATCAGAATGTAAAAGAAAGATAAGCTGACATGACAGAAGAAGACAAGCGAGGAATCAAAGTCAGACAGGGAAAATCTCTTTCCCTGACAGTCTGAGACCCAAATAAAACAGAAACATATATCAACAATGTTTCTGCCACTTGACAACAGGTGGAACAAGCTAATTGTACAAACGGTAACTGATTACAGTTTGTTTAGAGTCATTTATTGTATTTTATTTAATGTGTAGGGCCTTAAGCTGGTGGACTGATGTTAACCACCAACTTGATTTTCTCTTTTCTTAGAATACATACAATGAACCTGAATGTGTCTGTCTGAAGTCGACCTTTTGAGACGAAGATACAAGAGTTACATGCATGGAGACTTGCTGATATTTATCACATGTTGGGCTTTTTAATAGCAGGACAGTGTTGGAAACGAGGGATGTTGGAGTTGTGGGTTAGGGTTAGGCGTTCGCCCCGTCTTGGCTGTCGTAACGTTTACATTAGGTGCTTATTTGCAGAGAAGCTGGTGATCAGTTATAGATAAAGTGCTACAAGTGTGAACCATGCACTCAGAATAAAACATGTATTTCTAGGAGCTTTACATGAAATATGAAAGTAAAACATTGGAAGAGCCAGTCCTACTTTTCTACTGTGACAAGAAACATTTTAGAGGCTCTATTCTCATACAAGAAGACCAAGAGTGGCAAACTGTCTAAAACAGCCTCCATTTCCTAAAAACTATCTCCTTATATTACCATTATGTCAAACTTAACTACGGTCTAAAGTTGAATAAAACCGCATTCACATAAAAAGGAAGTCTGCCTTACTCTTAGTCCTTCTCTGACTAGCCGTTAGCATTAGCTTCCAGGCTCAAGTAATGTGCAGGTGTAGTACTACCTGTTTATAACGTCTTAAAAAACCTCACTTAGAAAATCTGCTATTTAAGGACTATTTTTTTTTATCATTTTAATGGCTATTTGAAATAGAGTATCCCTGATTCATTTTCAATTCACTCTCTAGTCTTTAATAAAATGAACTCCCCATCTAACATTAAGTATTTGCTGCAGAGCAGTTCAATTACTTTTTCTATTTTATGCTCCCTTCCACATTACAAAGTTACCACGGCTCTACAGAGGAAATCTAACCAATAACCTGCGGCTTACCCTGCCCTCCAAGCAGTATTATTGAGCGAACGAGGAGAGTAAGTCAGACTGGTGTCAAATACAGAGAAAAAAAATACGTGGAGATTAAAATCACAAAGCAATAAGACAAAAAAAAAATATTAATAAAAGCATGAACCACCCAGAGAGAGGTGAGTAACTGCAGAGAAAGTTCGTGTTTCTGTCTGACTGAACAGCAAATACACACACACGCACGCACACACACGCATGCACACACACGTGCACACGCAGTCTGCCTTCAGCTTGCATTACACTGCACTCAGATCACGCCGGGCTAGAGGCAGCCTAAATCCCAAAGTGAAATTTTATACAGACAGATACGCTTTAAATAGTGCATCCAACAGAAATAGAATACAAGCATTTAAGCAAATAGGACAGGTGGGAAGAAATAAATTAGCAAATGACAAAAAAGAAACAAGTTTTGGTTTTGTGGTAGATTCTGTAAATGTTCAGCAACTTTGGAGAGATAAAATGCCGACATATTTTGCACTTTTTTAAATTGTGAGAAATTCCTTTTTTCATTTCGAACCCACTTTAATAGTATATCTTTGATTGCTAGCTTCCACAGAATGCTGAGGGATTTGTTTTCAAAGTTGGCCGCATCTATATTTAGCACAGACGTTTCATGTTTACACAAGGTTTGAGAGATCACAAGGAAAACATGTACAAAAGAGAAAATGTCCCGTTTCTCTCATCAAGCCATTAACCATTCTGTTTGTGTTTAAATGAGGCAGAAATAACACAGTTAGGAGAAAACAGCCTGCTGCTTGTAATACAATTTAATCATATATTCCAAACGATATGCTTATGATTGCAGAGGAGTCCAAAGGGGCTGAATCACAGAGTATTTCTTGTGAGGGCACTGTAAACCTGGTTTAAAATTCAGAAAAATTAAGAAAAATTTTCAATTTTACTTTCTTGAACTTGGTCTCCTTCATATTGAACAGTTTATTTTCCCTCTTATAATACAATACCTCACTTCCCCATACATGCATGCAAAAAACTTACCATTGCGGTCTATGGCAAATGGGGTTCCCCCAGTCACAATTTCATAGTTACAGATCTGACTGTACTGTGGTGAACAGTCCTGATCCCAAGCCTCCACCTGAAATTAAGTTCAGACAAACGGTCCTTTAACATGTAATATCTCAAATAAGAGACATAAAAAAATAATAATGGAGGAAGTTTTAAAACATTTTAGCTAAAGGCTAGTGTTCTCACTAGGGATGCACCAAGAAAAAAACCCAAAAAAAAACAGGATCTGATTTATTCACTACCCCCTTCACATCATATAAAAGAATGACCAAGAAAAAAAGAACTGACATTGCTTGGTGATTCAGTTTAACGACCCCACAATCAATATCTGAATAAATACCTGCAGGATGCTGTCATAGATCTTGCCTTCAGTCACTGACGCCTTGTAAAGAGACTCTCTAAACACGGGGCTGAACTCGTTGACATCATCCACCTGAATGTGGACCACAGCCCTGAATTCAGGAAGACAAGATGAAAGAAGGGAGCCCATTGTAAAATATGGACATAAAAAAAAAGCATGGATGTTTGATTTAAAAAAAAAAAAAAAAAGCAAAAAGGAGTGCAATGATAAAAGAAAAATAGGTATGGAAAAAGAGATGACAGAAAGAAAATTTGAGTCATGAGTGGGGACTGAAATGCCCCAAAGTTTAATTCGTCGTCAGACTCACGAGCATGAGAGTGTGCAGTCTTCAGGGTCTCACAAGCGGCAATGTCAACGCATTTGTTTGAGAAGAAAATGACAGCGTGCCAGCTCAATGTTGCCACATCTTTTGATGGGATGTGAGAATGTGCATTGGATCTCTGGATAAAGTTTATGTGTCATTGGTCTGCTTATTAAACTATATATAGATATGTATGTATCATATTTGCATCTAAAAGCTAATTGCGCTTTGATTAACTGATGCAGAGCAACTATAAAATTCAGCTTTCAAGAGGATTAATGGACGACATGAACAAAAGAGTAAGAGGAAGCACAACGATTATGTAGATTACTGCGATCTTGCAGGAGTGTTCCCAGAGTAGACACTGAGACAAACCGACAATGAAAACAGGAACAAAAGCCAATTTCACAAGAGGGCGATAAAAGGACAAAACGAGAGGGCAAGGCCAAAGTCTGAAAGCTGAATATGAAGGATTTAATAGGCAGCTTGGCATAGCTGCAGGCTAGAGAAATGATTCTATACAGTAAATTAAATTAGAGATTTTGCTTTCACCATTAATGATTTGACCACGGCACTGAAAAATCTAGTATTTATCTTTAGATTCTGTTGTTGCATTTTTTTTTTTTTGAAAGAAAACATATTTTTTCTTCCAAAACAAGTAAAGTTATTCTCAAAGTACAGAATCCAATCTGGATCTGGATTGAACAGCAGGTGAATCCAGATCCGGACCCCAGCCCACATTTTCAGGTAAAGAAAATGTGTATTTTATGAGTCATATTTTATTGACTCATAAAATATGGTAATTTCAACAAAGTTGAGTTAAAATAAATGTCATATTTCTGTCGTATAATATCTAGGCAAATATAACAAAGAGGATTTGCTCTTCACAAGCTTAAGAGCTCCTGATAAAGAATGCTCTTTATCATTTATCGTATAGCAACGTTTTTGTTAGTCACAAGAATGTGCAGCTCAGTGTGTTTTCTAGCACACACAAGGAAATCTCAACTAAAACTAATACATTTGGCCATTTTACTGGTGTTTCTGCACTAATGTCTGCAAATGAACCAACATTAGATGCAGTTTTCTTCAGCAGCAGTCGTCACCATCAACATTTTACTGTGCATCTAAGAAGGCACATCTGGCCAGTTAATGCTATTAGCCTAATGAGGAGTATTTAAGGTGTTGTGCTCTGTAGCGTGTCACAAAGCCACACACACAAGCAGACATGCGTGCGCTCTTTAATTTGAATTTCTCCTGAGAAAGACCATCACGCATCCTTCTCTCTTGTTGCTTTTTCCCCCACTACAGAGCAGTAGTTTACTTTAGCATAATTCCAACTCTGACTCAAAGAGCAGAGAGTTTGATTTGATGTTGTCCGCACCACTTTGCCTGTCTGCCAGTCTAATTCCTGAGCTGCAAAAGCAAAGGCAGACAAATCTCATCGAAAGGCAATAAGCACAAAATATTCTTGCATAAACAAGTTTTGGATCCGTCTCCTGTACTAATTAAAATAGATAGTGATAGTTTATATGTAAAATATTGTAGCTATTGATATGGATTGTTTCTGTGAACTATTCCTCTTCGCTGATTAAGTTTTCTCCTGATTGACAGCTAACAACACACTAGAAATGTTCATACGTTCCCCTACTGCTTGCCAGTGTTGCATTATTTAGTATTATTCCAGCTTTTAATTTTGTGTTGTCTTTTATGTTCCTCTTCATAGAAGCTACATCTGTCCAGGCATTAATTGCGACTGCTGCCAACAACTTCATGTTCTCCTGTGTCTCTCCTGGACAACGGCTGAGCTTTTGCTGCGACTAGCGTTATGTGCCGTCTACCAACCAGACTAGAAAACTGGCTCCGACTTGTCCGTTTAACTTCGTTTCTGTTCTAGATACCCTTTTTCTCTGCCACAGAAAGTACTCCTCCTTTGTGTTTCTTTTCTCTTTTTTTCTTTTTTTCTGTCTCAAACACCCAGTCAGCCGTGGCAGGTCGCTGCTGGAGGCTCCTTGCTGTTGAAAGGGAGTTTTTTAAGGCCAACATCCAGAGTTACATAAAGATTTGTAACCCTGGCGCTGGACTTACTTGTGAGATTTTTTCCAGTTAGCTCCACCGGGGCCGGCGCCGCAGTCGTAAGCCTGGATGATGAAGGTGTATTCCTTCTGGCTCTCACAGTCCACATGACTGCTGGCTCTCAGGACTCCTTCTCCTGATGTGCGATTCAACACCACTGCCTCAAAAGGGGCATCCTGACCAAAGATCTTGAAGGAGCAAATCTCCCCTGGGAAGAAAAGAAAAAAAAAATTGAATTCAACCTGGTGGCACAAAATGAACAAATTGAGCGATTGTTGTGTTTTAGTGAATGATTCAAGGGTTTATGTCTGTTGCTGAGTCAGCTAAGGAAGTAATTTTAAAAAATAAAAAAGTATTTAAAAATGATTGTTCACCAGTAAAACCCTTCTGTCATGTTTGGAAAACAAAAAAATCTCACTCTGGCAGTGTCTTTTGTGTGTTTGCTGAAAATAAACCCTCCAAAGCCAAAGTCTGATCTTTGGCTGAAATTCTTTGGCAGAAGATAGAAGAAGAATTTTTATATAATTTTGTATAACATTGTATGTTTTGTCTTCCCCTCCACACACACACACACACACACACACACACACACATGCTCATTGCCCTCCCAGAGTAATATTATCAAACCCAGCAGTAGCTCTGAAACCACTCAGAGAATTCAAACATGTGGGTAATGAATCTGAACTAACAAGAAAACACAGCAGCTGGCTTTTTGCTTTGTTCTTACAGTGCAGCTATTATTTCAAATTTCAGCCTCTGTTTCATTTCTCTGCACAGAAACTTTGTCAGCTCCTGGTGAGCGGTGTGGAGAATTATATTGCTTCTGATTTTTCTTCGTGTGCACCAGCTGACTCCACCGAGTGAAGGTATATCTCTCACGTGGCTTTAGAAGTTCATTTCATGCACAGGTTTTTGACTCTTTGATATCGAGAAGCGCTTTGGAAAAGAAACTAAAAGAACGTTTCAGCGGTAGAGGATGCGCGTCTAAACGTCCAAACCCCTTTCCAAACTTTCCGCCAGTCACGTTTTGAGATCTTAGCCTTTTCACGAGCTGACTCAATTGTTTGAATCCAGTTTTTCTGAAAAAAATAATGGTCCTGTCGGCAACACAGGGCTTCGAGGCGACATGTATTTTCACACTTAAAGTCTGTGCAAAGTAGGCAAAGCAATTGCAGAGATGCAGTTCAACACAGATGTATGGAAAATACATTCTCAGCTATAAAAAGCAGGAAGGAAAGAATAGCCCTTGAACCCACTTCCACTTGCAAGTCTTACATAAGTGGAAAAAAAATCCCCAATAATATGAATTTAATATAGTGGTGCTACCTTTACGCATAAACCTTGACATTCTGGTGCAAAGGGGGGGAAAAGATGTTTCTACTTAACACTTTGAGGATGAATGCAAATCCATTTTCTGCTCCATCTGTTGCAGGAAATGCATTTCCTTGGATTGCTTTTTATATGAGAACATGACAGAAGTGTGGAGCGGAGGAAAGGAAATGAGGACAAATTTGATGGCCCCAATGTATATGTAAATTGTTGTGGCAGATATTTTTGCCAACTAATGCATACTTTACACACTTGCCGTTTTACTTTGCCTTACCAGATGGAACAAAGAATTTTCTCACCGCTGTGAAGCATCAGAGAAAAAAAAAGAAAACAAAAAAGTCCATTTCAATTATTGCCTCCTTTGCAGCATCTTTTGCTAAATTATTGGTACCCCTGAAACTTTTTCAACATCCCATCATGTTGTAGCTACAAGCTTTGACTGGATCATTCTAAAATAATAATAATAATAATAATAATATCAATCGCATAAAACCCCAATGAAATGCACTGAAGTCTGTAGCTGCAACATTACTGACTATTAAAGAAGTTCAAGTGGGTTCAATACTTTATCAGAGCACTGCATGTCAGGTAGAAAAAGATGCAATGTTTTCCAGTAAATACATATCGAAATAGTTTTTTTTTTTTTCCAGTAGGAACTTGACCCCTGACCATGCAATACTAATGTAGAACAGGAAATAAGTCAGCTGAAATGAATTCAATAGCAACAATCATCCAAAATAGATGGCGCTCCACAGGAAGCCCGAGTCCAATAAACTCCATCCACAGAAATGTCAAGCTGTCAGGAAATATGCATCTCACGAAATGTAAAATTGCTAATATAATGGAAGCGGACAGGATGAGCACGATTAATGAGAAAATGATTCTCCATGAGCGAACGTGTTGTCACAAGCAGCCAAAACTAATTTGTGTATTCCCTGTGTACAAAGGACTTGACAGAGCATTTAATTCCTTCCAATTTTATTTCAATTTGTCGAGTTTACCAGTTGCTCACACTTTGTCTTGAATCGCACCGAGTGATACATCAAACTCATCTGCATGTAGGTGAAACAAAGAAGGACTTTCCAATAAAACCCGAGGGCCACACTTTTATTTCTTGAAGGCGTAGGGCGCGCGCCGAATTAGAAGGTTAAGACAAACTCTTGACGGCTAATGTATACATACAGGCGTATAAGTCTTAATAAAGTGTGATAAATTGAAGCGTGGAGAGAACAGGTTGGGAAGCTTCCCTTTTAATTCGAGAGTTTTGGAGAATTTAAAGTCCTTTAGATTAAAGCTGCACCACAGCAACTGCACATCATTAGGACAGAAAATGCATTACAAGCTGCTCTTCAATACTAGAACCCACAGTTAAAGAAGAGCAGACAAACAGGATCTGTTTATTTCTTAGTATCTGCAAACACAATTGTGAAAACAAGAAGAAGCGATCTCCGGAGTGAGCTTAAAGCACAAGCTCCCAGACAGACCTCAAAATAGAAACAGAAAATTTAAATCTCTTCTTAATCAAAACAGTGCCGACAATCCATCTGGTGTTTTTGTTCCTGAGTGGAGAGAAGGAGATGCAAGAAGCTCCCATCTCACGGTGGGTTCTGTGTGTTTGTGTTGGAGGCTGCGAACATGGTGGGAGGGAGCGGTAAACCTTGATTAAAGGAACTTTCAAAGCATGCAGAGTATCAGTGGGCCTTAAGCCTCCCGTCCCTCACGCTCCCTCGTTGCCCAGCTCACTGTCGTCATTACTGCTCCACTTTAATTAAAGACCGGAATGAACTGCACTTCTTTACTGAATCATTAACCACCGTAATACTTCGGCATCCACACAGCAATACAGGCCGTCTCTGTGTGTAACGGGTTTCTGCAGACTGACCTAAAAATGCAGTGGAGGGTATATTTAAAAAAAGAAAAAAACTCAGCAGTGTTTTGTTTAGGATCTTTGTAACGTACTATGACAAGCCCCATTCGGCCTGCCAAACTTTCTTCTTTAAAATATCAGTGTAAAGAGAATTAAATTCATATGCATGCCACACTTTTCACATTTTTGAAAATAAAGTACCATTTTTCTTCAATATCTCATTATTGTACGGCGCCCCCTAGGGAACATCGAGGATTTTTGTTCAGTTTATGCGGCATAATTGAATACTGTAAACCTTTCTACTGGTCGCCGTCATACTTTCTGCTATACTCTAAGGTTTTTGTGAGGGTTTTTTTTCATGTGTATGTCATTGTGAAATATCTTTAGTTTTATCTTTTACTTTAGGATAAAAATGCACCACAAACCGATGATTTAAGCAGAAACTTAAGAAGGAAAAAGAAAAAAATACATCCAAATATTTGGACTATTTCTGAGTCATCACAAGGTAATAAGTCATCTGACAGTTTTGATTGTGTCTCTTTTATTTTGGTGGTCTGAATGGTTTAAATGCCCGTTCCCATCTCAGCCTGACACAAACGGACATAAACATGCAGTGAATAAATCAATTTTCAATCAGTTTTTTTGCACCAAAGAGCTAAGAATAAACATGTTTTCACTGAGGCTCTTTAAATGAGCATAGATTTGAAATTTTAAATTAACATTTGTGACTGTATACAAAACAGACAAGCAAATATTGCAGTAAGCACATTGCGAGGGAACTCAAAAGAAAAGGTTTCCCCCCCATGTTTCATCGGGGGCTCCGTGCTATTGCACTATTTTGTGTTGGTGTGTCATTTTAATAATAATAGTGTAAAATACATGGCAGTCTTTGATTTTATTAAGACTCTGTGCAGATGAAAGAGCACTCTGAGTAACCCTTTTATTCAAAACGTAGAAAAATACCAGTAAGCCACTAAGTAGACCTGAAAACAAGTCGAAAGGAGCTGCTCTTCGGCTACTTCGAGCAATGAAAATGCAAATGGGAGGAGGAGGATAAAAACAAATTAGGGTTCATGGCCTTTCAATGAGCTTTTCCTCTGCTGGCTGTAATTTGATTTTATCTTCTCTATCTCTAAGGTGTATAATGAGGACACAATGAGGACAAAGACTGGCGTGCAGTTAACTGCCGTCATAGGTCTGGATATCGTTTCTCGACGAGAGATAATGAAAGTGTCGACTTCGGTAGATGTCAGCCGTGAATGTTGGCTCGAAATTTCTAAATCCTTTTCCTAAAACATATTCTTGCAAAATGCGGCCGAGACATTCTGTTTTAATGGCATCAATTTGAAAGGCATCAGGCCGGTTTAAATGTCGTTTCTTTGATTTGTTTTGATTGACTACGCAGGAAGCTTTCATCTTTCCATGTGTTTTTATGATCAAGCTAACGTTTAATTAGCTCCTTTGTTGTTTTTGCTCATTTTAAAGTTCCTCAATAACACAAAAGACACACCAATTAATTCAATTCCATCCAAAAACACTTCATTAATCCCAAAGGGATTACAAACTTGCACGATATTCAATTTGTGAACATCAGTCATGTTAATGTTCAGGCACCTTAGAAGAGCTCGTATTGGCTGATTGCAGGGTGAAGGTTTGAGAAGTCCAAGTATTTATAAAGCTTTGAACTTTGAATCACCCGAGGCCCGAAACCATCACAAAGGATTTCAGGCTTAGTGAGGTTTAACCTGGGGTTTGCAGGGACATGAATGCAGCTTAACGCCTTACAGGGCTAGATTGCCATGGTTACTTACTTTTGGACACCTAACTTACTCCAGACCCAGGTTTTATTTGAGATGAGCCACATTTGAAAATCCAAGGCATGGCCAAGTAACTCTGTTGAAAAATAATAATAATAAAAATAAAAAATAAAAATCCGATAATTCCTACTTATTGAAAAGAAAGATAAAGGTACCAAAAGAATTGTAAACATTTTTTTCCTTGGCTGATATTAGAAGCTAATCTTTCAACAGCACTTTTTTTAAATTTATTTTAACTTACCCATCCAAAGACATCTTGAAATGTCTCGTTTCATCTTTGTTTTAGAATAATGAAGTTTTACAGTGACTGCTTTCAAAAACATACAATATTCCATCACCTTTGTTCCTAATATAAATAATTCCTGATTTTTTTCTTTTTTTTTACTCAGTGCAGCCATTGTAGCTAACCATTGTAGTTTAAAATAAAATAGAATCTGAAGCAATTCATCAGAGGCTCTTTAAGATAGCAGGTCGCTGTAACTTGCACTTGGGAGGACTGTCACCACGTCTTTGTTTGACCTCAGACTGAAAAACTCGCAGCTCACGCGAGAGAAAAGAACGCAGATCAAACACACTAAAGCAAGATTGCATTCAATCCGTCTTTTCAGCCAGGACTGCCGTTGTCTTTTAGCCAACACACACACACACACACACACACACACAAAAAGGAATGGGGCATATCAATTATTCAATGCTAGGGGCTTTGGTGGTCTGGGATAAAAATTAATGTTAACAGCAGCCTCTGAGACAGAGATTGTAATTCATCAGATGAACTCTTCTGCTTATTTTCCGTCAGTGTTACAAATTAGCAAAGAGATGGAGTGTGACTGCTGAGGCTGCCGTCAGGCTGCCGGTCGTGTTACCATAAACAAAATGGTTTATGTTGGTTTAAATGTGAAGAAATGTAGCTGTCAAGTCCTGTCGTATCCATGAGATGTATAGCCTTATTTCATGTAGGACGACAATTGTCAAATTTACAAAGCGCTGTTGTACATTGATGTGTTAATTTTGCTACAACAAGTGACATGTACATGCACAGAAAATTTAGGAAGTGAACATAAAAATGCATTGGGTCTAAATATGACAGAAAAGACAGTTTACAACGTACCACCACTCCTCCGTCAAACATCAAGTCTGCGTCTAAAGTTAAAGTTCTTTGAAATTACTTTGCTAAAATTCACACCATCAGACGAAAGGCTTAAAACGCAGATCATACATGGATCACAACTCTGATGGATGCATCTCTATTTTCAATAACTGGTTTACAGCAATTCTTTTGTTTCGTCACAAATGTATTATAAAAACTAAATTACATGACAAAAGAAACTAAGCATGAAAAACTGTAAAAAAAAAAAATAAAAAAAAAAAGCATGCAGAAGGTGCTCAGCAGCAAGGCAGTGTGACTTAAAGTTGACTAAAGCGCCGATATTATTTAAGCCCCAAAGAAACTCATTCTGTGAGAAGATCTGAAAAAAGGTAAATAAGGACCATAATAAAACTAGTGGATTTAAGACTGAAGAGGAGACTTAAAAATTTAAAATAAAATGAAACTGTAGAAGAAAAAAGTGTTAGATGGGATGAGGAGATGGATTTATCAGAGAAGCCTCTTGTGTGTAAGATAACTAATGCAGCTAAAAACAGCACCATGAGCCTCTTGAGTATATTAGCGCGCTTCTCCTTTTGCTCCTCACCTTCTCCTCCCAAAGCCACCTCTCCCTTCCTACACAGCAGGTTTCGCAGCAGTAAGCAATTATTTAGCCCTTAACACGAGCACTCAGATTCAGCACACAGCCTTGCCCTTCCTTTACTCCCCGACACACCTCACGCGCTCATCTGGTCGCCCTGTTCTACACCTTCCTCCTTCTCCTCCTGCGCTCCTCTCACACAGATGCTGTTCTCGAGAGCTCAGCGGGTCACCGGGTGACAGCCGAGTGACTTCCTGCACGGAGAAAGTTCACAGCTTTGACGTGGCACGCTTACTCAAGATACTACGCTCAATGTACTGCGACAAACAAACAACGTTCAAAAAACAAGTAATGTAAAAACAGGCTGCAGTGATACTAAAAGTGTTCTGAAGTGCTTCGCCTGCCATTATACTATGAACAAAAGCCAGTGTTCGAAACATCCTGTGAATTTGCAAACAATGCATCAGCTGAGTTTTAAGGCTTTTGCCAAATTCTGACAAAATCTTCAACAATTGTTTCACTTTAGTTGGATAAAATAGAAGAATCTAATATTAGTTAGTTGTTTTCTGTCCCATTTCCTGCTTTATAGATCGGCTTTCATCATGACCCCTGCTGCCTCTTTTCTATATATGGATCCACTAGATCACACATGACCTGATGTGCAGACATGAGAGTCAGAATCCCCAAAAAATGTTTTGCACCAGTGTTACTGTCCTAAGAAAAACCTATTAAAGAAAAACACAAAAAATCATGATATTGTCAAAAATACTCGGTCACTTGATTTTACACACACAAAAATATTAATTGCATCCCATCTGTCATGCAAAGCTGATATTATAGAGCTGGCACAACCTATGCAGTTCAACAGCCTCCCTCAATCTTCTAGGAATGACTTCCAGCAGAGCATCTGAAAGGCCAGACCCTGATGTTGGACAAGGCGGCCATGTTCCAAGTCTCCACTCTAATTGATTTCAAATGTGTTCTGAGGTTGAGATCAGGTCTCTGTGGAGATCAGCCAAGATCCTCCAAAGTAAACCTGCTGTTTTATGTCTTTTTGGATTTTGCTTGTTACAGTGGTGCCAGTCTTATTGAAACCGAAGGGGCCGTTCTTTAAACTGTTCGCACAGATTCAGGAGCGCAAACTTGTTCAAACTGTTGCATCCCGAGTTCATTTCACTATGTTCCACAACACATAATCTCCTGTGCAGCAAAACTCACATTTAACACAATGCTATCAAGCTGGTTACACTCTCCTGATGTAAAATAACCCAGACTAGTCTACTGAGTTACCAGAGAAAAAGTTGATTCAACTCCAGAGTCCAGTGGTGGTTTGCTTTAAACTTCTGCATTCAGTGCTTTGCAGGTTTAGATGCAGCTGCTTGGCAATGGAAACACATAAGTTAAAGTCAGTAAAAGTTTGTAGCTACTAACTTTGGAGAAAATTGATGCTTTCTGACTATCCACTGGCCCCGTTCAGTGATCCTTCATGTACATTTTGACGGCAGAATTGCTGTTACTTGCAGTTGCTTCCAATACATTACGATACCATTCACAGTTTCACAACCCGACTTGTTCCACAGGTGGCATACTACCTGAAATTACTTGAGCTCCTGGGAGTAACCTATTCTTTCAGAAGTGTTTGCAGAAGCAGTTTGTGTGCTTAAGTACTTAAAATTATACCCCTGTGGCCAAGATGGGGGATTGTTAGTTAATGCACATTCACTCGCAGCTAAAAATGTAGAGTTTTTCCTCGAGACGTAAAAAGTGCTTCCCATTTGGGTGAGGAAAAAAGTCTCAGACTATTTGTGTTCATTGTTATAAACAAAAACGGGTTCAGATCTTTAATCTTTCCTCTGATTTCTGTGTTTTAGCCACACCGACAGAGGCGAGTGACAGAATACAACTGGACTCTCGTTCTCGTCTCCATATTTGATGTCTGTTTATTTAATTATATAAAATTGTCAGAAAGCAATTTTCTATCCAGCAACATGGAATTGACTGACCTACCATTTATAATGTAATGGTTTTACTTGACATTTTGCTTCATCTGTAGAGTGATGTTGATAGATGAACATAAACTTCTCCTCTGTTCAGGCTCAAATTAAATATATCAAATTCTTCTCTGCAGCTCCTCCAACAGGCTCTCAAGAGTAAACTCACAATACACAGCCTGCACATGCTCCCGCATGTTTATTTTACCAAATGGGTATCAATCTCTTCGTGCTGCTGGCTTATTATCCACTGTGACATTAGGGCCTCGGGCTGTAGTCTCCAGACATTGTGGAAATAACATATATCCCCCTGCCTTTCTCTCCACAGACTGATAATTCATCCTTTTACTTCCAGGATGATGAAAATAAATTTGCATGTTATCCAGCTACTTCAACTTCTACCCTAAAAAATACAACAAATTAGAAACATGTTTTCTGTACTGCGATGAGCAGGACCTGATCAAAAGTGTCATGTCCATGTCTAATTTCCTGACCCACGTGCCGAAATCATTCAGAATCAAAGATTGCACCGGTGAGTGGTTTATTTACAACATGAGAATATACAATGGATGATGCAGGTTTTCCTCTTAAGGAGGAGACGAGAAGGAAAGAACAGCTCATTTTCTTAGTGTAGTGACTCTGGTGGTGGGTTTTACTCTGAGGCTTGGGGGGCATAGTTAAATGACCCACGTGGTGGGAGCTTGTGTGAGATTTCTGGGTGGGGCAGAACAGGGAGATGGAGAGCAGGCAGCCAGGCGGGCAACAACAGAGATAAATGGAGCTGCGCAAGACGACTGCAGAGCAGGAGAGTTTTTCCAGGGAGAAGATCTGTCAGGGACGTAATGGCTCGAATGATTTTGCATTTGGTAGCAATCCAGCAATAGCTTGAACGTTGGTTGATCGTCAGGCAAAGAATGGCGGGAACAGCAGCTTCTTTGCAGTGAGGTGTGAGAGCTGCAGATTGCTGACCAAGCTCACCAGTGGAGATCTGCTCAGCAGGGAAGAGCCTCTCACACGCACGCACACATGCACGCACACACGCACAAGAAAAACATGAAATATTCATGGAAAAACTGACGTGATGTCTCTCTCTGTTATCACAGAGGATATTGGTGCTGTCTGTTATGTTTTCTGCAGACTATTTTATCTGACATGCACAGGCAGCATTTGAAAATATGTGAAATGAAACATTTCAATTCATTATGCTGATTAAACCTTTTAGGAAAGAAAAAAAAATTGGTATTACTTTATTTGATGGAGTGTGCATAAGACTGGCATGACATTGATATAAACATCTTTTCATGAAGATGAAGGAGTCTTTATGAATGTCTGACTGTTGTCATGAAGTGTCATTCAGTAAATAATGACACTTTCAATGCAAAGTTGCATTAAAAGTCCATCAAAAGTGCCAATTTGGCATTATTTTGCAAGTAATGACACCTTAATTGTCACGTTTTAACCTGAGTAAATGGGTCAATTCGTCCCACAACACAACAGGAGGGTTAAAAGTGTGTGAGCACAATGACTTTAAAGATTAAATAAAATACCAAACTAACATCTGTAACGATGCAAACACAACCATTTTGTTATGGTGAAAAAACAAATAAGCGAAAGACAAAACTGTTAATTTACCAGCTTTAATCTAAAGGCTGACTGGATCTCACTGTTGGGGAGAAAATGGCAGCCATTCGGGAAAATATCCTACATGTCTGAGTGGAGTGACTTTTAAACTGCACTGTAAAAGGGACTTGGAATTTGGATATTTTTTCTAGATGTCTTCTATCCATCTTCTTGTGGAGGTATTTTCTACATGTTTGACCAAAACTAGGCCTCTGGGAATAAGTGGGATTTTTAATTTCTTAAACAACCAGTTGGAAATATCTAAAAAGGTGATTACACGGTAAATCAGCACTTATCACAGCAGTGTGTGTTTTGATGAAACTGATCTTATTCAGACTCGGCCTTTTAGATCGCCATCGCTAATTGTAGCAGATATGGAACAAAAGCAGAGTGTGACCGAAGGCGCTTTAGATTGGTCTTATCATCTAGGTAAAAAATATTAATCTGGTTAATAATTCTGAGAGATAAGTGTAAATATGCAGGTATATGACAATGAAAAGCAGATCTGTTCTTTTAACTATAATGGTTTATGTCATCTTTGGATAAATGACCTGTTTCCACATAGAAAAGTTGTATTTCTCAGTAGTATTTTTCATCTCTTCCACATATGTCAAACATTTTTTACTGGACCACTGGCTGCCATAGCTCTAAAACAAATCACACACTTTCAGCCTCCAAAAGCCTCCAACCTGTAAATGTCACTTTTTCTCCAACCGCGACCTCCGTCAAGTTAGTGGCGTACAGAAAAGAGGAGGACATGGCCTAGTGGTCTGCAGAATACCTACAGTCTGACAGATGAACGCACACGTTAGGTTTTCCGTCACATGCTTCACATCGCAACAAAACACTGCTAAAAAAAACCAAAAAGCTAAAATCTAAACAGCTAAATGTCCATTTAGGCACAACAACCAAAATAGCTGGATAATCTTCTGCCAGTAAATGTGCGAATTATTGCTTCACACCTTCAGCTGCCACTTAAATGACACTTTCCACTTACTTGTTGATATTGTGTATACAATTCCAGAAACATTACTGACTGCCCTCATCCACCACTGCTGACAGGCGGAATAAAAAGTTTCACATCAAACTACACTGAATTATGTTCTGCCTCCTGGTAACTCAAGGTTAAATGCTCCCCTGCCACCCAGTCCTCATATTTCCAGCTGTGAAAGTGAAGCTTCAACAGGAAAAAAAATCTGCTGGGAAGTCAAAATATGGACAGATACTGCATGAAAGGTCTGGATCAAATTGTCTGAAAATTTTCCTGTGGATCTCAGCTTAATGTGTGAAAAATAGCTTGATATGAAAGTCAGTGGGGAAAAGTGCTGGTTTCACCTGATCATACAGCATGACGGCAAAATAGCTTCTATTTAGTAAGTTGCTCTACTAAATTGACAATCGCAATGTTTAAGTGACAGCAAAAATAATAATACTAATACAAAAAAAAAAGAAGCACTTAAAACCAGTCATATTCTGACAGGTGAGCTTAACTTAATAGAAGTCCAAGCATAAAAACAATCAGGATTCAGTTTAAGTTACCTGCGCTGCAAATGCATGGAGGAAAACCACTTTGCACATAAAAGCAGCTTCATAGAAGCATCACTTGCAGTTTTAGGTACTTTGTAAAAAGCACTTTAGACTGGTTCATGCAGTTTTTCCAACAAAAAGCATTTCAGCCTCACTTCTACCAAGTGAAAATGTGCAGAATGTGCAGCATCAGAGCTGTATGTGCATCTACACTACAGAAAATGTTAACGAGAGGAAGATCAAATGGAGCGGCTCGCACACTGCATCTCCTACCTGCAAAGGTGGATGATGCCCTAGATACGTATAACCAAAAAGTGAAGCATACAAAGTGACTCTTTAAGCAAGCAGATAGTAAGTCCTTATCCTTGTGTGACTAAGATATTGGTGAGCAATTAATTTCCTTTTGTATATTTGGAAAAGCCCATTATTAATAACTCTTTCAGCTGCAGTTTGAAATCAGGATCCGCCTGACTTGCTTGATACGACATTCATCAACTATCAGACGCAGTTAGGTCCCGACTTTATGCAGGTAAAATAAGCCTGTGGGGTTCAGAGCAGGCCGTCTAGAAATAAAATGTAGTTTTCAGTTTTCCTTCGTCTTTGAGAAGAGTACTGAACACAAACCAGGTAACCTACAGCGGCTCTCAGAAACGCTCACACCTGTCACGCTTTTATTTTTTTATTTCTCTTTACATTTTGTCAACAGTTGCTGGTCATAGCACTACCACCGCCATGTTTCACTCAGGTGTGCTAAGCCACTGTTATGTTTTAATGGGTTATGTAGGTTTTTTTTTTTCCCCTCCCTAAATAATAAACACCTTCATTTAAAACCTGTACGTCATATTTACTTGTGTGGCTTTGACTAATATTTAAACTGGTTTGACGTTCTGAAACACACAAGTGTGACAAATATGCTAGAAAAAGTGAAATCGGGACGGGAGCAAACACTTTTCCACGCCACCATACACTGATTTTAACAAAATGCGGAAAAGTCCAAAGGACATGGATATTTTTGTTTGGCACTGTAGCTGTGGGTAGATTTATTCTTTGCAATAAAAACTTGACTTGTTACGCAAACAAGACAAGTTTGTTGCAAAGCCATAAACGGTCTGCGTCACACAAATCCCGGCACGTAGCGTTCTTATCCTGTTAAGCTTGCATTACTCTCTTTCACGTCTTTCTTTCAGAATGAAATGAATTGAAATGATGTTCAGATTAACTGTTTGAGGTTAAACTTTCGCATGAGTTAAAGCAAGCACAACATATATGAAATGTGACAGGTGGAAATTGAGTTCCCCAGGAGAGCTTTTGCATACTAATGCAGAATTATTAAAATGACAGACGTCAGCTGTCTGATAGGCCAGCAGGGTGTTGGACCGCAGGCTCAGACTGCGTGCAGAATTCACCAGAATTTCTCCCAACATAAAGAGGAGTACATGTTTGATATTCTGTGGGAGTTAAGATAACCTAATTTGTCATCACTCATTGATCTCTGCATGCTAGTTATGTTCATCATAACAGACAGCAAGCAATAGCTCAAGCATGCGTCGCTGTCATGTTTGATCATTTGTCGACTCCTCGGCTAGAGTAAATTTAAAACCGTCTATTTGTTTTCGGGGAAACGGCTCTATTTATTTAAACAAATTTGCAAGCATAAATTTCAGTGAGAGACTGAGAAGCTGCAAAACCAACAGCATTTCTGAAGCACATCAAAACCCTCATATCTTTTTGAGACGCACATAAATACATAAATGCGCTTCATTTTCGTAGAGACGTACTGTCTTTAAAGAAAAAATAAAAATCTAACCTTTACTCCGGTGCAGTAAAAATAAAAAGAATGAAAGATTTGTGTTGCTTGTTTTTTTTTTTTTTTTTTTTTTACAATAAGCAATAAGGTTTCTTCTGTTGAAAATGAAAGTGACTGATTAATATTTAAAATCAAGGCAGCAGAGGGATATCATGCTCAGAATCAGAGTAAACAATTTTCTTTTTTTAACTAAAATATTTTGTGTGCAACTAGAGCAATTTGTTTCTTTGCTGCAATAGCACTTCATTGGTCATTTATTGTTTTCTGAAATAAACATCTTACAGAATCGGTTGTTCTTCTGCCTTAAAAAAAAAGAGAATTTTCCTTTACGCTTTGGTCGCTTGTTTGTTTGAAGCAGAAATGAGAGTTGGCTGAGTGAGTCGCATCCAGCTGGTAGACTGGGAGCTGCGGTGACCATCAAAGTCTTTGATAGTTTTTTTAAGTTGCACAACACTGTAAAAGGACCAAAAATGCACAATTATGTCCCATCCACAGATTAAGAAATTCTACAACATTCCACATTTTAAAGTGGATTCAGTTTTTGGGTTTTTTTCCTGTTTTTGATCATGTGGAAAATTATGGGTCTTACTCAGCATGTTATCTCTCTGGTTTAGCCGATTGTCTACATGTTTCTTGCTTCAAAATCCAATATTGTCGTAACAAATGCATCTATTTGAAAATATAAAATGAACTTGAGTCAGTTCAGCATGAAGTCAGTGATTATGTAAAAACAAATGTTTGCATGCAAAGCCAGGCTGAGATAAACTTTGGCATTGTTAGAAATTTATTTTTGTACATTTTTTGACATGCTAATTAATGTGCAGTCTCTTCAATAAGTCAATAGAAAACATTTATTGTGAATAGATGAAGCAAAACACTTCCTGTCAGCTAAGTGTTTCAGCTAACAATATATAGGTCATTTACCACAATAAATGCTAATATATTAGCAAGATGCAGCATGCTAACAAAGATGTAGCATACTGCATCTTAGCTCATAATCTTGCCAAATCCCCATTTAAACATCGTCTTTAAGGTCAGTCCAGCAAATCCAGCGACTTCCTACCATGACAACTAATTCTCATCATGTTGAAATTGTTTTGTCTGCTATACCCAATACATGTGGAGTGTGAGTTGACTTAATTTATCATCACACAGGGACAGCAGCACTTTGCGATACAGTTAAATGACAGAAAAAGGTCAGCAAAAGGTCTTAGAAGGGCAGGAAGGGACTGGTGTTACAGCGTCTTCAATTATTTGTGCCCTGGGAGGTAGAAACCGGATGATGAGAGAGATCTGCTTACTTACTCTCACCAGCACCCCCTCTTTTATCTAAGCATCATCCTCATTGTCACAATTAGCAGGGAATAGAGACAAAGAGGTACTCGGGGATGTAACACTGGATAAAAAAATAAAAAAAAAACTCAGAAAGAATACTAATTACCTTGCAGAAAATTTGAATTAGATGAGCAGCTGTCACCTTTTCAGAGCTCAAGGTCTATAACCTTAAGGACGAGACCAGCCGACTTTCAAAACGGACCAAAAATACCAGCAGAGGTTAACATGCAGTCAACTGAAACTAATTTGTGGTCAGAGTGAAGCACTAAAAGCCCCTTTTAAAGTGCTTAAATATTGACGTCTTTATCGCTCTTTCATGTGGTCAACGGGAAAAATAACAATCCTACGAAATGGCCTGTTGCACTCCACAGCCGGGCAGGGAAATTGAGTTTGCAGCAAGTGCCGAGACTGAAGATTGGGTGTTTGTTAGAACTTTGACTTGGTACCGTTCGGCACTTGACTGATGGCTCTGGCTGCCTTCATCCATTACTCTGTCACTCGACTGAAATTGCCCTTCAAATGTTCTGGCACTTCTGGAAAAACCGAACACTCCCTCTTTTTGTCTGTGGAGCAGAGAGAGCGCGCGGTGGCAGGGGAAGATGTAGAAACATCTTATTTCACTCGCACAGCTGTCAGATCATGTTGAGCCACTTCAGAGATGATCGAACCCCTCGGTGAAAACTAAATACCAAATTACGAGAGAGAAAAAAGTATATATCTGGTTCGATTGTTGTATTGGTACGAATAAAATTAAGAGACCACTTAAATGATTAGTTTGTCTTACTTTACTTTTTATAGGTATATGTTTGAGTAAAATGAACATTGCTTTTTTTTTTTAAGATTTAGAATAAAGCAAAACAGATTTAAGTCCAGACAAGGTCACTCCAAAACACTAATTCTTAGTGGCACACCATTTTGTGTGCCTCAGATTATTGATATATTACCCAACTCAATTAGGTTTAAGCTTTAGATCACACACCAATGATCAGACATCATCCTTCAGAATAAATCAATAGATAAAAAAAAAATCAAACCAGGGACATATGGCTCCATTTAGCTTAGCAGGACTTTAGCTTAGGAGACATTTGAAAACGGCACTTCACTACAAGAGTCAGAGTTCACAAGCACTAATGAAAATAATATTGTTTCAGGCAGATCAATAACTTGTAGCTTTACTATAAACTCTAAAATGCCAGTTAAATGTGCAGCTGCAGCTTAACTTTGAGACCAACAAATACAAATCACACCGCCATCAAAAACGTATAGAAATATTAAGGAGCGACGCATTTCAGGTTTCTGCATCGACTTGAAGAAGAATAGGCTGTGATGTCATGCCAGTTGTTATGTTAAAAGGACTCCATAAGCATTTTGGGAGGAGTGACTACTCTATAAAGCTTTGTTGGGCTTTATGGTGAGTAGAGTCTGGGATGGAAATGAGAGCCAATAAAAAAATAGGAGTCTAACTTTATTACAATGATAAAGATACGGGGAGGGAAGTCGGAAGTTTTAAGGGTGAATGGGTCACAGATAATTAAGGATAAAGTCGTCTGAGCAACATTGATATGGTGCACAGGTCAAAAAGGCTCATAATCATTTTTCATGCTCAAATGGATGAGGCAAATGGACTGAGGAATATATGGAAATTGACGTCTAATTGACCTGTCAGCACGTCGAGGCTCTGAAGCCTCCGTCACACAGACAAAAGGGGAGAGAAAGGAGAATACAGAGATGATCTGGATTTGTTAGAGGAGCTCTTCACTGCACATTACTTTAGGCCAATTTAGCTCACATCAGGCCCAGGGTCACTGCCTGTCCTTGAGAAGCAGATGCATCTGTTATTTCAAAAATAAAAAATAAAAATAAGCAGCAACCCACTGTTTGTGTCCATCTACCAAAAAACACAGATATAAAAAAAAAAATAATGCTCAGAATGCAACGAGGAGCGGCTATTTTTTTTTTTTAGCTAGCATTGTTAGTTTTATTTAGCAAAATGTACATGCATTTTAAATGTTTAAAATATAGACACAGCAAACCTGCATGAGGTGCTTTGCACAAAATATCCACAACCTTGGCTAATGGTAAGTTTAAGAAAAACACACACAAATAAAAAAAAGAAAGAAAGAAAGAAAATGGAAAAACCCATGGTGTCAAGACAAGAGAGAAAGAGCCAATGCAATTTCAAAAAATGGGGCAGTAGGCTAATAACAGAACAGATTGGGTCTTTCATAAAATCAATCATAGGCTAAGAGGTTGTCTGACGCCGAGAGCGATCGGACAAAACACTGACAACAGAGCTTCGGCCCGGCATTACTGGATGTGTAATTAGTCCTGGAGTCAAGACGGACCCAATTACCTAGAGGGAAGGCGACTCCCACTAAATAAAAGAATCAGGTTTAAATGTTTGCCAGTGGTTTTCATTTAAAAACTAATTCAAGTCTGCACATGTAGCTATTATTAGACAAAGATAAGATTAGATAACACTGAATAACGCAACAGTCAGCAATGGAGAGACTGGATGCAGCCGTTGATCAAAAGCAAAATTAGATTTAAAAATGGAAGGATGGAAAATAATTGTCTAAAATAACACACATATATCATTTAAATCACTTTAATACATTCCTTAAGACTCTCTAAGCCTGACGAATGGCTCCAAAAGAGATGGGTACGGTAACAAACTGAGGAAAATGTGCAGGTCAAGCTAAAGTGACTGACAGAAATGACATAAAAATATGACAAAATGACTAATTCATGTTAAGATGGGGCATTCTCAATGTTAAATAAATACATTAATACCATTATCTAACATTATCAATCCACCTCTAGCTCTTAAACTTAAATCCAAACTTTGTACATAATTTTGAGTTGTTCTATAAATATCTGACCCAACTTTTAGAAGACCACTGAATTGAAAACGGTACAGAAAATAAGCCTGCTGCATAAAATGTAAGCTCTCTATATGGCAGGTGTGTGAAATCCAAACTATGCTTGCAGGAAGAGAAGGCAAACAAACAAAATAACAGTAAAACCTACTAAAAGTGTAGTAAAAAAAAAACAAACAATTTTTCTTAACAGCCATATATTAAACAATCTTAGCTTTGGTCCAGGATACAATGCGAGTAAGCATTAGACCGCTCACATAATAAATAACTTATCGTTATGCCATCATAAATTACACCTTCAGAAAATGCTTGTTATCGACACATTTCAAAACCAAGGTCAAAACAGAATCTAGTCTTCACAAAACATTCTTCTTAGTTTTCTGAGAACATGGTTCAGAAACATTAGACAACATAAACCAGTGGCAGGATGTAACTCAGGCTCAAGGTTACCAACCAGCACCGTCATATTCTAAGGAGAGAAAAAAAAACATTTCAAAAGGCTACAGAGCTCTAAGCGAGCATAATTCACCCCAATAAATACTCGCATGTATTTACAACAACTTCTCAAATTGCCTTCAGAATTGTAAGCTTTCCATAGTTAGGTCATATCTTAAAAATCATCCAAAAACATTTTATTAGCTGCTGTGATATCATGACACAGGCGTTCGTCAAAGCTTGTAGAGGGAAATGTGTTTGTATCATTTTCACAGGTGGCTCAACAATTGCTGCCGTTTAAGGTGGATGCTTTAATCAGCCAGTTAAAAACAAAGCAGCAGATGTAACATAAAGCACATTAAAGAGTAAAGATTTCAGTAGCTGCCTCAGAGGAACCACACACAGAGCCGCTCATCAGTAGCAAACAGCTACTAGTCTGACAAGATGAGGAAGTTTGGCTTTATTTCTGACAAAAATTTTCATTTCAAACATCAAAATAAATGTGTTTATTTTCTGCCTCAGTAAAAACCAACTACCATGCAGAGCTGTAAACTTGTGGTTTGAAATTGGGTAAAGAACGGACCTGCGTCGATCGGCTTTGGGAAACTTGTCTGACATGACACTGTATTCCTGTACATTTAATAAATAACTGGTGTCTTGTTTTTAATTGGCTGTATCCGCAATATCTGGCCTCCCATTATTATATAGCTGTGGACTTGCTTATGTTGTCTTACAAGTAATGCTAATTAGCAGATGGCACCACTGACCCTACCTGTTTAGCAATCCACGACCCAGTGTGCATTTGGACAATTTTGTGGTCCGACTCCTCTTCAAGGATTTTCAAGCTCAAAATAATAATAAAGCAAGATGTAAATTGTTCAAAGACAAAAGGGAATCACTTTTATTCATTTATTTTTTTTACTACCTTTTATTATCCATTACAGGAGAAACTTTGAAACTGAACTTTTATCTTTTTAATCAAAGTTACAACTAAAATTATTGTTCTCTAATTCGAAATCTAAGAATGACAAAAAAAAAAAAAAAACATCTTGAAAAATTTCTGACATTCAGATATTTTGTCACCAACATCTTTGATAGATGGTGGGGATTAAATCTAAGATCAAAGCTCATTTAAATTATCCTTTCTGATTTGCAGTTGCTGCATTGCAACGTATTTGGTAATTAACCAATTTGTTTAAAAGCCATATGCAAACAACAAAAAACAATGTTCAATTGTCTTTGACTTATGTTTAGACTAAAAATAATTACCAGTAATACCTTTTTTAATGAATCCTTTCAGAACACCGGACCTTCACCATTATCTTTAGGGATTGTGGTTTCCCCTGGTGATGCTCTGCTGGTCCTTTGTCTCACTGCACATCTCATTGGCTCAGGTTGGTCTGTTTCTGGCTCTAGATCAACTCATTACTTCACAAACAATGGCCCACAAACATCGTAACGACGTTGAGACTGTGTCCTTATATACGTCTATCACTGGAGTGTGTTTTCTTTGAAAATGATCTGGAATAATAAACAACTTAAACCCTCACATTGAGCAGGAATCCCAGAAGTGCCCGATTCTTTTCAGAGAAGGGAAGATATTCAGATCTGCTGTTCAAATTCTACTTTTTTTTTTTTTGCACAACCAAAACAGAAACCTTGTTCACAAAGATAGAGATCAGCTCTCAAACGAGCATATGATTGCATCTGTTTTGCGTTGCAACATGCCGATCCATAACCTGCAAACTACGGCGGTCCCACTGCAGAAATTTAAGCACTTTAGAAAGGCAAAGAGAACAGAGAGCAGAGCAGGGGGGGGGGGGGAGTGGCAGCCAGGCACAGCGATATGTTCCTCCTCTCCTCAGGGCAGAGAAAGACACCAGCCTGGTTTGATCAGACTTTCGCTTCAATATCCTCTCTTATCCTTTGATGATCCATCACATCATCTTCCTCTCTACTTCTCTCCATCTCCTTGTTACACACGTACACACTGCACATCCCCATTATCTGGTCTACCTTTGTCTCACTCTTTCATCTCCTCCTCTCACATTGCCAGCCTTATTTTTTCTCCCCCAAACATTTCTTCCTCTCCATTCCACTTCCTCTTTTGCTCCATTCTCTTTGAAATGTGTCACAGTTTCTGCTTTGTTGGGTCCTATAGTGTAATTAGCTTCTCAGCCATTTTCACCTCGGTGCAGTGTAGCCGGTACAGTGGGACTTGGCAGTGGGAGACCGGCTATAAATGACTTTGTAGACGAGCCAAAAGTGTTTCTGCAATCAGAGGTGAATTTGTTCTGTTATGCAATCATGCAGTTAATTTCCCTTTTTAACGTTCATTTTTCTTGCTTATTGTGTTCATCTTTTCGGATGGTGACTAAGTCTCATAATTTTTCATTACTTGTACGGCAGTAATTTTTGTCATTACTTCTGCTAAAAGACGAAGCATAAATCTACCCGACTGAACTCCCGTAGTAGTGTTGCGTGATTAATGTTCCTGTGTATGGCATTGTAAAAAAATAAATAAATAAAAAATATTTTTATTGACCGCTTTTTGGACGCGACTTCATTAGCAAGACCGCTGGAGTCGAGGAGCGACTGGACAGAACTGACAAGATGAAAGCTGAATGATCTGAAGAAGCATCACAAAGCGACTCCGTCAGTCTGGAAATGGTTACCAAGTCATTTCTAAAACTGAAGACATGCTGCACAACTTTCATAGCAATGGGAAGCTTGGCATTTCCCATTAACTGACTGGATTTAGCAGATTTATGTTTCTCGGCTGAATGACCGTCACACGGTACAAACACACCTGTTTGTTATGATCCGAGGGCGTCTGTTCTTCTAAAAGTACCAAATCCTTCAAAGAGTGGATCAGAAATTTACCTCTACATGCACTTTTTTTTTTACCAATTGCCACAAATTTTCTTCAACACTGAACTAGTTAAACACAGATTTTAAAATCATTACACCAGTGCTACATTTCCAAGCAAGTGGCAATCTCTTTTTTTTTCCTGATCATGCTACAAATTTGATATAGAGCTTTCTGACTCTAAACTGAAAACAAAAGATGGATAAAACCCAATTAAAAATGTAAAATTAAATTGTTTGTTTTCAGACTCTCTGGATGTTTTGTTTTGTTTTGAGTGGGGGACAAGTGCTTAGTATTCATAATATCAAGCATGATAACATTTACAGCCTTAGCTAATTTGCAATGCAGATTCCCAGCTCTCCAGTTCTTTAAATGCATCAGAACTAAACACAGCAGCACGCTTTGGGATTAATAAAATCAGAAAAAGGTTCACGGCATAAACTTAAATGAATGCATGGGATCAATCTTGATATTTTATGTTGAAACCCCTCAACTTTTTTTTCTCTCTTTTGTGTAATAGTCCAAAACCCAGAAAATCAAATCAGCCAGGAGTGGATCTCTACCTGTGTTTCTACCACAGCTTGGAGGGATGAGAGGTGGAAAACCTTCAACCTTCTCGTTATGCAAGTACTTTCACAAATGATGCTGAAGCAAATTAAAGGAATTACTAGATCCGGTTTGAGGGGCGGCGTGTGAAAGAAGTTTATGGGTAAATTACCCATTATTCATTCGAAGTCTGATTCATGTTGGCCGAGTCTCGATTGGTGAGTGCAGGCGATGATCTTCATCTCAAGTACACGGGGGAGGAGGCAAAGGGGTCGAAAACCGATTCAGAATCATAACTATGTTTGCGCAATCATGAAAATTACATGCTACTCACACAAACACCCTACAAGAATAATAAGAGTTGTCTCCAAGAAGCTGGTTATAACATCCTCCACTTGCATTCAACAGCTCTTTGTCTCCCCGGTCCCCCTCAGCTATCCATTCTCCCTTTCTTCTCAGAGTACTTTTGTTCTTCCACCCTCTGTGCGTCCAGAGGAAACAATGTACCGAAGGACATTTTTCTGGTAGTATGATGAATGGAAAAGTATTGGTGCCTGTTGACTGTGGCCTTGAGATAAAGAATAAGCAAACAAAACTGTCTGTTTGCCTTGTAGCCCCCTGAAGCCCTAAGCCACCGTTGCTCACGCTACTTTTGATTGAGAAGACTATCGGTACACGCAGCGCTCCTCGACCCACACACCTTTGTGCTTCTGTCGGTAGGCGCAGTGTTGGTTGTTTACATCAAAGTGAAATGTTCTGTGGCAGAGGAGGGACAGACGCAGCCGAAGGCAATGGAGAGTAAAGAGGATATGCATAAAAATGTTTGGTAAGAAGAAGAAAAAAAGAAAAAAAGAAAAGGACTTTACAGGAGAAAGGAAACAGCAAAACAAAAAAATAAAAAAAAAAACTGTAAAAAGTATTTTCCTTTTCTGGATTTTCCCCGTTTTCTTTCAAACATGAACTACATTTTAATAGCTTATGTAGATAGACAAATTCATCCGTGTAGCCACATCTACCTTGCACTTAGTTGACATAAAATTAAAAAGAAATCCACCCCAAAGCTGCAGTGATGCCTGAATTGCCAAAACACCTGCTGTCATTCACAAATTAAAATAATTTGGTCAACAGAAAACGGCACATCGACTGAAACCCGTAAATTTAGACGGAGTTTGAAGGTTCAGTCACTGACTGAAGACAGGATTTACCAGAATGTTCATTTTAATTTGCTTTTCTGTATCCACTTAAACCATTTTTGTGCAGAAGAAAACATGCAGTAACGGTGATAAAGATTGAAATGTGAAGTTGTCTTGAACAAGACGACACACTGCACATCTTTTAGATAAATACAGCTAGACTCAGTCAAAACTATACATAATTTTGATCATTAGGTAATCAACCCACCAGAACTCTGACAAAAAATAGTTTAAGAATATTATGCATGTAAATTGAATAGCCGTGAAAATTAATTAAATTTGTTGCTCTTTCAGTTACTTACTTGGGAAGAAGAGCGCGAAGCTGCAGGTTCAGTGCACATCCTTGATTCATCTCTCATAATTTAAGCAACAAAGAAATTGAGCAGCAAAAACAAAAATTCATTCAGTTAACTTACATAGCACCAATTCACAGTGCATGCTGGTAGTTTTAAGAGTTGGAGCTTGAGCCTTCGATTAATATCTTAGCAAAAACGTGGTTAATTAAAGTTAATTCATTCATCTAACATGGAAGCTATTTTTTTGGTTGTTTTTTACAATATAATTTTCTCCTAATAAATGAAGTAATTACATTTTGATGTGTACTCAGGTCATCTTTGTGTAATATGTTCCCTTTTTGTTTATGTTTTTTTATGATGTTTATTTGAAACATGTCGGTGCGCCAAAAATCCAAGAACAGAAAAAAAAACCTGGAAGAGACCAAATATCTTTTACGGCGCTGTATAAAAGTTGCAGAAACTGCTTAACAATTCTCATCTGTGTTCTCACTCTGCAATTAATATGGAGCCAGAAGGGTAGCCCACTCCTTCCTGCCATAAAACAAAACCAGGATTGATGAGGGCGTCTATAATCTAAGTGACTGGCTGACTATGGGCTCGCTGGGAGCAATGCGTTGAGATAGAGAGGAGGAAGAAGGACTGTAGGAATCAGGAAGAGGGAATGAGGTGCCAGGATTGGAGGGGAGGGGAAAAAAAGGCACAAATGAGGGTAGAGATCCAGATAAAAATGTGACAGAATAGTTAGATTGTGTGGGGTTGAGGTGGGGAGTGGATGGAGGTGTTTGTACAAAATACAGGGTAAGCCAAGGAAGATAAATTGGAACGGAGCTGCTCTTTTACGGCCATTTTTTCTGTCTCCTTGGAAGCTATTGTGCCGGTTTCATTCATTAGACCACAAGCAATAAAAAACATTCAAGGAGAGAAATATCACCAGTCAGACGCTTCTGGTTTTTTTTCTCTCCCTCTCTCTCTCCCGGGTGATTTCTCACCAACGTTGACCTTCTCAAGCAAACAAACCACATGTTAATCACTGAGAAAAGCATCTAAAATAAATTTTCCCTTGTGTCAGCCTGGTTGTTGTGGTGTCATTAAACATTCAGTGCATCGCAGATTTGTTTACCAGGTAAAACAATGTGCTGCAAATCACTGTAAGCCCATCTGAGTGGAAAGGAACAGCAGCTCTGAGGAGGGTTTTCAGTGTTTCTGCTTATGTTTAACGAAAATGGGTTGCGATATCCGCTTTTAAAAACGTATTGCAGACTAAAAAGCATAATCGATTATGCTGTAAGGCAGCTAGGTTACACCGTACAGAAATGCCACATGAGCTTAGCAGACAGAAAAATAACATTTTATCAGCAAAGATTGTGTACAAGTAGGAACTTTTACTTTAACATAAACCATAGATGCAGAAATACATTTATCTTTCTCAAATACAAATATCAAAGCGAATCCCTCTTTCAGCTCGTTTTCGCTTTTCTTCCTCATCGGTTCTTTGGTTAATGAAACCTAAAGTGAACTCCAACATAGGGTTGAACAAACTGAAAATTGAGCCACTGGTATAACATTGTTAAATGTGATATTGGCTGTAATAAATACACTGAGTTCCTCATTTTCTCTTTCTTTTCATCTGTCATTTCAGTGCTTTCAACCGTTTCTGTGACCTTCAGCATCTTGGGCGGTATCCGTCAGATGCAGCCGTCTACTGCAGCGATAAAAATATTTATCGGACAAACATTTCATCGGTATGCTGAAGCTGTGAAAAAAAAAAAAAAAAAAAACACAGCGTTTGCAAAAGATGCCATATAACATGGTAGAAAACATGCAAACTCCATACAGAAAGAACCAGGTTGGGAGTTGAACCCAGAATCTTCTCGCAGCATAAAAACGTATTTGGTCTTAGAAGTGAAAAGGATTCACTCTCTCTTTTCCTGAATTTGTAGTTAAAAAATACTCGTATGCAGCCTTGAATATTTTATTCTTTTGTTTGTTTGTAGAGTTGTCCTGTTACATGGTGAGAAAAAATGCTCCCTTTCTGAAAAATAAATAAAAAAATACGGCATTTGTTTTACACGTCTGCAAGTGATACATGAAATTCACGCTCCATGACAAGCAGTGGGCACAGAGAACTGCTGGATCATCTGTTTTTGTCCTGCAGTGTGAAGCTGCTACAGCTGCCCGAGCACAGAGCTGTGGCATCTTTGTCCTGAGTGTCTTAGTGAGGAAACGTGTGAGAGCACCCTGCTTTCTGCGCCAATAAATTGTGTGAAAATGTAAGAAAAATAACTGCCGGTTGGATAAACCGCACATATCTGAGTGTTTTGCCATTTGGGATTGAAGGTTCCCTACCAGCATAAGGAACCGGGGCGTCCTTGTCCAGCGCCACCAGCGGAGGGTCCAGCAGCACCGTGTCCATGTTCTCTGTGATCACTCCATGGTAGGAGGTCTCTATCCACGGCTTGTGCTTGTTGACTGTGAAAGGAGAAGAAAGAATGAGATGAACAACAGTGTCTCTTCGTTTTGCAGTCTTATCCACTGATGTAAATAATAATAAAGGTGAGAAAAACATGTTTATCTCAAAAAGAAAGCTTTTCTGACCAGTTAGTTTTGGTTTTTGAGACTTTCGCTGATATTCATTTTGACGAGAGGTTTACCACAAACACAGTGTGACACTTTGAACAAACACATTTCTGTTTTTAGATCTGTGTTATTATGAACCTTTGCATATCTTCCTCTACCACCAGCACTTTCTTTTTTTTTTCCACAGTAAATTTATACTATTTGTTTCTTTTGTTGGCCCCTTTTCTCTCCTCTTTGTCCATTTCCACAAAATGGTGAACTCAAACACCACCCTTGTTTTGTAGGGTGAATAAACCAGAGACCCACCGTCACACACAAAGTGAATGCTGCCACTGCAGCTCAGGAGGTGATCCGATTCCCCGCATTCCTAAATCTGCATGTTCACAGGCTGGATATTAAACTCTCCCGTCCCTCTAGTACTTGTGGAGTCCCTTTGGATGAAAACATGCGCTTATTGAATCTAGTGTAATGTAATGTGCTCCAAATTAAACTTCCTCACAGCGGGAGCTAACACACAAGCCGCATAAACATATGTGGGTACCATGTGCATTGGTGAGCCCGCACATACACACACAGGCCGCATCATCTCTGGTGTCCAAGAGTCGCGCTCCGCAGGGAACCGGCCTGACACCCTGACCTTCTAATCCACTGACGAGGATCGCTTTGTCTCCTGCCAGTGAGCAGATGACACGTCCAGCTGGCAGCGATTTAAAATGTACCAAACCGTTCCTAAAGCCTTCTCGTATAGCTTTTCATCCGTCTGCGTGAAACTTTGGCGGTTTTTGTCCCACTATCCCGTTTTCCCCAGAAGCCATCAACACACTCAAAGGACAGGGTCGCAACGATGAAATGAAAACTGGAATAACTGCAAACAAACGACGATAAGATTTCACAAGTTTTACGGTTTAAGATGTTGAATTACTCAGACCTCGTTTGTTTTAGCCCTTTTGTCATGTTTTAACCACAAACATAATAGATTTCACAGAGATGCTGTGAGATAAACAAGCACAAAGTAGGAAAATTAGACATTTCTTTGAACACGTTTTATGAATAAAAATATGAAAAGTGTGGTTTGAATACTTGGGGCAATTGAACGGACTTTCGCAGTACTTCTGCACACGCCTGACGTAGGTTTCAATGACCAAGATCCTAAATCTCAGGCAGAGTGGTGGGCTCATCGTGATTATTTTATTTCCCTTTGGGATCAATAGAGAGCATTCTTGAATTTTATTGGATTTGAATGATTAAAAACAAAGACATTATTGAGGGAATTGGGCTTTTGATGGCAAAAACAATATTAAACAATTGCAATTCTCATTCACATTCGCTAGATTTCACCGAGACACCTCCTTATCTGAATCCTGCTACACTCAAGAGAGACTCCATAGTGGTTAATATGAAGTGAAAGGAAGAAAAAAAAACCCCACCAAGACATTATACAAGCCATTATGCACATGTGGTAGATGAGAAGCACTGCAGTACCCAGCATGGGTCGTCTCAGCTGGAGAGGGGAAAGAGGAGAGTGGTCTGTCTTCGAGTGAAATGAAGATATCTCTAGGCTACACCTGTAATATTGTACCTGTAATGGAGGATTCAGTGGCGCATTTCGAAGTGCATGACTTTTATTCTGCGCTGCCACTACGGCATCTACCTCGTCCTTCCAGCCTTCTTCAATTTACAATTCAGCGTCGGTAACTTCCGTGAAAAGGCAGAGGTGAAATGAAGAGGGACAATCTCCTAAAAGCTACTCTTCAAAACCAAGATAATGTTAAAGTAAGGTAACAACCATAAAATGCATGAAAATTTGTATGTATTGAAAAAGCTATTTATGCCTCCGCCGGCTACTCAAAACAACATACCGCGGTGTTTTCTGTACACTTAAAGATGTCTTCGGTTATTGACGTGCGTCCCACGGAAAAGTGCCGTTTTGCTCTCCGTTTCATTTTCAGCACAAGGTCCTACATTTATTACAAACAAATTAGTTGGTGGATGACACAGTAGAGTTGTGGCTCATTAAGGGGAATCTAATAAAAGTACCGTTTCTGGGGAAAGCATTCATCAGATTGGGTAAATTAACTATTTCCAAAACGCTTCTCGTTGCACGAACTTCATTAGTGATCCATTTAAGGTTTACCTCCTTGGCAACATGGCACTGAACTCAATAAAACAAAAATGGAAGAAAGCCCGCATAGAATGACGGAGGGGAAAAAAACCCCTAGAAGAGCAGATTATGTAAAGACAAATGTAATATTGCTGCAGTTTTATATACAGTTTTCAAATCATCTCACAAACTGACTCAAGACTAAAAACAAATCACTCATTCATGAGAAACAGCTGCTTGTTTTTCTTTACAGTTTTAATTTTAACTTCACAATAGCTGGTAGCGGGGCAGTCAAGATATAGAAAAGCAAAAATAAAAAAAAACTAAAGAAAATCCAATAGATTTACTTGAGATGAAAAAAATAAAAATAATGGACAGATGGGCAGATGGAGGACCCAACTCTACCTACATCAAATAGCCAAAAGTATTGAACTGCTTGTCTTTAAAGCTTAAAAAACTTTAACATCCCATACTTGCAGCTGTGATGCGTTTCAGCACACGAGGTTTTAGATTATCTCGCTAATTTCTTGGAAAATTCCCTGAACTCCGTGTTTCGCCTCAGAGATGCGACTCCGGGTTCCACCCTCACTGACACACTCTCTTTAGAAAAACACATCAATAACCGTATTCAGCCTGCCTACTTTCATTTACTCAAGCATTGTCTTTGTCTGCTTCTCACACTCGGTGATTCTGCTGCTCCCATTGAGGCTTTTTTTTTTGTCACCTCTTGTATTGATTATTATAACTCTCTGCTCTCTGTCTTGCCCCACAAGTCCATCTGTAAAGTCCAAGTGGTTGTTAGCTTTGCTGCCTGCATTGTGACCTGAAGCCCATCATATCACTCTCATTTCTAAGCAACTCCATGGACTTTCTCTCCAACCCAGCATTGATTTTAACATTTAAAGCTCTCTGTAAGGTTATCCAGTACGGGTTTTTTTGTTTTAGAAAAGTTTCTGCTTTACACACCTCTTTGAATCCTGCAATCATGATCATCAGTCTGACCATATACCCACTTATCTGTTCACAATGGGATTCAGTCTCTAAAATTACAGTCTACAAATATATCTTAACATTTTTGAGCGGCCAAGCCAGAGTCCAGGTTGAATCTGAAGATAAGGGGCGATGGTGAGAATGCTTTCCTTCCAACATCAAACTTAAAGCTCATCGTGAACAATTGTCCAAAGGTTGCAAAAAAGCTGCTCAGCAATTACAAGGAGATTGCTGTAATTTCAACTGATTAAGAAATGAATACAACCTTTTTAACAGGTCATTAAAAAAAAATGCAAATGATTTTTCTTTTTTCCCCAACTTGATATTTTGAATTTAAACTTGCCAGGGGTATAAATATGCATGAGGCTTTCTAGCCTGTACACCAAGTGGCCAATATTTCATGCTAATTACATTTTGTTTATTTAGCTTATTTACTTTCCCCCTCCATGAATCGCTGCCGAGTCATTAAGTCACTTACACATTCTGGCTCCTCTGCGCTTTGTGTGCAGGTGCCATTTTGAGACGTGAAGAAGCAACAGCATCATGCGCACAAACCCGTTATGAGACAGCCACGGAAATACATCAGTCTAGACTAAAATGATAGAAATGGCCTCAGACAAGCCAGATGATCCCAAGCCTTGAGCCAAGCTGCTCTTGTGTGGTTAATAATATCCATTAAGACAGCATCCTATATCGTTTTTTTTTTTGTTTTTTTGTTTTTTAATGACTACAAGTTCCGCTGAAAAACGCATTCTGTCTTTGGCCATTATATAAAACATCTGCAGCCATTAGAGCACAAGACTGCACAATGAAGGAGACTAATTCATTTAAGCAAACAGTCTAAAAGCATATTGAACACAGCTATGGATAAAATCTGATATGACACTAATGCAGACACAAAAAAAGGAAACAGAACAGTGATTTCTAGTAAATAGCATTAGTGTCTTTGTGTAGGATCAAATATCAGCATGTGGAGGCTTGAAAAACTCTTTGTGCAGAAACAAATAATCTTTTCATTCCTGTGTCCAGGTCATGTCCTCAACCCTACCACACTACTGCTCCTACTGCGTGCGTTTCCTAGTTTCCATTTGATAAGTGAAACAAAGTGTCCTTTTCACCGACCAGGCCAACGCCGTGGCAAAGCAAACAACAATAAGTCTCGATTTATGGGTGGTGATGCCTAAAGCCTGAATAGAAAACTTGCCCATGAAGTCAAAAACCAATAAATGTGTCAAACAGCTTTCAAAGAAAGGATTTAAAATGGGGGGGATGGGGGTAAAGTACAGTGCCTTTCAAAAGTACTGACTCTTTCAACTTTTTCACCTTTCACTTAATTGTGAAGTGGGAGGACAATGATGCAAAGCTTTCAAAAATTTTCACAAAGATGTGAAAAGCATAGCTTTGGATTTAGACACCGAGTCATGAGAAAACCTCCTTTCAGTGAAATCAAGCTGAAAGGCCTTTTGAAATGTCTAATACGAAGACAATGATATTTTTGACTTTTTCCAGTGGACTTAGAGCTGGTGTGAACGTCAATTTCTAAATCTCGCCATAGATTCCTGATTGAAATTAGGTTGAAAGCTTTTGACGAAACGCATAGATATGTTTTAATATAAACTATAAACTGTAATTCTGTTTTTATGTTTTTTTTTTTTGTTTTGTTTTTTTTGGGGGGGGGGGTTGATATTGTTGAGGGGAACATTTTCCCAAGTTCAAAATCTTTTGCAGACCAACAAGTTTTCCGACAACTTTCCATTACTTCCCTGTTTCTGCAGAAGAAACGACGTCAGTGTTGGTTCAGGGTGATGTTCCTCCACGTTTTCTATGTAAACCAAAAACGTAATTTGAACAGAGGCCATTCTTCCAGGACTGAAAAGAAGCTTAAACTGGCCTCTTTCTTCTTCTCATCCATTATGGTCGGAGTCGTCTCCTGGCTTTTGTATCCATGGTGATACTGGTACATTGTTAGTGTTCCTTCACACACAGCATAATGGATGTACACCACAAGGATCCATTACGGGAGACGCTGCAGCAGAACGTCATCTTCTGTACATTTTCTTCAAATAGGACTATTTTTGGTTTTCTTCCAGCAAAGGTTTTTTTTCTTCTTCCCACTCTTCCATGAGGGCAAAATTTGTGAAGTACACCACTAATAGCTTTCCAGTCAATAGATTTTCCCACCTCAGCTGTGGATGTCTGCAGCTCCTCTAGCAGCCACGGGTCTCTTGGCTGCTCCTCTGATTAATGCTCTCGTTGCCTGACATGTCACTTTTTGATCTTGGAAGGTTTTCAGTTTGTGCCACAGTTTTTCTGCTGATGGACTGAACAGAGAAGCGTCAGAAGCTTGAAGATTGGGATAGAGTTTTATAACCCAACTTGTAATTAAATGTCTCCGCAGCTTTACCCCCTGACCTATGTGCTGTATTTTTCAGTCTTTGTGACGCCACTTGTTCTCCAATAAATATCTGAGTCCGTCACAGAACAAGCTGAGTAAAATACACTTTATTTACCAATTAGTGGACCTCTAATTTATTGCACTATATTTTATTTAGGGGTAACATAAAAGGCATCAAAGCTGAATGTAGTGTAAAAAATGCTGAAAATGTACATTTGCAAATATTTTTGCAAGAATAGAGTATTAGATAAGAAATTCTGATTTTCTTTTTGTTGTGTCATTTTTATAGTATAATTTGAAGCTGATGGATCTGTTTTGGTTTTTTTGCTAAAAAAATAATAATAATAATTTCAAGATTTATCCAAACATGATTCAAGGTCAACATCAACATAAACCAGGTAGTTAGAGCTGACCTTCCAGTGCTACACTTGTACTCTGCTGCTCACTGAGGGGGATTAGTGGGGAAAATGTGCACCAATAAAGATAAAAGCAGCAAAGAAAGAGAGTGGATCAGTAGCACAGGACTAAGAATGAAGAGAAAAACTATCCAACAGGGCGCATCAATATTTTAGTCATTTAAAAGAATAATGACAAAACCTACCATCGACCAGTCATGAAGCAGACAGAGTATGTGTAAATCTACGGTGACCTCCCCGTGCCCCAGCAGAATGAGCAGTAATTAAACCTGCGCAAACGTGCACACACACACACCACACACACACACACACACACACACATATGTTTCTCTGGCTATCTTTGTGGGGACTTTCCATTGACTTCCACTCATTTCTACAGCCTAAACCTTACCTTTACCCTTTTCCTAACCCTACCCATCACATACCTAACCCTAACCAAAACTCAATTCATACCTTAGCCCTAAACCTGACTCCTGACCCAAAAACAGGGTTTCCCTGTGGGGACCAGGCTCCGGTCCCCACAAGGAGCGATTGGTCCCCACAAAGTAGTATATGTCAGGAAAATCATCCCCACAAGGTATTACAAACAAATGCACACACACACACACACACTCACACACGAGTGCACTTTAACCCTCTCACACTCGGTACAAGACTGCTTCTCAGCCGAATGTGGAAAAGGAGAACACAAAATGTGCAGCAAGATGACAGAAGCAAATAAAAGCACAGAGAGAAGAAAGGGTGTGTGATAAAAGTAAAAGAAGAGGCCAGGATAGGATGGATATTGGGTCAAGAGTGGGAGATAATCATGGAAGGCAGTCAGAGATGAAAGGTTGATTCTGTCTGAAGGGCCTTTCATACAGCTCCTGGCAAAACTATTCACACTTTTGCACGTTTTAAACCTTTGCAACAGCAATAAAACAATTTATTTATTTTTCTTATATATATGGATCAAATCCGTAGGCTATTATTGGAAGCAGAGGTAAAAAAGGTACATGATTTTCAAAATGTTTCATGCATAAAAATATGGAAAGTGTGGAAAGCATTTTTATCCAACACCCCTCACTCTTACAAGGAAAAATGAAACCGACGTGTAATTTAGTCTCAATATAACGTACGTCAGGTGTGAGATGGTGGAGGACATTAGTGGACAAACAACATCAGGAAGTGCAGAAGTCAAAGGCAGGGTTAGGTTATGAATCAACAGTCAACGTTTTGGACTTTTCATGCTTTCAAGCTCCATCTTTGACCTACAAACTGAATGCATTGATCAGAATCAGTGAATAGGCCCTATTGTATCTCTGGAGGAGCTGTGGAGAGTCATGACTCAGGTGAAAGATTATGTTGGCAGAACAATTATTAGTTGTCCACAAATATGGTGCTTAAGGAATAGTGACGAGAAAACTCTTTGTTGAAAGAGAGTCGTTCGTAGTTTGCTCTCTGCTATCCAGAAAACACAGCAAAACACACAGTCGTCGTAGCGAAACATGGAGGTGGAAGCATCAGGCTGTGGAGATACTTTTTCTTTTTTTAAACAGAGACAGGAGAATTGGTCAAAGTTGTTTGTTGGTAATCCTAAACAGGAAAGAAAGATTTGAACTGAAAACCTTTCACTGGTTACTGCAGGAGAAGTCTGATGGTTCTCCTGCAAATGCATACCCCAGTTTTCTAGACTTTTGTGAAAGAATCCCATAACCATCCATCATCTTTGTTCCACTTCAAAATTGTGACCTAGGTTGGAATTTCTAGCTGAAACGTGACGACGTGTGAAAACGATTAAAGAGTAAGGACATGTTTACTGTTAGCCTTACTTTATACTGCTTTGCGTCATGAAACGTAGGAAAGCTCAATCTATATTGTGAATTTAATATAAAATAAACCCTAAATGCCGACTAAAAACAACAACACATTTGACCGCCCTGTAAATTACGCACTTGAGCTATGATTTATAAGTAACAAAACACTTTCCATACCCATGCTAATTAGTTTTGGTTTCGTCTTAAGTCTATACAATTTCTTTCTCGAGAGATAGAACATCCTGTCTCGCCACCTAAACACAAGCTTCATTAACAGAACAAGTATAGACTTGTATCCAATTATTTCTGACTGAACGCATTTTCATTTTACGCAAATGTTTGAAACTTTTTTTTCCCCCCCCGCACAAAACATTTACAGGCTAATTATCTTAACCTGACAAAAGTATTGCCCTATTGTCATAAAGTGTGTCAAATATTATAGAATAATTCTTGGTTTCTCTAATGAAGTGGAAAAAAAAAAACAAAAAAAAAACTTTCTTGCTTTTAAAGCTAAATATCCATATAGAAGAAGGGTTTTTGATATTCTTTAGCACTTAAAGGGATGAGGATGGTTCACAGCCTTTTGTTCTGTTTAGGAGGTGATAATTGCTTCAGTGGTAATCGCCGACTCTTATCATATCGTACTTCCAACAGTAATTAATGGCAGCTTAAGAGCTAAAAGGACTTTGTGTGTAGCGGTTTTAAGCACAGAGTGAGCGGATGTGATGGTCACAATCAGTCCAAGTTTTCTACGCTGGAAACATTCTCAACTAAACTCATTAGAAGTTAGTGTTTGCTGTCAGAAAGAAACAGAAATGACTACAGCACTGTGCAGATGGTTAATTATGAACACATTGCAGGCATCGATCGTTTCCACAGTTGGAACACAAGTTTAACACCAGCAAATTGAAAAGCTTAGCTTTAAAATCCTTAACTTTAAAAAAGACAGACACACATTACCTCTTGGCAACGAAGGCGAAAGCTAAGTCTCTAACACAGTATGACTGCATACATGTCACATCCGCTATGCAAGATCGTCATAATATGCTTAAAAGCCCATACCGATCACACAGATGCAGGGGCCAGGATGTAAGCTACAGTGATGTGCAAAAGTATTCACATCCCTCCCCAAAACCCCCTTCACGATCACATTCAATAATGTTACTGGGATTTTCTCACAGTGACCAGCTCAGTGTGGTAAATGATGCATGGTTAACATTTCTTTAAAATATTTCTATTAACCACCTTTTCACATAATCTACCCTGGGAACATTTTGGGGCATGTAACAGGATTTGAGCTGGACTTTGACTGGGCCATTTAAAATTATTGTATTGCAGTACATGGCTGTACTGTACACTCGGTACAGTCATATATTTAGCTGCTGAATACAAGTGTCCCTGCACCATCAAGTTTCATGATGTGGATGGTGTCTCCATGGTGATGGACTGTATCAACATGGTTCTCCTTAGATATGCAGTATGTTATATTCTTTCCATTTTCAGATTATGGACCGAACAGTTCTTGGAAATATTACCTCATCTCTGACCTGTCTGCTGTGTAATAACCCTTAATGATGTTGTTTGTTCACTAATATTCTCTACAAAGCCTACTAGGCCTGCAGCTGTATTTTTAATGAAGTGCACACAAATGGACCATTTACTAAATGGGGAATATCTAAAAAGCAATTTTTTCATTTTGGGGCGTCAGAGTAAAGGACTCCTCACACTTATGTTTTATTTGTAAAAAAAAAAAAAAAAAAAGAAAAGAAAAGAAAAAAATTTTTCCTTCCACTTCTCATTTATGTATGGCAGTGATCATACAAAATGTGAAAAAGTTCAAAGGGCACAAAGGCCACGTGGTCCAAAGCCCTTAATCATGGTAATGCAGCGTTCAACATTAACTATCCAACGTCTATGACACATTTAACAACTAGGAGTTATTATCTTGTAGGCCAGTGAGAAGAGCAATTAAGCAGTGCTGTAGCTTTGTGTCTGCTAAATAGAAAAGCAATCAGCAGAACTCCTCACAAGATGCCATTACAAACCTGCAGTCGGTGAATGCACTACTGACCTGACATAAAACGCTTCACCCATGCATACACTTCTTTGCATTCACATTAGAGTTTGGCGAGGGACTGTAAAGTGAAGTAAAATTAACACCCAGAAATAATAATGTAAAATATCACTGCCCCACAGGAACAATTCAAGAGGAAACCAACAGTTTACACACACGAACACACACACAAAACCTCTCAGAACGTCTTTCTATGAGAGCCATGAGAGCTATGAGTATAAACTTAAAGCCCCACAGCTTCAATGAAAGATCCAGTTAGTGGTGTAAAAAAATAAGCACATTTGAACGCTTCATTTAAATTCCCTTTAGGCAGATCTAAGTCAGAGTTGACCATTGGTTTATTCCCAGAACATTAATTCCTCCCATACAGAACCATTTCTCTGTATTATAAGATTTGCAGATTGTAGTAATTTATTGTGCCCTCCCCCTCCCAACACATTAAAGGGTCCATAAACTCTGATCTCCACCAACTAAAAGACTTAAAACCCCCAGTTGTGAAGACAATTAGTTTTTAGAAAGGTTGATTTAATTCGGGTTTGTGCACAGTCCTATGTAAGGAAGTCCACTGGTAGCTTTCCAATCTAAAAGGCTGTGTTTGAGACACAGATGTGGCCTAATTGCAGTGGGACACCGCACAAAACAAATCTTTTTTTCATTTCCTTCCTGCTGACTACATCAAAACCGGCATAGGCAAGAGAAAACGCTGCTGTGTATAATTGGCGTCCCATACTTCTAGATAGCATAGCTCAGTCTATAAGCCTACGGGAAAAACAACTTCAGCACGACATTATCCAGAGGTGCCTAAGGACATGATGCTCAGATGCACGAGTGTGATTTAGACTCGACGACCGTGGCCATAAATAATAAAAATATAAAGGAAAAATAGCTGCAGGAAAAAGGTAAGAGCACAGAGAGAAGGGAACATTTATTTGCACAAGCCAAGAAAAGAACGAATGTGTTGAGTAGCGAGCAGGGAGTTAATTTTCTGATGTGGTATTTTTGAGAAGTGGGAGTAGAAAATGTGAAAACTGCAGAGGGGACATGGGAGGAGTCGTCACGGAAAATCATACCGATTCTGAAATTAATATCTGTTATCAGTGTTCAAAAATAGTGTTAATGACATGGATCTCTGCTCTGCTTTCATCCAGCACAATATGCGACACGATTGAAATAACCAAAACACGGCATCCTCAAAGTACTGAATCCCAACTCTGAAGCAAAAGGCCCAAAGCAGAAGATTACTACAAAACTGATGCCACAAAGCAAAGTAGATATCAAAGTAACACTTATTAGATAAGGACCTTTAGTTTAAGAATTATGGATGTTATCTCCCACCAGTAAAGCTTCTTCTGATCTTCTTTGGTTCCAGATCTAAGTGTCCTATTCTGAGTTTTTTTATTTTTTGTCTTTTAATTTGACTGTTTTTCTAAAAATGCCCTCGGCTGAATTTTAGGTTTTGCCCAATTAACCATTTATTCCACACAGATTGTCTTAATGTTAGCACATATCACATTACCAAGTACTTACTTGGTAAATTACAACAGAAATCCAAAAAGCTTTCGAACAGTAAGAACCTTAGTTATTAATTAGTGGCGGTACATCCCGATTATTTATTGCATTTTCACACACACACGCACACCCCTCGAGGTCCACAAGACACACCTGAGGAAATCCTCCCGCTGCAGTACACGTCACGGTGTTTTGTCATACGTGTGGCTTAAAACAATGGTAAACAATCACGGCAAAGAGGAACGACTATAAGAAGTTCACAAGTTTGAAGTGGGAGGAGAGAATGATTGACGAGCTGCAAGAGAGAACAGAAGGTGCCGGTGGGAAGTTTGTCTGCTGCATCAGACCAGATCATATTGATACTGGACTGGTTTCACTAACGCTTTCTCATCTCTTTATATCCAAAATGGTCAGGAATCAGAGGTGAACAAATACCAAGACATCCTAAAGACCTAAGCCACAGCCAGCAGCTTTCTTTATTTTTTATTTTTTTGTACGAGTGACCTTGTTGAATGTTTGCCGTTTGTGCCAAAATTTCCCCGTCATCCAAGCTGAAGAGAGGGGGCGTCAAACCACACATCTGGAGAGGCCCTGCAGCTTCCCACGAGTGATGAGAAAACATTCTGATTTTGCTGATGTGCTCGATTCTTTTTTTAGTTCTGCTGCTGAAAGTTGACGGATCCCCACCGGTTCCCAGACTCTGAGATCATCTTTTCTTTTTCCTTCCCGTCTCAGATTAAAGTGGAGATTCGAATCAAAATTCGCTTCCTTAGACTCCTAATGGATCAACAAGTTTCTGATAGATGTGGGATTTTTATTTAACTTTAGATAATAATGGGTTAAAACTTAGTGTTCACATCTCTGCACTTTATTTGACTTTTCTTTATTCAGCTTGATTAAATTAGTAAATTGATCTTACTTTTATTAATATTTATTTTGATTACACTGATTACCAGATCCCATTGATTTTTTTTATGATTCTGGTTTTATTTGTAAATCACATTGCTAAATGAAAAGGTCAAGAATTCATAGTAAAAATCAGTTTAAGATAGATTATGAGATTAACCCTTTCATGCATAGTGGTCACTACAGTGGACAGCTGTCTAAAAGCCATTTTCTTGTGCTTCTTGTGGATTTTTATGTTATAAATGCACACAGACCACTGAAGTGGACACTAATGCATCATAAAATGCACCATCAACTACTGGCTATCAGCTGCAAATGCAATAAATTATTTTAGTTAAATCCAATATGGCCAACCGACCCAGTCCTTCCTTCTACTGTAGACGACTTTTGCAGGTAAAAAAAAAATATTGTGACATCAGATAACCCATAAAGAACAATACTACTGATGTATTCTTCAAACAACAACTTTGTATTTGGAGAAAATTACAACTGATCACCTGAAAAAAATAAAAGAAATAAAATAAATCTTTAAAAAAAATTTTCCTACCCTTTTTTTATGCCTTAAGAAAATCAAACACAAATTTTGAAAAAAAAAAACAAATCCTGACACAAAGGATCATAATTCATGCATCAAAGGGTTAATTGGTTTCTGAACATAAATTTGGTTTACGCCTTCAACAGTTCAACTATTTAGGGTAGAACATTTAGTATACACGGCAAGGAAATATTAGGTCGTGTTGAATGAAACTCTGTCTTCATGCTCTCCAAAATTACACTCGGTAATAAACTTAATTTGTTTTCTTTCTGGTCTGCCTTTCCCACTTTATCCCACATTAGGAATTATTCGCCGTCGAGCAGCATGTTGGGAGCGGGAGGTAGAAAACGTGTCATGGATAATCAACAATGACTGATTAGTTTCTGCACAAAAAAATAAGTCGCAGAGTGCTCTCAGTGATGGGCTGGTGTCGATTAGTCTCGGCGAGTGCACAAATGAAGAAGCACAGCTGCAGGATTTGAAAGAAGTCAAGTGAAAGAGGAGTGGATGGAGAAGGACAACAAAGACAGAGCGGAGAGAGGAGAACGGGGAGAGAGAAGGTGATATCTCCATTAACAGAAAGCAGCAGGAGACGAGAGCAGCTGTGCAGAGGGGAAACGTGTGGCAGTGTGGCCGACTGGATTGAATTAGAAGCAGTCCCACTCCGCAGATCACGTGACAATTGGCCAAGATAAACAGACGACAAATTTAAACTCATTTCAACATTTTTAACACACTTTCAGAAGGGAATCTAAACCATGACTGCCTGGCGACAATGACCCCTCCTCCATCTGTTCACATCTAGTTTTGGGTGCTATGTGGCATTTCGGTTCTCTTTTGCAAAAATAAAAATAAATGTGAAGGAATACTACCCTGGACACACGCCACACTGTCCGCTAAACACATTTTTACTCAAAAACGAAAAGCAAAAATCAACAGTGTTCCATATAAAGAGACGCATGTATCACACAATAAATATAATTCAGCTGAAACAATCTAGTGTGAAAATAATTAGTTTACAAGATTGAGTGATCACTAATTACACACTGTTAGCTGGTGGTATTTGTTTTTGTTTCCGTCAGTCAAATGAGGCAGGACAACTCTGGAAGGTTAAACGGAAATGACTCATTTCTTTTGGCACAGAGCACCTGGTTTTCTGATGATGAGGAGTTCATATGCAGGTTGCAAGAAATGCAAAATAAAGGTTTTTATACAGGCTCAAGTTTTAATAGATATGCATTTCTAAAGGTCAGCTGTTAAAAAAAATATCCAGGCCTTCAGATATGAACACACCGATGTAACAATCCCTGTTACAATATGCTTTTTATCTTCTGTATACTTGCCAGACATAAAATCTAAACCTTTTCATTATAATGAAGGTAATCTGCAATTTTTTAACATTCAGTATAGTACCAACTTAAACGTCATATATCAGTGCCTTGTTATTCATTTACTCTGAATCTCAGCTTGTGGATATTCCTCACCTTCTAAAACAAAAGCTCCACTAAGAACATGAGGATTTCCATCTTTTGCATAAAGGATTCTCCTCTGGTTTAGCGGAGAGAAGATGAATTTGTCTTGTGTTCACGCAATGTGTTGAAACTAGATCTCTTATCTTTGTGTTTTCATGCCAAATCTCTGGCAAACTACAAGTCTCTCAGCTACATAAACCACTAATGCTGAACATACGTAATATATTCAAGTTCCCAGATAACCAACACCGAGAGAATACATCCTCCTTTTCTCCATCAGTTGTTCTTTTGATATTGAAAGTGCTAGATGGCAGACACGTTGAGTCAATCCACTCACAAAGGTTGATCTGCTGTTCTTTAAAAAAAAAAACTATTCTGTCACCTTAAATCTCCACATCATCTGCTCCAAATCTGACATTTTTAAAAGTCTCTTACCGTCTGTCTCTGATCCTTTGCCTATCACTGCCTGTCATAATAAATCTGTTATCCCAACCCACTCCACAGTGTCTTTCTTATTCTTTTGCTGCCTGTCATGTTTTTTTCACCCGTTCCTGGTTATCAGGTGACGGGTGTAAACTGCCAGTGTTTCTATTTATTCCTGCACTTGCCACATTCACAGTGAAAGAAGCTCAGTCAAATTTGGACATTTTGAACACATTTAAAATCTCCACGATGACTTCCACTGACAAAGGTTGCAGGATGCATTTGCGAATGAAAGAAACTTAAAAAATAAAAAAAATTCAACAGGATTTTAATACAAGAGAGAGAACTTGAATGTACAGGGAGCGCAACACTGCAGCATTTAGTTGATACCTAGATCTGCAAGCCCGCGACGTCGGTTCAGTTCCCTTTGGACAATCTACAAGTCAACCAGAGGAATAATGGTTCAAAAGGGAGCAGTAAACAGCTGTCCTTCCTCCAAGACATCCAATTCAATTACAGCAGAAAAAATAAAAAAATAAAATCTGTGCCAACAGTACTTTACCAGGACAGATGCAGGAAATTACTTCAACTCTGGCCTAAATGTAGCTCGCAGAGTGGCACAGCGACAACATAAGAGAGTTTGAGAGCAGACAGGCTGTTCTTTTTGAGACAAAAATATTTGCAAAATATACTAGAGGGGCACATTTTACCACTTTCAAAAATTTGGATGATGAACAATAAAACACAAACACTTAAAAAAAAAAAATAAAAAAATAAAAAGTGTCTCAGCTGTCAGAAAGCATTTGCTTTATACAAACATAGCGACCAGCAATACAGATATTTCTTTTCAGAATACCTTTCGGTCATTTTTCTTCCATCTTTCTAACACAGTGAAAGAAAAATATCTTTAGATTTATTTTTACGCAAGAAGTAATATGCAAGAGAATGACCCTGAAGGCAAATACTGGCCTAAAGCACTTAAAATGCAAAGATCAACCATATGGCAAGAAAACAGTTGCAAATCCGTCTATATGGTGCTATTGATAAAGAGTAAGGATCGACCCGAGTGAGGTTAAAGTTGCTGGCAGGGGCATTTTAAAGCTGAACAGGTCTACAGTCCAAGTTCCTCAAGAAAAGTCAATGTGAAAAAAAAAAAGGTTTTCACATGCAAGCATTTATCAACACACATACACCAAACGCCTTCACAAAGCTGAGCCCTGCTCCAGTGACACCTGGGTGTTTGAATGTTTCTCATATTTTAATGAAGTAGCCTTTCGCCTTACACATTAATCCTAAGGGTGGATTTGCACTCCAACCATTAGACACTTAAGAAAAAAAAAAAGAAGAAGAATCACAATACAGTTTCTTGTAGGTTATGAGTTCATCATCAGTGAGATGTTCTCAGGTTGCTGATGGAACAGTTAATACTGGCACAGGCCTGAACAGAAACCTATGATGGCTATTCCTCGCACAGATTGCTAGTTTACAACAGGAACTCTAATAAACACATAATCTAAGAAAATATATAATTATATTATTACACAATATTTGTCTCCAGTCATCTAGGCCTACAAATATTAACAGAAGGCTCTAAAATGAACACTGATGTTATGTTTTATAAAACAGTGCCGTGACGAGAGGCCAATTTCACAATAAAGGAATAATAATATATTGCATCAGAAATGGACACAATTTGGGCTACATGTTAAAATACTCAAATGCTTCTCTATCATATGAGGGTGTAAAAACATGCACAGTGCAGTAGCTCTGTACAACATAAAAAATATCAAATCAGAAATTTAAACCTAGCTTCTAGATGGGCATTTTTGTCTATTTTGCTTCCTCGTGTGCATAAATTAAGTTTTAAACAAAGCAGGAGTTCTGACGGACTAAACGAGAACCGCCATTGGACGTTTTCTTCTCTGGTCCAAGGTGTTCGAGCAGACCTCATGGCTGATTTTCACAGGGCATTTCCACTTAGAAAAGTTTTTAATTAACAGACGAGATGATTGGGGACACAGAGAATGCAATTAGTAAGGGTTATGGGGTTAAGTTGACTAAGCCATAAAATGTCATTTGAGTAACTCTCTCGGGAGATTCTGGTGCTGGATACAATCTCTGGTTGAGCTGATAAGGATGTGTGGCATTAGCAAGAATTTGATACTTTTCATGCTTCCTATCCTGCCATGTGTGCAGGTGTGTTAAATGACATGCAATGTGGAGGTACAGGTAAGAAAATGAAGGGTACAGGGTATGTAAACAACTGTGAGAAGTGTCACTTGCCACTGCCTAATTGTGAGATTGTTTTAAAAGAACAAAAGACTCACAAGAAGGAGAAAGCCTCATATGAAAGTAAATTTGGTTGCATCATAAGAAACTCGTCAACGAACGATAAAGAAGAAGGCATGCATACAATGTTTTTTTTAATGTTTATCAAGAAACCATTGTACAGATTCAACACAAATAAATCCTAAAGGCATTTTACATGGGAGCCTATTTGTCTTTGAAATTAGTCGGCACGTACAAGCCGTTACTAATAATCTATGCCTGTACCTGGCTTTAGTTTTCAAAACAACTTTACTGCGTTCATTTTCTTAACAGTGTGTGGAGTGACAGCTGGTGCTGCGGGAAGAAATAAAGACGGAGTCATTAGGAAATGGATTTCTTATGAGCTCTGGTTAGAAAGATGCATGCTTCTGCGTGCAAGTGGTGTCATTTCCTTTCAGTTTGCTCATTTAGGAGGAAATTTAAATACACAAAACATGGAACATTTGGGTTTTAATTAAGCCAGCAAGCTCAAGCTTTCTCTTCGCAAATTAAAGCGACACTGTAGAATGGCACGGTTAAAATTAACAATAAATATCCTCTCTCTTAAATGGATAGAAATCTGAGATAGAAAGCAAATTCATCAAAAGGGCAAACACCAACTTGTTTTGTGCAATGCATTCAGAGGTTATGTTCGTTGGTCGTCTTTGCCCCAAGGAGCTTAGCTTTATGTTTAGCATTTTGATTCTGTGTGAAATAAAAACTAACAACCTTAAAACTATGCTTTAAAAATGCAGATGATCTTCTTGGATTATATATAAGGGAATTCTCATGTCAGTATTTAATACAAACTAAACTTTATATACATTTATGTAATACCATACGTAATTTCCAAACAGATTTTATAGTAAATCTGAACAAACAGTTTAGATTTAGTTTAAAATTCCTGTTATACAATTTATGTTACAAAATTACAGTAATTTAAGTTACTATTCTGCAACACCAATGAGCTTGATTGCCTTGTAGGCTGTAAGCACATACTTGCAGAAAATGGGTGTTTCTGTAGGCAGAATAATTGCCTATACAGGTGATGAAAACAAGCGTACATCGACAAGAAAGGAGGTTCTACGTTTGTGTACCAGAACAATAGAAACGTGATGAAAATGTAGCTTCGTGCAGTCCAGATCGTCCCTAAATCATCTGCTCTGAGTGCCTAGAAACGTCAGACATCTCAGCCAACTTTAAAAGAAATTAGGTTATTTCAATAATAAAGTTAGAATTCCTACTGTATGTATATACAGATTACACACAAGCAGTTTTAAAGATGTTTTAAGCACCTATTTCTGTTAATTAAAACATGAAATTTAGCTTATCGTAAAATCTGAATATTTTAAGGGATTCAAAAATGTTACAGACTACATAACGGTAAAGTCTGCTGTAGTCAAATAGTCAAGCATACAGTCACAGGGCAGGTTGAACCACAAAAAGGCTCTTCTCAATACGCTCGCTGCTCACAGAGGGTCGTATACAGAGATATGAATAGAGCCGAAGGAAAAAATGTGGTAGAAATAGCTGCACAAGCAACAGGAACAACTGCAGCCTTTCAAAGGTGCATTCAAAAATTTGGAAAAACGTCAAAAGGTGTGCAGACAGCGGCTCGAGTCTGTGTTTCCAGTCCTGCTCAGAGAGGACTAGTCATCTTCAAGAGGAAGATGAGAGACACCGGACCCATCAATGTACACGAGTTGAAGTAATTCATGAAGAGGCCTTGAACAAGTAGAGCGCATTTATTGTCCAACTTTATAAGTGGTTGGAATTTCTTTAAAAAAAATCTTTATTAAAGGTTCTCTGTAATCTTCTCATCTTCTAAGAAACTGAACTTTGAATTTCGGTTGGCTGTCAGCCATCGCTACCGAGGAAATTAAATCAATGCTTGAAGAACATCACTTCTCAATGACATTCCATTTTTATCTAGATGCTCCCATTTCACATAATCTACTTAATGGCTAAATAAGTCACAAAGGCAGACATAATTCAAAACAAAGCAGCGAAAATAATGAAATGTGTAATCAAACAACCAGCGTTTAGTGTGCAGATGGTAGGTCTTGCTTAGTCCTGGCACGGCCGACTCTTGAGCAAGAAAAGGCAACAGAATAATCTGTTTGTGTCTGTCTTGTGTTTTGACACTGAAATGAGAAAAAAAAATGGAGAATGTCTTCATCTGTTTTAACCCCATAAATGGTGCAGCTTCACTTTAGCCTCGACCGTTGTGGTATTAAAGATAATCAATCAGCTTGTGGCGAGTCATTAGGACTAAATAGATGACTGCCTTATTGGAGAACAATTTCCCTAATCCGCGGATAAATATTTCAGTGCTTCCCTTCACTCCGTCTCCCCGTTTCAGTCTCCATGTCTCTTCATACCTGTTTTTTATGCTTCCAGAATCACAAACACACTGACTTACCCAGACAGCCCGCGGCTACATCCAAACCACCATGACGGAGAGAACCAGGGGTGATGGACTATTGACTGATCAAGTTCAACCAGTCCATGTAACTCTTGGTGGTTAGCCAGTCATTTCAGAAACAGCCCTCGGCAACCGGCTACCACTGGCCGCTGCGCGTTCAGGTCTGTTTGTGTGGACTTGGGTTTGCATGTTTTGTTTTGTTTTTTTTTTTGTCTTGCTGCCGACCGATGGAATGACAGGCACTATGTCACCTGACGAGCAAAGATAAAGTACAGCGGCGGCCAGTGGGGTTAGGCCATCGGGCTTTATGAACACAATGTCAGAGAGAATGCAGTGTGTGTGTGTGTGTGTGTGTGTGTGTGTGTGTGTGTGCGTGCTCCACGCACAGGAAGACGGGGATCTGCAGACATATACGTGAAGGGGTTGGCAAAACACAGGGTCTAAGAGAAGTGCACTGGTTAAAAAGCGTCTTTGCGCGTATGGGCGTGAGTGTGTGTAGGGTGGGGTGTTTGGAGGTGTTTTTTGTAAGTGGGGCTAGATGAGAGCTTGGGGAGGAAGTAAAGAAATAAAAAAAAAAGGGAAAGAGTTCAGGGAAAAAAGACTGCAATGAGAAAGAAAAAGATGGGAGGATATCTCAGGGATTAGTTCCAGACCAGAGGGTAGAGCGGGAGATAAATCTCCTGCACCTAAAGGCGGCAGCGCAGGATAGAAGTTCAAGCCATCTCTCATGTTTTTCAATTTAATCTGCAGGAAGTAGTAAGATTTAATTTCCAACTCAGGGACGGGGATAGGGATCCATGAAGAGTAGCATAACAATACACACCTAGATTATAGCGAACACCACGGCCCTTGCAACACCCAAACTTCCACAGATTTAGTTGGGGTTTTTTTTTGTGTTTTTTACACAAAACAACGTCAAGTGGTCACATGGAAAGAGTGAAAACAGCAGGATTATAGGACTCCTGGCAACTGAGCTTTAAGCTGCAGCTGGTAAGAGACTTTGATCCTTTTACACTATCTTAAGTACACACAGTGATACATTTAATCCACGCTGCCACATGCTGAGACCACAGGGCGCTCATCTGCCACATTCTCCTTTATCTGTATGTACCAATGCCACAAAAGACAGTCAGTCATGTGGAAAAGTAAACACCATCCAAGGAAATAAAACGGCTTATGAATATGTGAAAAAAAGCATCAAAAAGACATTGATGGAAATAAAAATGAGCCGGAGAAGTCAACGTTATCAACATTTTATTTTATATCTTTGTTTTCTAATATTCTTAAAACATTCCTTATGCTGTTTTTTTAAGCTTTCAAATAGTACTTTAATCCAGAGAGTGCAAAAACTCAACATTTAGGTTAAAATATATACAACTAGACACAATGATAGTGTGTCTAGTGTGCCATTCTTAATAGGCTATACTTTTATAAAGCCTGTGCATTAAAGCTCTTGTTTCCAGTGATCATTTTGGCCACTTTTGCTGTTCTTCATGTGCACAACAGAGAGGTTTTTAGTGGCTCATGGAGTCACGTTGTGATAATGGAAAACAAGGAAGCTGTGGAGGAAATGTGGATAAACTATTATCAGTATTGTCATCCCATTAACAATCACAGCAATGGAACGTTTTCCTAGCATGAAGCAGTCCTAATCAAAACTAATATAGCTGTCCCTTAGCAATTTGCACAGAAAATGTGATTTTGTAGCCATCAAAAACATCCTGGCATAGTTGTAAGTGGATAGTTTTCTTGGCAGAACTCATCTCACACAGCTCATTTAAACTGTTTGGTTTCCTGAATGCTGTGGGGTTTTTTGTTTGTTTGTTTTTTTTTTTTGCATAATCCACAAGTGATTTTCAGGGCGATTCCAGACACTTGATGTCAGCATTCTTCTTCCATTCCAAGACCAACGATGTGTTTATTATCCAATTGGGTCACCCAGTTGCGTTCAAGCTTCAACCAGCTATCTGTTGATTTGAGGGAAATTCGAAGAGTTTCGAGTCGTTTTCATTGTGTGGCTTCACCCATTATAGATGCAGGGATGCTTAAGAACGTCCTATAATCAATTTCTTTTTTTCTGACAGTTGGGGTCAAATGACTTAACACTTGGATACATCAAGATTTTGAAATGGACCCACCTTAACCCATTTTAAAATTGTAGGGACTAAGCTTAACAAAATCATTTAATATATATATTTTATAATCATCCCACCCTAAAAAAAAACTAAAAAAAATCCCCAAATAGCTATGATATTCATGCACATCAGCATCAGGTGTAACCTGTTTCGTAGAGAACAGTATAGATGAAATATAAGTTAGATAAAATGATTGAAATGACAAAGAATGACCATTGCAACTGATGCTAGCTGATGCTAACTTCTACCAAAGTTGGGTTTTGTGTGCGTCGTGGGGAAGTTGGCCCATATCATTGGGAGGAAAAACGAGCGGCATCCCACTCGGTTCAATCGTGCCATTTGAGCTCTGTGACTACCTATGCTGCTGGCTCAGACACAGAAAGCTCGACTTTGACTCCACACTCTACCTTTGTACTCCGACACGCTATAGATGCACAGTAGAGGTTTATCAGGCCCAGCTTGGTATCCAAAGCATGGAAAGGGCTTCCTAACGATCCCAACGACACTCATTTCCTAATCAGCAGAGAATTTTACAGGCATGTGAATTCTTACTGCCAACTAAAGTTGTTAGAGACTTATTAGTTCAAGTTAGCAAAGTCAGTCATACCCACCCTGGAGAAGAGCCCTTTGATCAATTCAAGCAGCACAAGGAGGCAAAAGGAAAAGCCAGCAGTGTTTCTGAGTGTCTTCGGTCTGCACCCGCACTTCATCCCTTCACTGACGCTTTTCTTGAAGAGCCATCTCTAATGAGGCTAGTTCCTACGCAGCGTGTCTCTCTCCCCGTATGCAAGTGTTGATAATAGTTCTTCAAACAACAGAAGGACAGCTCCTTTCAGAAGCACCCATTAAAATTTAATCAGCGGCTCTTCAAACTCAACTCTGGTGGAGTTGGAAAGTGACATGGATTTCGGAAACTACAGACTCCAAAATGTTGACCGACATTAACGTTTAACGTGTGCTTAGAAAAATAGAAAACGTGGGCAAAGACCGTCAGACTACCTCTGTCAGTACCACTAATCATGCTTTTATCTGGAGCAGCACAAAAATGGATCATAAACTCCACTAGCCAAATAAGAAGGTCTTGATAATGCTTTAAATGCATAGCGTAATGATAAAGTGCAATTTGATCCACACACTGACTAATAGAGGTTGGCAAATAATGCCTTTATGTTAGCTAAAACTATTTCTTTTAACTATTTCTGTCTGTCCCACACCAAAAAGATCTACATGTGATATTTCTAGCAATAATTTCAATCAACTGCCTGGTGAAAATATGACAAAATACCAAGTATGCAAAACCCTGGCAGCCATGTTTTCCACAACGTGACGCTAATAGCATCAGAACGCTTCTTTTCTTGTTGTTCTAATATTGTTTCACTTCCAAGACATTTCCCCTCTGCACCCCATACAAGCTGCATGTCAACAGAAATATCCTCTGAAGTTTGCATCTGACTTTGTCAAAGTTGTCTGAAATACATTTGAAAGAATATGTCATTGGAATAAAAAAGGCATGTGGGAGGAGAAGTTGGGGCCAAAGTAATCAGGGGAGCTGAAAAGCGTGAAAGTACCATTACTCACAATGCCATATTCACATAGAAAAGATAAATGACTGTAATCTAACAGCAGCCCTCTAATACTGGATCTAGTTGGGTGGAAAGAAAAAGAAAGAAAATCTCTCTCTTTTTTTTTTTGCTTACCATCCAAGCTTTGTTACAAATAAGTGCTACACAATTGAAGTTCATCTGAGAAAAACCCATCCTAAAAGCTGTTGAAAAGGAAATAAATCTACAACCTAAACACGAGTTTTAATGCTTAGAAATGCAGGTAACTTTTCCATCATGTGGTACGGTGATTGCATCGAATGCCAGCATAGTCGTGAAGACGCCAGCATGTCAAGCATAAAGTGTTATCTGCTGCTAATTACTAAAGTTGTTGGTGAGGGGGGCAACCAAAACTGGGTGGGGTTCGCCAAACATGAAAAAGACAACATCTAACAGAGCATAACATTTTTAAAAATGCAATTAAAACTACTGTCAAAATGACTGATTTGTTCTTGTTTGTCATTTAGAAAGCAGGGTTTTGTTTACGCTACGTATCACGTTTTAATTTCTTGGATTTGAGTTTCCAGTTCATTCCTCAATCCCACCAGTAGACAAACCATTTCATAGCCATATACCTAAACATTGCAGATCAAGTTATTTTTCGTATTAGTTTGGCGTTTTCATGAATTGCAGAGGTTAATAATGAAACATTTAAATAAAATGTATCTGAATATTACTTTCTAAATATTTTTTACTCTATACCAGTTTCATTGATTGAGGCTATAATCTCTATTTGAGCCTGTCGAAAGGTCAGGCTTACGACTCGTTATTAAACTAAAGTAACTGTAATTAACCTCTCACAGGTTATTAGAGTGCCACAGATGTGTTTCTCAGACTGAGTAAATCATGGAAAACTATTTTATATCATCAAATGCCAATGTTGGTACAAAATTAAAAAGCCACATACGTAAAGATAAAACTCCAAAGATGAAATGGTGACGCGAATGAACAACGCCTGCGCATCAGTGAAGTAGTGTTTTCCGAAACCTTGCTCCCGTTTCAGTTTTTCTCTAAAATGTCATGAAATAATTCTTTATCAGAGTTTGTATGTTTTCTTTTAGTTACCGTTTTGCATGTAGCATGCTTTCGTAAAACATTGTTTTAATTCTTTAACACGTTTCTTTACCGACTCTTGATTTACCTGAATTATTTTCTACCTTCTCTTTTGTCCCAATGTGACCAAAAGGGCAGAAATATATCGTCATCTTGCCATTTGCTAAATTCTTTCTATTCCTTACATTGTAGAATGTTTTCTGTGTTGCTGTGTTTTGTAGAAAATGAGGTCTTTTGCACTGAAGCCCAAAGCTTCATGCTAAATTATCTAAGGCTTGACAACAGGACAAGCAACGCACTGCGAGAAGTCAGGCAACACAGGGAGAAGACCGCATGCATCACAACACATCGCCTCGTCTCAGAGTGCTTTCTAATGGAACGCTACACATTATAAAAATCAAAAGTTAAAGATGTATTTTGACACAAAATACTTAAACCCACACAGTAAACACAACTTGTGTGCAACCTCATTTTAACCCTCTGCGCTTGTAGTAAGCTTTACTATCATAAAGCAAAAAAAAAAAGCCCACAAAAACTTCTTCTCCTTGTTTTCGCTTCTTTTTTTTTTCCTTCGCTGAAGTTAAATACGCTAAGTAAGAAACTGTATTTCCTTTAACCCCACTCCAGTTTTTATTTCGGGATATCCAATAAGCATAAGCTTTCACGGCAAACTAAGTCCACATTATATAAAAATGTGCCAGGCTGGCACAGACGCGGCGCTTCCTCCGCAGACTCACACTGTTCCCTGTGGGTGCCGAGATCATGCTGACAGACACACATTCACTCGACACACATTCACTCGTGCGGTGGTGGTTAAAATCCTGCTAAAGCGTGATGAAAACAGCAATTAAAGGTGTCAAGGTGAAAAAACAAAAGTTATTAATTAAATGTAGAATCAATTAGAGTGTGAAAGCTTTTATTTTTTTAATTACAGATCTGATATATTTATGACTTTTTAAAGCACAGATCCCACCTCTCAAAAATTTTATTCTACTGCTGAAAAAAATATAGAGTATTTTTGGGAGCAGAATATAAATCTGACACTTATTAAACAGCTGGTTATGCAAAAATAAATAAATAAAATAAATGATTCAACGACAGCAGAGTCCCTATAGGAGGCTTGTCAAATGCATCATTGGGGACACAAGCCTACGGGCAAACACATCTGCAAATACAGTATTGGTTCTTTACAACTGCAACAGAACATGTTCACTCGCAAAAACAAGGCTGTGCTTTTGTTTTTGCCTCCATTTCTGCAGACAATTAAGCAGTGAGTGTGCTGAATGCCTCTTGGTTGAGACATAGAAAAAAAACATCTCAAATCCTCATAATGAAACCTTTTGCTTTTAAATCCGACAGCAATTTTTCAAGGGTCCCTGGCACAATGTCACCTGCTACATATAGAGCCCAGCAGAGAGATGCTGACTATTTGATGAAAAAAAAAAAAAAAAACATTGCTTTTTATACTAGTAAACATCATTAAACCTCAAAGTTTTAATGTGAATTCACTGGGGGAGTGACAATAAAGTCAGTTCAGGAGTTGAGACAATATTGGGTTTATGAGAGATTTCAGCAACAGTTGGAGAAAACTTTTTTTTTTATTCTGGCAACGAAACATTTTACTATTCGCCATCTTGTATAGGAATCTATAATTGCTGAATAATTCAGTCTAAGTTTGACAAATCCACATATTGGAGTTTTATCGTCTTTCTCAGTTCAAAGTGGTTGTAATATCAGCACTTTCTGTGTGTGTGTGTTTTTTTTTTACATAAAAAATAAAGGCCTCATAAATGTCTGTCCAGTGTAGAACCCTCCAAGTGCTGTAGTCCTTAACCTTGAGGTGATGAACTGCAGTCCTGCGTCTTTAAAAACAGTGGAGTTGACTTTTTGTTTAGTGCCGCCCAGAACCTGAAAAACAGATTCTAAATTCATCACAGCACAATTACTGGGCAACATCCACGATAACACCAGCATAAATTTTTATGTGCTAGGGAAATGTAACATCACGATTTTCAAGTTGATGGCATCACAAGAAGGGCAGCAGCTAATGATTATTTTGGTAGTCGACTCGTCCATGAATACGTTTTTCCATTTAGTTGACTGGTCAAGGTTTATTTCAATCCTTCTATGCTGTCTATTGAAGCGTTTTCTGTTTCCAGTACTCCTTCGTGTTTTGCTGCACCTTTTCAAGTGTGCGCCTGTGTCTTAGAAAAATAATATAACTTGTGAAATGGGAGTTTGGAAACATTTGTCTGATCAGCTCCAATTTAAATTTTTAAAAACTTAAAACAACACTTATCTGGATTTCTATTACTGATTGGGAACTCCTTAAACACATAACACACTTTAATTTATTTCTGAAAAGAAAAACAAAATAACTTTCATTGCTTTATTTGCATGTAGAGAACTTTACATTGAAACTAGAATGGAAGTTGCATAAAGACTACACCTAAATCGAATTGTTGTTCAGTGGCCAGGAAGACATAATAAATAAATTAAACTACATTTTTCGCTGTTTGAGATTTCACGAGGCGATGGCAGTGAGGAGGAGACTTTGACAAAAAAAAAGCCGGAGGAGGGTGGGGGGGGATGTCCTGAAGAAAACGGTGACAAAGGAAACCGGGCAAAACAAGGGAGGTAATTGGGAAGTTGGTACTTGGGAGGAAACATGAGATTAACGAGCAGTGAGAGCCTGTGTAACAATCAGCTGAATTAAAATACTCAAAACAACCCGCGGTAACACAGAGAAGCATTTGCACTGCGTTACATCATGGTTGCCCTCAAACATTGCAGTTTGCACTAAGACTAGGTAAGTGCAACACATTATAAAGCCTTTAACTTAAATCATTTTTAATATCTCACAGCATTATTGTCTCTGCTGGAGCCCTTTCATATTTCATGAGCTCTGTGGAGCTGGTGAGGGTCATTTGTTGCTGATGGAGAATGTCGGATTTTTTGCCCCAAATATTCTCAGGGCTTTGCATCTTCCTTTTGGCTACTGCACATTCAGTCTAAAGTCACAAAAAAAGACAAAACACGAAAAAAAAAAAAAAAAACTTTTTTGGGGGCGGACTTTATTGTGTCCATTTCTTGGCCCCAAAACAGAGCTCTGAAACGCCGATGCTTTAGTCATTTCCTGTGCGCTGGTACTTTAATTTTAAAAAACGGAGATTTTCTGACCCGTTTCTCTGTGCCACACACACCTCCTGCAGATAATATAAATAGAAGACTGTCCTATTTTTACATTTGTGGAGCAGACCCCTATGGCGCATACACACCACTAACATGCTGGATTTGCTGATGATGTAGCCAGTTTTATTTATTTAAAGGAAAGTAGATCAATGCTGCAGCCAGTCTGCAAACCGCCCACATTTCTACTCCATCAACAGACACCACTTGTGTCGTACGTTCAACAAAACTAAACGTCCAATAGTGAAAAATTGTTTAGCATCAGCTGGTGACGGATATTGACGGCGACAGATTTTTCACCATAAAAATAATTTAGTCGTATTTTTCAAGTTCTTTGATCTTCTCTTGCCCATCTCCTTTTTACATAACACAATATTAGCTTCTTAATTAGTCAAGCTTTCTGCTTACCAACATGTAGCTGGTGGCTTCCTTACTGTAAGCAAGTAAAAAACATTAGCAGAGTGATGCAAAAGTGAGCATCTAAATCTAAAGTTAATTTTATCATATTTCACAATTTTCATATATTTTTCCAAATAACATTGCAAAAGATCATGTTTGTTTTTATTTATCTTTTTTACCCGTTTTCATCACATTTAATCTTTTAAAACCTAAACCTACATCTTAACACGCCATACTTGATCTCCCCTCCAGTCAATATTTTGAAATCTATTGTTCAAAAGACCAATATCGCTCTCTACCATTACTATTGATAAGCTTGAAGAGCCACTGATTATGTTTTAATGGTTACTTGTGAAGGCAGCCTTCCCTCTGTTGTTCAGAGAACTATTATCAACACTTGGGCAGCAGGGGAAACAAACACTGCTGGAACCAGCCTCATTAGAGATGGCTCTCCAACACAGCCTGCAGTCTTGGGGTCAGCAAATATGCCATGCAACACCACAGAGATCAAAGGGATGAGATTTTACTACAAAAAAGAAAACCATATATATCGTGCTTATTTGTTCAGGCATGGCAAGAACAAAATGATGCTACCATCAAGTTATTTCACTAGAAAGTAAAATAAATCCCTGCAGTTATAGTAGTGGTTCTCAACGTGGGCGGCACCGCCCCCCAGGGGGCGTTCAGAGGACGGCAGGGGGCGCTGGCGGACATTTTTACAAAAGGGGGGCGCTGGGATTCCTTTGGGGGGCGTTTGTTCGAAGGTAAACTTTACACTTTAAATGCACAACAATGCCAGTTTAGACTTTGAGCAACTTGGTAAAACTGTATTGTGTAACATTAAACCATGCTTGGTTGCAACAATATACATGGCAGCTCTTCTATTCAGTGTTTGTTAGCTTCTGTTAGCTTCTTGGCGCAGCTCCGTTCTCCTGCTACTGGTAGCTAAAATCACGATACCCTCACCGTGTATCCCTCTGAAAAATGAACCCATTTAAATAAAGAAATCTCTCCATAGTGATACCACGATAGAGAGCGTTCATTTTATAGCGATAACACCGGAGCTGTAAGTGGTCCTGTATGAAACGGGGGTGATAGAACAACACAGCACTTTTAAATTGTAATAATTAGACTACCGAAATTGTTTCCGTTGTTTTAAAAGGTTTATGTCAGTCTGCATTTTCCCCATCGATACGCTTCCCGACCGCCCTGCACCTTAAGGGGCTTAAAAAAAAATTTAAAAAAAAAGACACGCACATTGCGCAAAACTCTGAAACAGGAGAAGCGGGACATAAAACGGAGCGACGAACTAGATGTGAATTATGACATAAAAACAGGGAATCCGACGCTGAACAGTGAAAAATCAACACATGATGTGAAACACATGA
>NW_006800111.1:1129606-1268490 GCF_000485575.1 Poecilia formosa
TTCTTTGGTGGGGGCAGTGAGGGACCTGGATAAGAGCCAGGGGGGCGCTGGCCCAAAAAAGGTTGAGAAACACTGAGTTATAGCTTCCTAACATTGCTACTAATCCCTTTATTTTTGTTTATTTATGATGTCTGTTTAAACAACATTAAGAGGGGTCCTTGCAAATACATGATTATCTAAAACATGATGCAAATTACCGTATTTTTCAGACTATAAGCCGCTAATTATTCCCCACGCTTTGAACCATGTGTCTTGTAGCCCGGTGCGTCTTTTCTGTGGATTTTTCTTCAACCACCAGGGGGCTCTTTAGCAGGAAGTGCATCATTGGAAGTCAAAATCGGAAATCAAAGAACAAAGTGCTAATTTTCATTTAGAACAAGCACATGCTAGTAGCAGGCACGACAGAGAAATTTCTTCAAACTCATATGCAGCTTTTAAGTTGAGGGTCATCGATCTGGCAGGACAGGAGGGAAACGGAGCCGCTGCACATAAACGCAGCATGAACGAAACCAAGTCCGGAAAACACGGTAGTTTTTTGTTGTATTTTCTTCATTTACTGACATGGCATTCACTTGTTTCTTATGAAGCTACAGGCACAACTCAATGCTTTGCTTTTTAAATTGTATAGAATTGCTCAAAAATTTCAAAATGTGCTGGGGCAGAAATAGAGCCATCTACATAAAATAATAAGTTTTATAAAACAAAATTACTGCACTAGAGAATGAGCATATAAAAGTTGATATTTTTGGTATTGGTTCGTGTCTACCTCAGGAAATTAGCAGCATGTAATATAAGAGGTTTGACCAGGGAGGGTGCTGAAAGACTGAGATTTTTTAAATTAATGCTAAACTTTATTTTTTGTGTGCATTTATAAAATGTGATATACTGGGATCATTGTGTAAAAAGACGAGAGAAGGCCAACGTCAGAAATAAGTGACACCCAATACAGGATTAAAATATAACTTAATGATATCTAAATAAATATAATCTGACAGAAGCTAACTTAATTAACTTCCATTTCATTTCTGTAAAAACCGCAGGAGAGTTATGAGGCTGGCCACTGCCTCTCATCCCACCGCGACTTGAAAAAAATAAAGAATAAAATAAAAAAATGACTATTTGCTGAAAAATAGAAGTGCGCATTACAAATCCAGGGACATGACCTCAGTGTCAGTAGCAGCCTTGCAACAATACGTGAGAGAAGAAAAAATGTGCCCTGGCACAGTGAGAGGACCAGTCAATAATCCAATAAGGACAGACGAGACAAAGTCATAGGCAGCTGAGTCGGTCACTCCGAGGCCGTATTTATCACCAGAAAGTGCTTCACCCAAAGAAGGAAGGGACAGCACTGAGAGGAACAGAAGTTATTTTATTTTTTATTTTTTTGAAGTCATTGTAATTTACTTTTGAAGCACCAGACTCCCATCTCACACTGTGTCATCAGTCAGCTCTCGGTCTGCCGTCGCTGTTCACCGACTCTTTCCAATCTTTCGCATCAGCTTCGCTTTCTTTGTGCTCCAAAAGACAGAAACATCACTGGGCAAATGGATGGTAGCAAGAAAGGCATTTGTGAGAGCATACCCATTGTGTTGATCTCAAGTGGTTAGTGAAGTGAAAAGTGCGCTGTCCCACATGTATACCTTTCTCTCTGCCTAAAGGCACTTAGAAAATTCACCATTTGCTCGTTTGTATTGGACAGTTTAGCACGCCTCCATATGTAGCAGAAAGTCAGGACCTGAATATTCCTGGAGGTTTTCCATCAATATTATAGACGTTTTTTGTTGTGCAACCCTATTGGGGTGAAAGTTCAACGGTAAGCGCCCCCCGCCCCCCCCCCACACACACCACATACACACAGAAAAAAACTCTCTCTTTTTCCACTGATGGTGTGTTTGACACTATATTTGATATAATCACCATTCATAGGAAAATATTATTGGGTAAATAAGAAAAAAAAATTACAATCAAAATTCTCAGTTGAGCACTACTCGCCATTTGCCATGAAATCCCCGATCTTTGAGTTAGATTCACTTAGCGCTCATAATGAGAACATTTTAAACACTTGTAATGTCCACAGCTCAGCGAGTCAGCTTCATGCAGAGTCTTGGCACTAAAGAATATTTCTCAAAACATTCACAGCTTAATATTAGGTAAAATAAAAGAAATCCCTGCCGCCAATAACACAACACAAAATAAAGTTACATGAATGATACTACTTCAATGGCAGCAGATGCAAACGAAGGGGAAAAAAAAAAAAAGAGAACAACGTTATGTCAGAGTAACTTAGCTGCTCTTCATGCCCCTGAACATTTCCAGTGTTTTATTTTGCACATCTGACCCAACAGCACAGTGGTTGTGCAGCAACCATTGAGCTGCTGGGTTGATGGGCGCTACACACCGTGAATGCTCGGGACTCTTCAAGGTAGCTTCACAAAATTATCAGAACCATAGCAGGAAAAAAAAAAGAGGTTTTAAGGGCAAGTCTTTTGTTTTTTTTTTGTTTTTGGTTAAATTAAAATTTAATGCGTTCTCTAGAATTGCACCACTTGCATTAGGAGCATGTTGGATTAGCTCCGTTATGCCACTTGTGACTTGTTTTTGTTGTAGTTTTTTTTTTTTTTTTTTTTTTTTTTTTTTTTTTTTTTTTTTTTTTTTTTTTTGGACAATCATATTTTTCCCTACCCAGGAGCAACTTATTACGATCTCAAAAGCTCAAATGATATATGACCTATGATCCCAAAACCCAGAAGAGTTGAAAAGGAGGCTTCATGAATGCAGAGCAGGATCAAAGAGCAGAAATTAAAGCAAAAGGGACGTACAAACCATCATCTTCATTAATCATAATAGGCAGAGATCCTGACTTCTAAGTCTCATTCAGGATGTAAAATATATTCTCTGCTGGACAATGTCGAGCACAAATGTGTTGCAAAACTGACTCCCACTGATCTATCCTGCCCAAAGTATCACCATCAACAACAACTCTGATGATACAAGTTATGACATTTGATTTTCATCTAGAATGAAGGAAATATCTTTAAAAAATGTGAGATTTTACCGTAAAACACATATTTGTAACCAGATTATTATATCCACTGCATATAAAGACACTCAGCATCTTCTCTATCAATTAATTAAGCAAATTAACCTTTACTATTTTACATTATTTAGTATTATCCAAGTTACGTTTATTTGTTAAATGCCAGAATGAGAAAGCTCTGTTTTTAGAAAAGTCTGAAAACTTTCTTTAAAATTTCTATGACTTTAGAGTACTTGGGGGGGAAAAAAATCCAAATGTTTGCCAGAGCTTACTCCCTCCACTTCTGCCACTTCTACTAATTACTTTAAAATTTAAAAACAAACAAAGACACAACAGTGTCAAGCGAATAAAAGCCTCACCTACTGATCCAGCCCATAATAATTGCTGAAACTTGCTTTGTGAGTCAAAGCTGCTTGCTGACAATCAGATATTTATTCGCTAACCAGACACCGTCTCAACATGTGGCAGGTGAGGGTTAAACATCAACTTTATCTCAAAGGTTAAGTTATAAAAGTCACTCCAAGTCAGCATCCAAATGTTCAGACTTTTCTCTTTCAGTAGAGAAAAATCATCAAGGTCTGCAGAAACGTCAGGATCTATGCCTACGAAGAGAAAACCAGACTGGAGGAAGAACAAACTATTTTTATTTTCTCCACATAAACATTTCTCTGACCCCCACCATGACAGTCTTCCCCTGCAACCTCTCTTGCTCCCCAACACCTTCACACTCTCCCTGGCTTTTTGCTCTTGATTTGAATTTAGACAAGGTGCACACAACTGAGGTATACAGCAGGTGATTTGTTCATGCTACTTTTTGAGACAGCCAGAGGGTGAAAATATATTGTTGTTGTTGTTGTTCGTTTCCCTCAATGCAAGCAAGGCAAGCTATGGGCAGGTCAGAAAGGGAAAAAGAAAAGAAAGCATGGGCAAGATGGGTGACATTAGCTGGCCTGAAGGTTTGAGACGCTGACCAAATCACATCATCGAGTCGAGTCAGGCCAGAGACCGCGGCTGCACATCGTCCTCCGTCTCCCCCCTTCAGATACTGTCAGCTCTCTGCTTTCTCTTACGATTTAAAAGCACCAGAGTCCTGGCCAGCTGTGGAGGAGTTACGAAAACACTGCAACTTTTAAGTAATTTATCGCTGTCACTTGTTGCACTTGTTCCAATGAAGTGAGTACAAGAAAACAAAGCTCCAAATCACGCTCATTTTCCCAGGCCAGCTGCCGCGTTATGTCGAGTTTCAGTCGGTCAAGTTTGTTTGATGATAAGCATGATATTCGTTCAGCACCAAGGGAGTTCAAAGCGATTTACATGATAAAAAAATAAATAAAAAAATCACAGAGTAACCTTTTTTTTTTAACCAGTTTTACAGTGTAGAGTTTTTATGTTGTTGTTGTGCATCATGTCTTTATTTTTTTATGTCTATGTGGACTGTGAGTCTGTTGAATATATCAACCATTTATGAAACAAGCAATAACTATCACAAGATTACAAAGACAAACCTTTTGAGTCTGGCATTAAATCAGACGAAACTTTTCCCGGGTTTTTCAGTTAAGACTACCAAAATTTTTTAGATTGTCCACATTAAAAAAAAAAATATATATATATATATATATATATATATATTATATACACACACACACATATTTTCCCTTTACAAATTTTACCTTAAAATTGAGTGCTTTTAAACTGCATGACTTGGGTTAAACATGTTGGATGTCCTTCCCGAAACGTCCCAACATTTTGGCACGTTACTCCTGACAGAACCGCTGTGACCGAGTCAAGTTTGTCGCTGCCTCAAGGTTTGGATTTACCTTTTCATCTCCGGCCACAAATTATCTATGGCACAGAGAACAGTGCTTTGTTATGAACACTACAAAAATATTGACTTCTTTGTCCGGAAGTCACTGTGTGTCTAATTTGTCTGTATGATTAGGGTCGTTGTTCACTTGGAAGACTTATTTGTGCCCAAGCTTTGACTTTATAGCCGATGTCTTGATGTGCTGCTTCCATGTTTCCACATAGTGTTTTGTTCCTCGTGATGCCATCTATTTTAATTAATGCAGTCGCTTCTACAGTAAAACATACCCATAACACGATGCCGTTACCCTGCACTTCACAGTCCAGATGTTGCAAGCCCATCATGTTTTTCTACAAATGTGATATTTTAATTTTAGTTTCACCAGAAAACTGCACTGTCTCCAAAAATGTATCTTTTTTCCCCCCCTTAAGTGCATTTGTAAACTGTAATTACTTTTGGAATAATGGTTTCTTCTTCCTTGCCTTTCATCCAATTACAGTCCAGGACTTGTTTTTCTGTGGGTAACACTTTTACCAGCTGCACTCAGCCTTTTCTGAAGATGTTTTGCTTTGGGGTTGATGCACACATTTCACACCAAAACAAGTCCATATCTAGTGTGATGAACTTCTCTTCTGTCTCTTCTCCTGGACATCACTGTGCAATTTATACTCGCACATAAACTGCAGCAGTAAGAGAAATCACTCTCCCATTATTTTAGCATTTATAATTCGGATAATCTCAACTAACCTGAAGAGAAGTTTTGTCTGCTTTAATGTCCGAGTGAGAAAAAGAAAACCGTCTTTTTATATTTATCTGATTTGTAAAATATAAAATATCTTCTGCGTGGCCCTCTTGGAAAGGCGCATACATACATGTGTAGGACGAACTCTAATATTTCCAACCTGAACTAAGAAAATACAAGCTAAATCTGTCTAGGAATTACAAAACACATTTGTCGTTGCCCACATCGTTGATGGCACTGCAAAATATGAAATCAGGATGTTACTGCTGAATATTTGCGATGATGGCATAACACTGATTCGGCTCAGTCTTCTCTTTCACATAATCACAATGTCCTTCACCTCTGAGTTTCATCAGATGGTGGCTTGAGGACATGAACGGACCAGATATTGGTAAGAAACGTTTGAATGAATTACATGCAAAATGTTATAGTAGACATTGCACTTAATTGTCCACATTGAAACTGTGAAATTGACAATAAACCAAGTTTGTGTGCAAATCAGTATGATTCACAAATCAACCGATCACATGGCAGCAACTTAATGTATCTGGGGATCTGGTGAAAATGACTTGCTGAAGATCAAAGTGAGGATCAAAGAGGAAGAAAGGGGATTTACGTGACTTTGAACATGAGTTGGTGTCAGATGAGCCGATCTGAATATTTCAGAAACTGCAGGTGATCCAATGAGTTTTTGGGTTTTTTTACTCACGACCATTTCTCAAGTTTACAGATTACAGTGTCAAAAAGCAAAGATTCAGGGAAGGACAGCTGTGATGGAGAAAGTATCTCATTGATGTCAGAGGTCAGAAGAAAATGGGCAGAACGGTTTAAGCTGACAGAAAGGCAGCTTTAGCTCAAATAGCCATTACGACTCAGGAATGCAAAATATCATCTCTGAATGCACAACACTGAACACCAGCAGCAGATGTCTGCCTCTCCTGTCAACTAAGAACACTAAAGTGAGGTTACAATTTGCACAGGCTGATCAAAATTAGACAAAACAAATTGGAAAATCTCATCTAGCCTCGCTCAGTAAGTTTCAATGAAAGATGCAACATTCAGATGGTAGAGTCAGAACTGGGCATACAACTAATGGTGGCAGTGTGAACGTTTGGGAGAAAGTTTCCTAACATTTTCTGGACCAGATCAGCATCACAGCCTTGTTGAGTTTTGTTTCTGAACATGTCTATTTATGACCACGCTCTATTATATTTTTAAGCAGAAAATGACTGTTTTTATATTAATATGCATTAACCTTTTATCCTGAGAAACCCAGCTTTGTTCTAATTAATGTATTATCACAGCAAAAATAAGCTTCGTTTACAAGAGATCAGGAAACTCGATCGGTATTCCAATAAATCGCAGGAGAGAACAGGTCCTCACTTGGTGTCCATATTTTCTGCTGCTAGCTGGAATGTTTTTCAAGTTCTGAAGATTATTCATCTGTAAGACTTTGCAACATCTAAAAAGTCAACTCTGCTGTTTCAAAAAGTTTAATAAGCCAAGAGTGGAAAACGGAAAAAATAAAATTGTGGAGCACTGTGAAACTAGTCATGAGGAAAACCAGCAAAAACTGTCAACTTAAAAAAAAAAAAAGAAATGCAATGCTCAGGCTTTTAAAGGACAGTCATTTGTGGAACAGTTTTTCTTTTCTATAAAGCAAAGCTTTTATATCAGACAATAAAATAAAATTTCATCCCCCCCAGTCCCTTGGCAACGGAACAAGTAGTTAAACATTTTGTTGTCCGTTTGATAGATTACCATCTGCCCACTATTCCCACAGTATGATTCTTCAATCAGACACAACCATAGATCTTACCAGATAATTCACCTTCCTGAATACTGCGAGGGGGGGAAAAGGAAACAAATCTAAAATTTAATTTACCAAACTAACAGTAGAACATGTTCATCTGATTACAATCAAATTGAATTTCCCTCTCTCACATTGCCTAAACTTCCTTCCTTTCTTCGTCCCTGTCCCCGCTCAAATCGAACCCACCTCCTGTATTTGTTAGAGTTTACAGCTGGAGTCTCTCGTCACTTCAATCCACACAAACTTTAGAACACGGACGCTGACTTTCCGTTTACAAACGGGCAGAACCAAACACTTTTGCAGCTAACTTTCATGAATAAAATAGACATTAATCAGCCGCAGGTAATTTCCCAAGCTAGTAAACTCAAGTTACAGATTTCCCATGAGGACGCCGCCTTAAAATGTTCCTTCTGGCTTGTTCCTGTTTTACATATTTCCTAGGTTTGCCGGTATTTTCATCATACTCCCTCCGCCGCCACCTGACAGTCTCCGAAAAAGCGTGTGGAGGAAATTTATAGCGAGGACCCATTATTCACTTAAACCATTTAATTTTAAGCACACGGTGTAATGCAGTAGTATAAGTTTGTCTTTATAAACCTTTAAAAAAAAATACTAAATTTTTGTTGCCGTTCATTACTCTTTATAATACTTTTCAACTCTGGCCAAAGCATATTAAGTAAATGTCTTAATATCTTATCAATTTCTTTCTCTTAGGTACATTGAACTGAAATAATTTTATTTCCATTGGAGATAATTAGAGGCTTTTGTTCATTTCTAGTCTGTAACATCTGGACGATTAAACATTTTCGAATTCCTGATGTGAACACTTGCTAAAAGTTGTCATCAATGTGAATCTATAGGCTGGCTAAAGAAGAAAGTCTGAGTTCAAATTATAATACCTCCATAATCAGTAAAGGTGAAGGGTTTGCAAAAGCATAATTTTCTCACAATTACTCAAAGAAAGAGTTTTCATTAAACACATTTTTTTGTAAAACAAAAATTATTCATATTGTTCACCCAAGGCATGACGATGCATGCACAGATACCTTATGCCTAAAGTGAATGTTTTTGCTTAGCGGAGGAACCGATGTGCAAAGAAATAATCAGCTGACGGTTCTAGAAAGAAAGACCACATGAAGAGCTCTCTCTGATTGGTTGATTTCAGACCCATTCTCATTGGCTCGATAATACGACCAAACTGAATGTTAGTTTTTACTTTGCCCATTAGCTCTAGCTGACGTTTGCGATTGTTAAATTTGTTGGTTTGTCATTGTATTCTGAAATCTTTATTTCTAATAAAGGTTTGCGAGACGTGATTTTTGTACTTTTCGTTCATCTGAGAGGAGTGTGTAAGCCTTTAGGAGCTTGTTTCTCAGCGCGCACTCGTGGGATTAATAATCCGGATCTGAATCTGAAGCAAAGAGCCCCCAGGCATCCTACAAACCGGCAGCAAGACGGTTCAGTTCAGCTCGGTTTTCCATGATTATGGACTGATCCAGCAGGGACATTAAAGTGAAAATCCCTCCAGTCGGAGGAGGCTGGAGACGGACGGGCAGGCCACCAAACTGCAACTCCGCTGGTTCCAATGGAGTGAAACGGCCTCGTCAGACCCAGTAAAGCCCGTCCTTCACTGTTCCAACTGTAGAGTTCGGTCTGAGGCGCAGGATGCTGAGGTGACATTTGTAACTTTAAGTCATCTCTTTTCCTTTTTCAGATGTTTCCTTTAAAAGACTACAGTTTTGTCATAGCACTCCTAAATGGTCATAAAAATGTTCTTCAGGATTTTAATCAGCTCAGATCGTCAACAAAAAGAACGCCTGTCCTGTTTCTTGACACAAATTAGATTCTCTTCATCACCAGACAAAAAAAAAAAAAGCTGACTTTTACATATTAAAGTCAAGTTAAAAATAACTAAATTTGGTGTGAAACCCCTCCCAGCTGCACCATGTGACGGTATAAAAATAGATATTTTCCTGAGCTCCTTCATGTGGAGTCCTCCCACCGTCGTCCTCCCTTTAACCTCCATCAGTCCTGTTTTAATCAGTTCCCAGGTGATCCAGGCTTTTCCAGCTTACGTGGAGAGTCGCCGCGATCTCCAGCCTAACCCAACATCACCAGAGTTCGGCCAACGTCTCCCCTTTCGTCAGTCTGCCCTTGTAAAATAGGCTGAGGAAAGTCTAATTCACCGCAGCGACACATGCGAAAACGTGAGGCGTGGCAACATAAAAACGGGAATTATAAATTCAGGTCACAGTGGCGATCTCTGTATCATTAAACCGGTGGGCATCAGGAAGTTTAACTGCTTGACTGTGAACCCCTGTTGTGTGCAGAGGATGAAGTCCTTCTCTCAGCAGGCCTGGGTATCAGTCCTCACTCATCCGTGTTTACTGAAAATAATCTTTTTCTCTTTGTCCCCCCTTAATGCTGCTCTCAACTTCCACAATAAAGGGAATAAAAATGTAGAAAGATCTCACGGAACAGCAAAAACAATCACTTCATTGTCCGTATACTTTGGCATAAAAGAAAAAATGCAGCGATACAATAAATTCCCGGCGTTTTACCCTGCGTGCTTTATCTACCGTCATCAAAGTGTTTTTTGAAACGACTCCCTTTCAAACTGTCATCTCTCCACAAAATCTCAAGATTTCACCGTTTTTTCCACCCCATCTCCGTATCTCCCACCAAGATCACATGAGGGTTATTAAGAGGGAGGCAGAAGAAAAAAAGCTGGTGGTAAACAAAGTGCATACAGCAAGGACAGCAGATACTTATCTGACCGCTGTAAGGGAAAGGTCACTTCCATAATGCGGACGTATCCTAATGTGTGCGACTCTACATCAGTATGTGGGAAATGATCAAAGGTCAATCGTGATGTGGCTTTTCACATCCAAAACATAATCTACCCACACGCATCTCTCAAAAACATCCACTTCATGCTTAAAGGAAATGTTCAAATAAAACCACTATAAAATGCTGCTGGGAGGGAGGCCAGTGCTGAGTGACGGGACCATTTGCAGCCTGTGCTTTGGTCTCCCAGGATCAAAAGAGACTGAATATGCAAAGCAATATCAGAGAAAATAGGTGCATCTTTTTGCTGCTGCTGTTGTTGTTGTCGTTATTTTTGCTGTATTTTCATTTTATATACAAATGATTAGTGTGGCTCATTTCTGGTTCGAGTCTTTTCTTTTCTTTTTTTTTCCCCAGTATATCTTCCACTCTTTTGTTCACACCCCTGGCAGATTTACATTCAAAATCGTTTGTTTCTGATGGGGAAATGAAACGGGCATCTCTGAAAAATGATTAAAGGGGGCCGAGTTGAGAATACAATTACTTTTGTTGTATTAAAAATGGCATGTTCAAAATTATTTATACCCTTCTCAATAGATGGAAAACCGCTTTAGAGCAATTAAACTCTTCATATAATTATGCTTTCTGCATGCGTCTACTGGCGTTTTGATGATTTATGATTTATTTTTTGCCATCATGCTAATCTTTAGCTCCTTCCACAGATTCGCTATCAGGTTCAAGTCTAGATCTTTGATGTTACCTCCAGCCAGAGGAAACATGTTGGTAAAAGTAGTTCAGCTAACAAAGACCTGCTCTACGATTCTGAAGGCCCTCAGCAGAATAGATTGCTCCTGGCAGCACGGAGGCTAAAATCTGACTGGACAAAACATCAATAACCCACAGACATGTGGACATAGTTTTTAATAATAGATCCTGTTGGTTTTCTAAAATGCAGAAAGTCAAATATGCAGTAAAACAGTTTTAAAAAGAGAATTAGAATCTATGTGGAAGGTACCGTTTACATTGTTTTGGGTTTCTGAAGAGGTTTGGAAAAGCTCAAAGGCTTAGGGATTTTATTCCCACAGTAAAGATCGACGTTCAGCGCAATCATGGTTGGACAGATGTGACAGAAATGTCCTCTGTCAAGCTGTCCAGAACAGATATAGATGAGATTTTACCGAACAGAACAAGTAAAACATGCAAACTACTAGATATGATAAAAAAAAAAAAAATGTTAAGTTTATGGGTTTATTAAATAAAATGAGGTTGAATTATACAGCTCGAGTATCTACAAGTAGCATTAAAAGGAAAGCAATCATTTAATCCGTCACTCAAGGTAACTATTTTAAGATTGAAATGGTGGAGTAAAATATATTTTTTCTGTTATCACTAAGAATTTGACAATTTGATTATATATATATATATATATATATACACACACACACACACACACACATTTAAGATAAAAGCAAATAAGTCAATGTGAAGTAGTCTCTTAATTGTTTTGTCCTTCACAGGAATACAGTGTTCCCATGTTTCTCTGAACTAATTTCTACATTAAAAAAAGAGCAGATAGTGGAACTTACTTGATAGAAAAAGTAAGCAGTGACTCATTTTGTCCAAACAATTAAGAAATTTAATTTAATTTATATAGCACATTTTGAGCAACAAGTCAATTCAAAGTGCATGCTGGGTGTTGCATATTGCTCATATAACGCTGTTCTAACATCAGGAGGAAAAAAAAAACAAAAAACACTGAAGCTAGCCTCTTCTAATGAATAAATAAGTGAAACGGCTCTTTCACAAGCTACGAAGGATATGCTAACTTCAGCTGTAAAAATTCTGGCTGCTAACTCTGTTTAGCTCAACTGTAACTTACAGACCATGTTAAATAATTTGGCAATCACTCTCAGGCACTTTCCAGATTCATTTAAACATTTCTTAACCTGTTTGCACTGAATCGGCTGGCCTGGTTGTGGCGCGTGAGTAAACGGGTCGAGTTTTTTTTTTCTTTTGGTTCACGTGATTGACAGTAATTGGTCGTCCGTCGAGAGGAGGAACAATTGCGTCTCAGGGGAAAGGGTTGCTGTTTATATTCTCTTAATTACTATTTTAAATACAGCACATCAGAAAAGGCCATCAGTCAGGCTGCACATTGTTGCCTTTATTTTCTTTTTTTCTACATTTTCTTTATACGTTATTTAGTTAGAGGTGACATCAGAGCCTCCATTAGCAGTTGCCGCTCTTGGCAACCGTCTACGTGGCCCATCCCAAGCACAGACCCACAGGCTTGCCACGGCCAATAAAAATGAACCGATTTCATGTGTTGTAGTTTCTTGTTGCAGATGGGATGGCAGATGTGCGCAGAAGGAGCTAATCAAACCTCCTGCTTGGCCTAATGGCTGAGTAATTGTCCCAGGCGTCGCTGTGGCCCGATAGCCCCCTATCAGAGCTGTCTCACAGAGCAGACGGGGATGGGAAGTAATGCAATAGACAGAGCAGGTAAATTTTATTAGAGACCATAAAGAATGGATCATAAGACTGCATGAAAAAAAACAGCAAGAGCCAAAGAGCTGCAAAGCTCATTGCTTTGAAGAAACGGCTCTCATTCGCTGACCTTTCAGACGCAGACCGAGGCGGAGGGAGGGCCTCATTGTGCTCGAGGAAATGTTCTCTCGTGTGAGGAGTTATGGTTTCGCCCCTCAGTCAGATATGGTATTTCTTCCCTTCTTAAACCGAGCCACCATATTCTCAGTGACAGAGAAGACAATTATTTATTTTATTTTTATTTTTATTTTTTCACAAAATGGCTTGAAAACTGACAGCCTAATTTAGTGAGCAACATTTATATTAATTACAGACAGCTAATCTCTTTTCTTAATAATTGAGCATATAATTAAAAAACCTCAAGGTGTACAAGACAGCTTGATTTATATGCGTGCAACATAAATGCATTTGATGACTTCGTATGTGAAACAGCCTAATTAAGCGGATAAGAGGGGGAAAAAAAGCAGCCTTCTTTCTATTGCTTCATGGCTTTGAAAACAATGTTAAACTTCTTTACAACTCATTCACAAAGAATTTGGGTTGTTTTTATGTTTTGCTTCGTGGCCTGGCACATAGACAAAGAGAAATGCTTTAATTTCCCCATTTTGAGAAAAATGAGAATGCTCCACTCAGGACATTTCTGTGATTACTAAAGTTTTCACAGGAGAAAACGACGCCAATTCAGCTCCCCTCGCAAAACATCTGGAAGCCATGCACCCCTGATTTAACAAGACCTTTTACAGCTTCTTGCCGAGCATATTTTGTGTTTTCAGACGTTCCTGCAATGATTGTTGCATCACAACATCAGCCGGAGAAGCCTTGATGAATTAAAGAAAGCAGGAAAAGCAGTACAATTTCCTGCTCTTAAAACATTCAGTGTTAAACCCTCCGTGAGGCTCGCAGTCTCCATCAGCATGATTTGTTCAGCAGCATGATGCAAATTATCGTCTTCCTCCAAACTAAATGTCAGTCCTTCCAATTTATTGAGGCACTCGAATTCCCCCGCTCTGTCTCTTCGGATTTCTTAACAAAGCTTTTCGTCTTGTTTTTGCAGTTCGCTCGGACAGCTGCCGTGACACGATACACGTTTATCACCATCGCAAGCCTTTCTTTAAAGTTGTCCACTCCAGGAAAGGAGGAGGAAGGGGGAAAAAAAAAGTTTGATAAGCAAATGGGTTTGCATCTCCATTCCTTGTAGCGCTGTGTGGGTCACTGATGAGATTCACAAGAACAGAAAAGAAAAACAAGATTTTGATTTCATCTGCATCTTACAGCCCATGTGTGTCCAGGGTCAATTTGAATTTGTTTGAATCTGTAATAAAATACGACAAGCTACACACATGTAATGCCCCACCCAGATTTTTAATTGCGATTTTAAATACAACAAGCGATAACTTTTACATGTAGCAATGACCCTTTTTGTCTTGCAAAAACGGTCATGCCGCTTGAACTTTCTCACATTTTGTCTCATCACAGCCACAAATTTCAACTTTGTTGGGATTTTATTTGACAGACCAACAGAGTTGTGCAAAATGATCAAGTGGATGAGGAAAGAAGATGATGCCGTTTTCAAATAGAAACCTGGAAAACGTAGCATAAACTTGGATTCAGTCCAACTTCAGTCAATCCTTTGTGGAACCACCTCTTGGTTCCGGTCCAGCTGTTTTGGAGAACGTTTCTACTAGCTGTGCACATCTAAAATATTATTTCATTTCCCCATCCTCCTTCTTTCTTGCCACAAAATCTCAATTGGGGTATTTAACACATGGTTGTGCTCTGTTCATTGTTGTCTTGCTGCTGAACCTCAAGCAATTATAAAGTCTATTTTCTGTCACATATTTTCTTCCAGAACTGTATTTATTTCAATCCAACTTTCCTTCTGTTCCCTAAAAATACGCTAGGAACGTCACAGATTAATATAGACACAGAGGGACAAAAGTTGTAAATTAATTTATAGTTATTTGCACAGCATCTTATTTATGGTTCTCAAAATAAATAGCTCAAAACAAATACTTGTTACACTTTTCAGATTTTTATTTGTACAAACTTTAGAAATCTTCGGGCTTTTTCTTTCAATTTTCCGCATTTCTGAATCTGTGTTTATATCATGACAAAATGCGAAATGTTGAGGGCACAAATGAGGGTCCTCCAGAAGTCGTGTTTGGCTCTTTCCCACTGTGCTTCTTTTTGTTTTTTTTTCTTCCCCATGTGGGAAATTATCCAGAATCACAGTGCGACAGTCTAAATTTCCACCAAACGCAATATGATAAAACAACAACTTCGGTGACATTAGCCTTACTGTGTTAACTCTGTAGGTTCCAGTACAGAACGGACCTAATGACATCATCAACCCAGCATGCATTGCGCAGGTGAAAAAAATGGCGACCTCCAGGGGTGAAGACTATATCAAAATATGTACATTTTTTTTGAAGTAATTTTGAGTTTTGGAGCATCACACGCAGTAATCTTTTTATGCAATCAGAAAATTACAACATATTTAGGCCAACTAATCCCTCTAAGGATTACTTTTGCAAGGCTCTGTACATGTAGTATCTTTATAAAAAATAAAAAAATAAAAAAAAAGACACTTCTGCATATGCTTTATTACTTTCCATGAAGAGGATAAAGTAAAATGTAGCCATGGATGCAGTTTATGGATTCACTGAGCTCTGCAGGTGTTGCTCCCTGACTTTGATGGCCACACACAGAGAGAAAAAATGAAAACCAGGAGAGAACAAACTATCTTAAACTCTTCATTTCAAATAAATTGGGCCACACTTGAGCACAATCAGATGCTTACAAAGACAAGCATGTAAATGAAGCGGTGCATTTCCTTTTTCTTGCTAGAATAATTTCTTTTCTGATATCTGCTTAATTTTGCACGCCTTTAGCCTCATCTATTCACATTCAGAAGTATTAGATCCAGCCAGTTACTCCATTTTTGACTCTATTAATCCAATTCATCAGTGCTGACACTTGGCAGTAGTGAGTCCATGCATCTCAGGTGACCATTTTCAGACTAATAAGTCTTTTGGGTCACAGATTTGTGCCTGTCACTTGTTTGGCACAGTAAAATAGCCTTGCAGGTGGTGTGCCCATATGGCAGCTTTTTCATGATGCTCCAACAATCCAAAGTATTCTTGCTTATATAAATGACCCAGCCTGGTCATTCACCAGCAGAAGGACTAGACTTAATTCTCCTATTGGCTACAATCGCTCAGAGGCTGGAAAATGTTTTTTTAGCTCGGCAAATTAATGGGATCGTGGTCATGAAAATATACAGCAAACATGTTTTTGTACAAGATTCGAAAACGGTAAAGACATTTTTAGCAGAATTCATCAATGAATTAACAATAATAAAAAAAGACAATAGCACAGAAAACCCTGAACAATAATAAAGATGTTAAAATACAAGGCTGGTGGCAAGCGGTTATTAAATAAAATTAATAAAACCTTTCAGCCAAATCTGTCAGTCTTTCACAAGACAAGTCCTAATCAGAGCCAAATTAAAATCAAGTCAATATGAAAAAAATAAAATACAAAAATCATTAAGAAATTCTGGAACTCAGTTTGTTCAGTTTCATTATACTTTTTTCTAATGATAATTGTAACTTGCCAACTCAACGTGACTCTAAAGTGATCAGACCACGAAAAAAAGAAAATGGATATTTTCCTTATTTATACGTTTTTGTATAATTTTGCAGGAAAAAATTATATGTTTTAGCTCTTCGTGACCTATAATCAGTTTTGTAAAATGAGATGTTCCTTAAATATTTTGGCTTGGTTTATTTATCTGTCCCACAACCTGAATTGTATTACAAAACAGCTTTGTGACTGTTTCGGAGAACTCAGTTTATTTTACCATAAACATTATATTAAGAACAGCAAAGTTTTAAATTTATGTATAAGTAAGTCAAATATATTTGGTTGAATTTTCTTTAGAGAACACTCAGAAATCAGAATAAACTAAATATGGTTTTGGCAGGTCACAGCTTTACAAAATTAGTGGCTTGAAAGCCACCACAAATTCTCCAACATTCACTGGATCAATTTCTTTAAAGATTCTTTACTTCTCTAAAGTAAAGAAATTGAACAATAATCAGAACTTGCAAAATCAGTCTTCTATGCACAAGCAAAACAAGTAGGATATTCTAATTTACTCAATAAATTAGTTTTTTTAGTAGCTCCATTCACTGAGTGAAACATAGCTTAATTACACACAGATTTACATTTTCAAGTTATTTCTGTTACTTGTGCTTTTCCAGCTGTAGCCAATGAAAAAAAAACAACATTCAAGAGTAGAATAATGTATCACAGCAAAAAACAAACATCTTCAACGCAGAAACGTGAGCTGAATTAAACACAACACAGGTCGTTCATTTCTAAAAGCAGCTTCAATCTGACAAATGGGCCTCATGAACACATAATCAATTTATTGAATATTGCTGTGTATTTTAGAACTAACAGAAAGATGAAGTTAGTCAGAAATTGTCTCCATATCCAGGACATTGAATGTGGGTACCAGTATATAGTGTGATTTTAAGCTAAAAATAACTGTTTTCTTTTATTTTAGACCAATGATGCAAACTGAAATATTAGAGAAGTGCCTTTGAGCTTTCTGTGTTAAAAGTTTCAATATATGTGGATGTAATATATCAAAGTAAATAATACTACTCAATTTCTTGTTGATTGTCTTTGTTGCACTTTAACACAGGGTGTTTAATGCTGCATGTAGGAGAAAGATTTCCTCAGATTCTCTGCAAAAATCGAGCAGAAAATAAATTTGATGTAGTGGGACGGTTAGTGCTGTATCCCGGCGCCTCCCTCTCTCCTTTCACCAAGCGATGCTACTCGTAAAGGCTAATGTTCCAAGACATTATCTTAAAAGTTGCCACATCACATTTAGTCTCTGCATGCCTCACAGGCTAGCTGTGGTAATTTCTTTTTTACGTGCTGTGTGCTTGTGTCTGTGCGCAGGAACGGTGCAGCATCACGACAATGCTAAAATTTTAAATGAACTCAGACATCAAAAACTGTTTTATAGGTTGTAGTTCATAAAACGCTCCTAAAAATACCCGACACAACCCATTAAAAATAGACTATACTGAAACGTAACTACTGGGAATGAAAGACGTTTTAGCATTTTTTTCTCCCCTTACAGCTCAAGGTTATATCCTGGGTATTGGATCTCAATATTTTTTGGTACCCACAAACAATTGTCTGCACTATTTTCTTGTTAACATTCTCTGTGTGCATGTATACCTGCAGAGGATAGGGATGTGGATGAAATGAAATGGAGTAGTGGGATGAAAAAAAAACAAAGGATATTCCTGCATCTCTCTCCTTATTGCTCAAATTTTTAAAAAATAATATTTTATCCATAGGTTTGTCTTTAGTTTAACAGGCATTTCTAGGAGCAGAAAGGAATTAGCAGTCAAAAGTTTGGACGAAACATTTTTATATGTAGGGAACAATGAGTGCCGTGATTTCAGCTATGGGATTTCTTTTTCGTTCCTAATGTTCAACGTTTATCCAAATGCAGCAGTAAGACTTTGCCAGACACTTGAATTTCGAACATTAAAAGCACAATGGAAGATTTTAGGGATGCTGCATATCTTTAACAGCTTTCTCCTGTGGCGGTCACACCTGTAACGAGAATTTTAGAAGATCCCAAACTGCGGTGACTTCATTCAAAACCATGCAAATCCCAGCTGCTTCACAGACATCCCTCTTAACAATAGGTTTACCAGAATAAGAGCGATTTGTGTTGCTCCACACAATGACTCTACGTTTTTTTTGATGCCTTTAATATTTCAAAACATCAGTAGAAATGTTCATTGTTGTGAGAGAAAAGTGTAGCAGCCTTCTGTTTAGTTTGCTGATAGGCGGTGAACAGCAACAGGTTGGGGAGGAGCAGCAGTGTGCACCTTTATGCCCAACACAACAAGGAAGCGTCTCTTTTAAAGGACGTAGAACAAACAGGTTTCACAAAATTTATACAATTAAAGTCTCAGTCACTTTTAGATTTTTTAGATTTTTTTTTGCTTTGCCACTCTATTTATGTAACCTGATAAGATTCACACTGAAAACAAAGCTTCTGCATTCTGTAAATGTAACTCAATCTTAGTACGCATTAGTCTACAGAACATTGCTTTGTATGACTAATGCTCTCACATAATTGAGGCAACACAAGCAGAATACAGCAGTCAGAAGGGCATAACACGCACAGAAATCAAACAAAAATCAAATCTGAGCACTGAGATTTATACCAGTTTAACTTCTAAAGACTGTCATTTTTGTTGTCACTGCTTCTTTCAGCCTCAGAATTATTTTCCGTCATGGATTGCGGCTCATCAGAATCGGAGTCAAAAAGGGGCTTTGACTCACCTGCCTCCATCTGAGCGGTATTCCTCAGGGAAAAACTCTGTCAGGAAAGATGAAAATGCTTCAAAACCCACTTTGGTTTCTGACCACAGCCCAGTGTTTACCGAAAGTCAAGCGATCAATCTAAATCTGGCTTATTTTGTCCTTTTTGTTTCCAATTCTACCATCAATCCTTACAACCTCCTGTAAGATCAGGTGACGCAAATGTTCACCAAGAAAGAAATGTTTGTTTTTTCAACTAGCCTGCTTATTTAAAACTTTAATCTTGCAACGGAAAATATCATTTCTGCATGATGCTTCTTATAAAATGCTAATTGTAATTGTTGACAAGGAAATGCACCTCTGCTCATTTACCTTAAAAGTTTTCAAACTTTAAGTGAATCTCATTGATTGCACAGTTAAGCTTGAGTCGTGACGTTTTTAAGTTTGTCGTTTTTGTCTCTCACTGCTTAATTGCACCATGCCTCATTTCTGATTGACAAAACAGTTCATCAAAGAGACGATGCCATAAGACCAAGAAATACCATCTGGTAAACGCAGCAATACTGCATGCCACACAGGGGATTAAAATATTGGTATGCCATACTTGCTGCACTGCATTCATTTTTATTGCAACGTCCCCTTTGTTGTTGTAGTCCAGTGTAATGTATTGGGGGGGGCTCTGCACGCTGATGGAGTGTATGGTCGACTCGGAGTAAACATCCTGCTGATGATAAAGTTCCTGCATCTACCAGAGATCTATTCCTGAGTCGGAGCACAATCTGTTTCTGCTGGGACAATGCACACACACGCACACACATGCGTTTACATTACACACAAAAACACACACTCAGACAGAGGGGCTGGCCACGTCTGGCTGACATTACCAGCAGTACAGCTGACAAAGCACTGCTGGGTATGTTTGTGTGCTGCTTTGCAAGTTAAACTAAGGAATAGAAATCTCTGGAAAATTAGGTTTTGCAGTCATCCCTCGCTCCCCTGAGGGCTTTTTTTTCTCCTTACTTTTTTGGCCTGGTTTGAAAATGTTAAGAAAAACTAATGAGGGTCCTCCAATTTGACACACACTTGTACAATTGTGTGTACGCAAGAGTTTGTTTCAGCTTTTCAGTCAAGTAGCATTTGGCCAAATTACTGAAGCTCTGTGCAGAGTGGGCTCCAAACTAAAAACGGTATAGCCTGGATTTTCTGGAGAAAGAAATACAATTTCACCAACTTTACACTCTAATGAGCAACAGCTACAGGCAAAACTTTCTCAATACACCTCATCAAGTTGCTGAGTTAAACCGTTGGGTCCAAACGAGAAATTTTAATTGGCAATGATTTATACAGTGGCGTTCATGGCAAAAAGAAAACACAAACGGTAAAACAAAAACACTCTTTTCAAGATTTAGACTTGCTTCACTTAAAATTCATTTGGACATTTTGGAAAACATGAGAAGCCTTGTTTGTCGTTTTCAGTGAAAATCAAGAACATGTTATTAGTTTTGGAGCAGGTTCAGTTAAAACTGATCTCCATCCATTACTTTCTTCCAGTCATATTGCTTATTAGTGTTTAAGTATTTTTGCAGTAACTAACATGAACAGCAGTGACAAAGGCATACAGATAATAAGCTGCTTAATATTAGCATTCACTGTGTATTTTAAAAATGTTTACATTTCTATTAATTGCCAGGTTTTAAACTAGTGGCATAAAAATGAGACACGACAAATAACAAGGCTCTAAATTTTCCACACACCTGGCAGATATAGATTTGAAATACTTCATTTTTGGAACCAAAAAGTTACAATTCCAAAAAAAAAAAAATAATAATAATAATAAATACAGTAAAAAGATGTAGGACGAGAGATAAATTCAGGTTAATGAAACTTTGTTCTCAATGAGGAGGCATGTGCATGTTGCATTTCTACAATTCACAGTGATGCTGCATATGTACATATTCATTAGAAACTCCGTATGGCTGAAAAGGAGAAAGTGATGCTGGGGATAAACGTGGAGTTCTAGTGAGGCAATGTTGGCAGATTCTCAGACACTTCGAGCCATCAAGGGACATCTTGTCTTAAGTATTTAACGACACTTAAAACCAGCCGACGTTCTCAAACATTGATGGGGTTTGGGTACAAGCGACTGGAGACTGAGTGCTCAAGAGGAGATAACAGTCTGAAGTACCCCATTTAAAATTAGCAGCATCTTCTCCACTACATGAGAAAAGAGAAAAGGAACAATTCCTGAAGTCTTAGGAAGATTTAAAAAAATATATATACATAAATGATTTAATTGGAATATTGTTTTTTTTTTTTTAAAATGCGTAGATACAAAAGAAACCAAACTTCTCAGAATTGCATCTTTTACAACCTACAATATGTGAATAAGATGGAAAACAAAAATACAAGCTAGAAAAGATGCCAATTATTCATTAATAAGTCAAAATGTGTAAAGGAGCAAATTACACATTGATAAACATTTATGGAACTTTCCAAGCTTTATTTCACCATGGTGAAATAAAAAAAAGGACTGAGAAATGAGGTGCTAATGGATATGCAAAAATCATGTAATAGCTATAAAAGATCTATTTTGAGCATGGCAAAAAGATAATGCAATTCAGAGACAAAGGTGTAAGAGTGGAAAGAATGACGACAATGCAGATGTGAGGAAGTTAGAAGTTTAAAAAGTAATCTGGCTCTTTTTATGTTTGTTTTAGAGTAATGACCTTCCCCTCACAGAGTGGTCTTTCTCTGTGCAGATGTTTCACTGCACTGTGTGTTTGCGCTTGTGTATAAATAAAACAGAGGCGTCTATTAGCAAATCTAGAAAAAGGGCTTTGCAGAACAGGAACAGACAGAATGAAAGAAGGAAGGAAGTACAACGGAAAAAAGGAGCAAGAAATTGTTTCTCTGAGGCTATTTTTGGCCAGCCTAACTTTTTTTTTTTTCCAGGAGGTAAAATCAAATCAGAAATCACTCAGTTGTCCAATAATGCATTTTCCTCTTATCATGAGTCAGTGCAGAGAAAGTTCACATGGACAAAAAATGTAAAAGAAAAGCTTGGTATTATGCTCCCACACACATATTATGAAAATAGTTGTTGTTATCCCATTGGATCTTGTTTTGCCTACGCTGCTGAACAGCATGTATTAGCTAATGTTTTTTAGATGTTTTTTTTCCCCTTCCTTCCACAGATAAAAGCCCACTGTATCTTTCTAATCTTTTGCCTATTAGATGATATGATTACTTCTTTTGAGAAATGTATACAACTGCTGGTATTAAAAACAGCCATAAAGCATGACTAAACACATAGATTTAGTCAGTCCTTCATTAAAAGACTTTTCCGGTTTCACAACAAAAGGGAACAATAATCCTTATGAAACGAAGGGTTGAGACACCCACACCCTACATTTCATGATTCCACAGATCAGTACAATACTCTGCTCATTCAAACTAAAATAACTCATATGAGAACAATCTTATTCAGCCATTAATTTACACACCACTGTTTAAATTAATGGCTGACGCAACCAAAAAAATAATAATCGACAGGCCAAACTGGGAAAAGGCACCAAAAGGAAGAATTCTTAGGATGCATTTTGATGCAAATTATCTAAAGGTTAGTGACAAATGCTCCGATGAGGAGTAAATGGATAATATTGTTCTTTTTCCAGTTTAATTCAAACTACAACTAATAACGAGCCAATACATCCCAATTTTCATAGCAATACATCCCAAAAAATCTTCTGATCAGCAGATTTTTTTTTTTTAATTAAACAATTTAAAGCAGTGAATTTTCTTTGCCTAATGCATGGTGAACGGTGCGTGTGAGAGTGGCTTTAAATAACTTTTTTTTAATCTGTTCTTTTCTCCCTTTCAAAGTCAAACATCAGATGCCCTTCTCTTCACTCTAAGGTTGTCCTGCGTTTCTCTCCACCATCTGCTGACCTGCCTGTGTCTCATTTAGTCTGCCAGTCAGGCTTAGCAGTCAAGAAACCTGCGTTGTCTAATTTTGTTAAAGCCGACATGTATAAAGTGGGCGAGTGAACACAAAAAAGATTCTCAAACATAATTCATAAGGTTCTTTATAAGATGCGATATTCTCCCTTTTCTTCAATCGCCATTTCATGCCACACTGCTTTCAGACATTTGCAAAAACACATGGTTGCTGACCTCTCCATTTCAGACCATGTGATTTGTGGCCTAGGAGACGCCGTTTGCAGCTTTATGAGGAATTTATGTGACGTTACAGGAGGCCGTCTCCATTTATGTCTTGTTGATTAGTGGATCTCAGGGACAGCAGACTGCAGCTGTTCGTTTAAATTATAATGATGGACGTAATCACAAGTTCTTAAAAGGACAACACCAGTGTCCAAACACTCCAATGATGCTTTGAAATGTCCCCATTATTGAAGAAAGGAAAGATGCATTTCAGCTGTTCATGTCATTTATTTATTTATTTTTTTAGCAACAAGAAGTTTTTACCACACATCGATTACCTCTCGATAAAATACTAAAATTACACAGTTGGAGTACGTCATGGTCTCAGCTTGGAAAACATACTAATCTCTAAGTATTATTATAATGTTATTATATAAGACAGAAGTGTGCTGTGTTTAAAATAAGTTAAATAATTCAGTCGTACAGTTAGACTGAGGAGCTTCTAGTCCATGGCTAAAGCCTGATCATTTTAATAAAAACAGCATTGCAGTATTTACAAAAAAAAAAAAAAAAACTTAAAGAAAATGTATAAAATGATTGTGAGGTTTTCACTTAAAGCAAAATCAACAATCAGTCCTATTGCTGTTGAAATAACTTGACATTCTGGTTACCGCATATATTGTACGCCACACTTCTTTACTTTGATTAGAATACATACACTTAAGTAAAAATTATCCAAACAAGCTTAGCGACGTTAATATAACGGATTCATATTGGCTGATCGGTACGTGGGTGATCTGGATGGGTAAACAGTCTTCATTTAGCTCTTCACCTGACGTGAAAGCTTTATGCTATTTTGGAACATGTTGCGTTTGCAAATGTTGGGAGAGTTAAGGTAAGAATCTACATTTTCTAGAAATATACCTGTTTTAGTGATGCTATCCAAAGTAACCATGGTTACTTCTAATATAAGACGGTAAAGCAACTTTCAACTTTACAATAATTTTGTTGCATGAGGTTTGTCGTAAGACCTTGTTTCATAGCAATCACTCTTGTCTGCTACATGTATGTTATATACAGCATTATAGTTATATTTTCAGACTATTCTTGTGACCAACTTTTTGTATCCATTAGAAAAAACTGACAACCTCTGAAGCAAAAATCTGAGCAGAAAACTACCAGCATATTCTCAAAAATATAACATCAAAATAAATATTCAGACTGATACATGTTTCATTAAGATTGCTCAAGTGTCCAGGTGCTTGGACACTTGAGCAAATTTCCAGGCACCAAGTTCACAACAAGAAAATAAAAAATTTAAAATCTGCTTCATTAGTTTCTGGGGATCTGCTGATAAATTGATAAATCATTACCCGTTTGCAGCACATCAGCCCACTGGCACAGCGATGCTTCTCTGTGATGTTGACTGTCAGCAAAGTCATAAAGAGATAACATTGATTATGTAAGATACCAAGTAGCTTCAACACATTAAAGCAAAGTTACCGCTTTATTCTCTTGAGCTTTCAACCTTTCAATGTCATATTTGTAAGAGTTAGCAACCCTTTTCAAATCTTTGAATGAATATAAAGGTCTGTTTTCTTAAAGAAATGCGCAGTGTGGCGTTTATAGTCAGTACTGTGAACCAGGCTTATTGTACTGATGGCTTCTAACTGTTTTGTGTGAATCACTCCTAGATGGGGAAGAATTATATCTTTGATTTAAATTAATAAAGCTCTTTCAGTCACAGTGGGATGTCACATCTGTTACCAAATTAAATATTTAATCTGCCTCATGGTGGAGAGGCTTAGAAAAAAAATAAAAATAAAATAAAATAAAATAAAAAAAGAGTATTTTGAATTCTAGAAAGTATAGCCCCTAAAGCCAAACTGAACTCTCATAAAAATTAACTAAAACTGGGGATCACAAATTAGCCAAAAAGCCCACATCAGTGCATCTACATGAGCAGAGTTGTGATATTCTTATCAAGTTACGTTAATGTGGTCTTGAGATTTAATGCCATCAAGATAAAGCCTTTTTTAAAAGTTTGAATCAATTTAAGAGAGCATACAGAGACTGGAAAGCAATGTCCAGCCATACAGATTATAATTAAGTTATATGGGGGGATCATAAATATGGAGAACAACTTGGTGTTTTCAGTGAAGCACACAAGTACATTATGCCTAGTTAGTACACAAAATGTTTCAGTGGCCTAGACAAAAGAAAAACATGGCTGTTGTTCTTGCCAAGGTAAGAAATTAACTGTATTAGTTTTCACCATTAGCTAGTGCTACAGGGCACACGTTTTTAATTTGAAGACAACAGCTCAAATTAAAAATTACACTGCAGCAAGTCAACATATTCATTATGTTGAGTTATGGCAGTTCAACATTTTCCCAGCATTTCTAAAATAATTTAATTAGCAGTTACTGTCTAGATGGGTTTTGTGCATTTATGAGCAGTGGAAAATATATTTATATCATAAAACCAGTTGCCAAGCACATGTCTGCAAGAACCAAATATATTTAACCCAAGCTCCCGATGATGTCCAAAAAAACCAAACTATTCTTTCCTCAGGAAATATGGAAATGATATTAGCAGATGAGAACAGTGTTTACAACCAAGTAATGCAAATCCTGTCATGTTTTTTGATTGACAGCCAGGCCATCTTCATCCTGATAATCACATAGTCGATGGATCAAGATTTTTGACTTGAACGAGAAAATTCCTGAATTAACCAGACCAGAATTCAATGATGACCAAACACTTTGGGCCGTTGTTGTGCATCTAATTTTTTTTTTGTTTGTTTTTACGGCAGACTGTAAAAGGGAGTGCATCTTCTATTAAATGATAAACATACATATCTCTCTCATGTAAAAGTGATTATGTGTAAAAGCAACCCTCACCCCAGGCAGTTCCTGGCTGGCCCACTTTTAGGAAAGTTCTGAGTTGGAGCCGTTTTGCTGGGCAGAAATTTGCTTTCTGCACTCTGTGTAAGAGGTAACTCTGATGCCATCCCAAATTAAAACAACAATTCCCGATTCCTTAAACTAAACCGGCTCTGACCAGCTGCAGGTGAGACTCTGACAACACACCGGGACTCAACAAAATAGCATCACTTTGCCACGTAAGCAAATGATTCCCTGGACAATTGGACTAAACATGAGTGGACTGAAAATGGATTACTGGTGGTAAAAGATGAGCGTTATTTTTAAAGGCAAGCAAGAAAATACCATATACAATATTAATGAAGTGACAGCAGTGAGAGCAAATGACACTGGTTTTAGATGCAGCCTTGGCAGACATGCCACAGCAACTATCATCAATCATTTAGAGTCGTCGACCGTCACCGTGCATCTGAGCCTTAGTCAACAGAAAGTGTTTAACTATGATGATTATGTACATGTAGGTGTGTGTTTTAGGTGGACTGCTCTAAACGTGACTCATTTCAGCTCCCCGTTTCAGCACATGCATTCACACAAGTTACAAACTTTTTGTCTTAATTCACAATCTAGTTAGTACACAGCAACATCAGGTTTTACCTAAAACGGCTGATATTTGGACTAATGGCAATGTTGCTTCATCGGTGCAAACACACACAGCAAAACAGCGCTTTGCTGCTTTCAGAGGAACCGAAAGGTGGCCGACTGGGATAAGCAACGAAAAACATGAAAGATGTAAATGATCAAGGTTAGAAATGACATCAAACACCACAAAGGAAATCAGAGATACGAGAAGGTAGAAATATAAAATATAGAAGAGAGGAGAGAGTGAAAGATGAGAGACTAACGAACGGAGACAGAACCTGACATTTGACATTTAAAATATCATTAATCAGACCCTGAAGCTTCAGGTGACAAGGCAAACGTAAGAGGAGAGCAGAATCCAGAGGCGTGAGAGCAGAGTGGAGAGAATTTGCCGTCATATGTTGCTGTTGCTGTGACCAGACATTTTCAAGAGTCAAACATGCGGTTCAGAAATACGTCTCTTGTAGGAGGAAAAATAGGTCTTGCTCAAAGCAAGTGGCAGTCTCTATCTTAGGTGTGCCCAGCCCCGACTGCTGTGACATTACCTGCCTACAACCGCATAATCATGATGAATCGCTCCAGGGTTTGCTACCGACCACCAAACGCTCACGGTGCCAAACACAAAGTGGCGATGGCAAACATCGCTGCGATCTGCCACCGTTCTCTTCATCTTTCTCCTTTTCAGCCACAGCGGTGGCATTTCTTTATTATCATTATTAATGTTATTATTTTTGGATCTCTGGCTCTCTTTTTCACAAAAAAAATTCTTCCAGTCTCCTATTTTGCATCTTGTATTTTCTCCCCCATCTCGTCTCCCTTCAACACCTCCTCTTCGGGCTGGTCTGATTCTTTTTCATTTCTTTTGTATTGCCTGATTCATCTCTGCCCTCCATTTCTTCTTTCATCTTCAAGGGGGAGCAGGAAACCAGAGGAAGGGGGGGGAAAAAAAGATTCAATAAACTGAAGGACATTGGAGGCGGCGTGTCCCGGACAGACACCGTATTAGCTATGATACTTGACAACTTCAGCAAGTTTACTCAGTAATTTATGTGCATAGCTGTTGAGCTTCCACTTAAAATTTAGATGAAAAGAAATTCTTGTGAGTGGCACTGTAAACGCTTCATATATTGTAAAGTCATAAAAAAAGAAAATGGTGATATATGGCTGACATTTTAAGGAAATAAAATCTCAAAAGTGTGGCCTGCAATTGTATTCAGCCACCTTGAGTTAACAGATTGCAGAACCATCTTTTATTGTAGTTTCATTTAATTGACTTTATAAATATATCTCTACCAGCTTTGCACATTCAGAGGTGTCAATTTTTGCAAAATCACTCCAGCTCCATTATATTGGACAAGCAGCATCTGCAAACATCAATTTTCAAATGTTGCTATATACTCTCAATTACATTTAGACTTGAACTTTGACTGGACCTTCCCAGCACATGAATAAGTTCTGATCTGAATCATTTCAGTGAAGATTAGCATTTTGGCCAAATCAGAAAAACGTATTATAAACTTCAAAGGTAATAATGACAATGCCCAAGTAAACTGCATGCATAACCAGATGAGCATTTTGTATCATGTATATAACATGTTAAAGTATGCTTACATTTAAATCGACACTTGAAGCTCTTCTTTTGCTCAGCATGTATCGGAGATGCTGCAATTAATGGTAATAAGAAGCATAGGAAGCAAACAAATGCATGGCATCCTTTTAAGAAGTTTCATATGTATGAATATTTTGATCATAGTCTGACATTTTACCCTCAATGCACTGAACTGTGTTGGTCTATTAAACAAAATTCCTATAATGATTTGAAATGTCAAATTATCTCCAGTTGATAGTCATGATGTTAAGCCATTTTCTCCTTTATCCTGCAGTTATTAATCTTTATAATAAGTCAATCATATCAAAGTTCTGATCTTTGCTTTATGGCATTTGAGCTCCACATCATCTCTCAATGCAAACAAAAAAGGGCGGCGAGATTGTTTCTGGAAAGTATCAAGTAAGTTCAGAACATTATTCTTGCATAGTGCCAGCAGTAAGATTGCCACGGGGAGACATTTTCAGAATTTAAGATCAAGTCAGGCCATATTACTCTTAGCAGTTTGTTTTAATCTACCACAGGGATCAGAGCGGGGAAGGAAACATTGTTTATCATCAGTTTTCGCCCAAAATCAATATCTGACAAAAGGGATCCATTACACGTTCTGCTATAACAGAAAGGGTACCATCATTTTTCCCCCCTTCAAACTCAAACTAATTCAGTCTCGATCAGTGGAGAGACTTTAATAAATGCTAAAATTGTGGTTAGTTTGTATTATGACTCACTGTCTCCAACTATCCAGCTTCACTTTGCAGCCGAAGGCTACCTTCTCAAAAAATTATGAGGCACACATCACCTTGATATGCACATGGTGCATCTCTGTAATACACAGAGATTTTAGTCCATGCTGAAATCGGGTTGAACAGTAGGACAGAGGAGAGTTTAAAAAAAAAATGGGGGACCAAGATGAAGGTTATAAGATGGAAACAAAAAAAATGACGACGAGAGCAGGCCATCTCCTGTTCCTCTCCAAAGCATTTGTCAGAGTCTCTAAAGAGCTTCCACCATGTATCACAGTTACTTACAAAGACAACAGACCTCATTCAGAGCCTGTGGGCAGCTGCTAAGAAAAGACTGAGCTCAATTGTTCACGCGAGAAGGTGGGAGGACAGCAATGCAAAAGCCAAGGGTCAAAGGACAAAGCCCGACACAAGGAGTTACTTCCTATAGATGAAAGCTTTGTGATTTTCTTACTTTGAAGACAAGTCACAACCACTTTCTGGACAATTAGTTTAGGTTACAACATTATGGGAAAATAGTCACAAAGGAAAGGACAGGGGAATGTCAAAGAGGGGTTTAATTAAACCGTTTAGCTCATCTGAAATCAATACATCAGGAGTGAAGCCAGCTTTCCCTCTTGCTTACTTCGACATACTTTCTTTTCAGTTGCTGTTTTTTTTTATTTTATTTATTTATTTTACAAACCTTTCCTCCTCTCTGCCCCGAGGCTCAACACGGTTTTCTCTGATCAAATATCCTGCATCCTGTAATGAAACAGTAACTGGGAACGGCAAAGAAAACGAAAGCTATTCTGATTTAAAGCTTAATGAAAAGTTACATTTAACATTGAAATGGGTCGTTTGTTTTTTAAAATCATTGCACAGAGCACAAATTCAGTCTTATACTTAATAAACGTGAAATGATGTTCTTTAATTTGCTAGATGCTAAAATGAAAGCTGTAGATTTTCTCTGCTGTAGAGCTGAATTTATTCCTTTAATTCATCTGGTGGAAAAAATGTTCAGTCTGAGGATTTTACGATGCCTCACGAAAATATTCAGACCAACTGAACTTTTTGTCATGCCACAAACACAAACTTGAATGTATGATCTGGATTTTAAGTGATAAATATGAAATGGAAGGATAAAGATTTGTGTTTTTAACATATCCTGCAAATTAAAATCTTAAAATTATGATGATGTGGAGCCAAATTTTGTTCAATTTGGGACTGTCTACCAGCGTTTTACATATAGGAGACTAAATTGTTTTCTTGGTAGGAGCCCAGGTATATTGGTTGTTGAACATCGAACTTTGACTAGGCCACTCTAATAAATGATGCTTTGAGTTCATCTGAGCAGAGCACATTCTTCCACACATTTCCAGCGTCCTCTACATGGCTCCTGGCAAACTTTCAATGAATCGTCTGGCTTTTGTTTAATGATCGCCTTGTTTCCTCCCATATACCTTTTCATAGCGTTTGTTTTTGTTAGCGTAAAGGTATATATAGCTCCACATCTTCAAGGTTTCTATTTGTAAATACTGTGTGCTGCGTTGTGTTGTGGTTTGTAGTTAAAACGTGACAAAATGTGAAATACTCCAAGCAAAGCACTGCACTTATCTTGCTATAGCATGAAGGCGGATTGTTTCATCTACTTCCTTGCTCTCAACGATCAGAAATAATTTTGCACACTTGACTCCGACATGCCAGTGGCGCGCTGATGTCTTTTCAACATAATACAATGAAGTTATTGTCTGTTCGTGGAGAAAACTGACTGTAATTACAGAGAAACAGTGCCACCGAGATATGGGTTGAGCAGTGTACTTACAAAGCTTTGACATTTCAATAGAAATTCAACAGTTCAGTCGTGGGTTTAATTATGACAGGTGCATTCTTACTTGGAATGTCCTCTTGCTTGGTTTTTGTTTGCAAGACAGTGATTCCTTTGATATGACTGTAGCGGTCGCTCAAAAAGAAGCCAGAAAGCATTATTTAACCGAAAGAAAGTAATTCACAGCAAGTCTTCTGGAGTTATTTAAATTAACGTTAAATTGTAAGACACAACAAAGCGAGTGTGTTTTTATAAAGTTTCAGGGCACACCAAGCAGATAACATAAACTGCATGTCTTTGCACTACAGCAGCAGAATGAACACTTTGTAGTGTGCGTGAATCAAAAAAGTGCCCTTCCTAAGTCTATTCCTGTCAGCATGTAAAAGAAAATATTCCCCCAGAGAACAGAGTCATCATTGTGTTTCAGGGTAAGCTTGTGTAAGATTTTCCTCCATTATAATACACAGAGGCCCAGCGGAGCTATTCTGAATAAGAGGATATTTCATTTTGTATCCATGATGGCAAATGTCAATTGATTAACAATAATGTACTCAAAAAATGCACATAAGCACCATTAGCAATGTATGCACAAACAACGCTGAATAGGCACAAAAACAATGGAATTTCTTGCTGACGGAGAGAAGAACTGTAATGGCGAAAGCCGTGGGCCATGAATAAAAACAAAACAGAAAATGTCATTATACCAGAGTAAGTAAAAATTAAAACTTGATGGGAAATGTTGCCATGTTAGCACAAGTGTGGCGGGTGGTGAACTGTTCTCATTTCTATGAGGCTAAACGGGAACGATGGATGCAGTGACACAAAAAAAAAAAACAGAGAAATGGGGGATTTCTTGCATGTGTGAGTAGAATTGGGGAGCTTGTTCAAAACCTACAGCAGCAAGAACAGTTTTTGCTCCTTAGGTAAAACGCTCGCTGAGCATTAGAGGACAAAATCAGAAGGCCAGTGGAGAGGATCCCTCTGAAAATAAAACTGCAAGTCAGATAAGATTTTTATAAAAAGAAAACTGCTCTTCATCAAGAAATTCAAATTCATGGAAGCCAATAAAGTATACTGCATAAACTCATCTAAAAAACATGAATAAAAAAACATTAAAAGAATGAATTAGTTTGACTGGATGAAACTTTTTTTTTTTTTTTTTTAAATCAGAAATTATCGGGCATTAGAAAATAAACCAAATAAGGTCGATCTGAAACACAGCCTTGAAATATTTTTCTGCATATTCACCGTTTTTGCGGCTAAACAAAAATAATAGCTCCTGCTGCATAAAATTGTTAGATGGTGTGGCTAGAGAGAGGCGCTAAAGGGAAAGAAAATATCTTTTTTACCTATGCTGCAGTGTGTACTGTGCCTCTGGCATGAGACAATTTGTAGTGACTTTGTGCTGCAATCAAGCGCCACGATGAACAAACAGTAATCACACCAAGGGGTTTACTAAAAATAAGTTGCAAAACCATTAAAGTGCAGGTGATTATTGCAGAAAATGTTTTATATAGAAAGGAAGCATTAAAGAATTATGTAAAGCACTTTGAAATGCCTTGCTGTTGAAATGTGCTATACAAATAAAATTTTATTTGATTTTGGATTTGATTAAAAATGTACAAGTACTACCAGATGTTTACTTTTCACCTGTTACTGCTGGAAAAACGGTTCCAACCTGCTCCGCTTCTAAAGGCTTTAAACCTTTGCTTCAGACACAAAATGCACAGATCGATTCATCTATAATGTAATACGTTAGTTTTCTTGATTCTAGACTGCTTAACTAAAACTGAAAAGTATTTAGATGCCCTGCTACATTGCTTCAGAACTTAGCTACAGTATATCTGCAAATAATCCACATAAAATAGGTACTTTTCAAACTACGCTGTGTTGTCTGAAACACCAGTGTACTTTTGAGCTTGTTTCAACTCTCAGTCTGACTGTTTGTGGGTATATGAACCGTCTGTATGGTTTAAGGCAACTCGCACTAAATCACAAGGGACTTTTTTTAGAGAGGGAAAATTCATTCTTGCCACCTTATATTCATGCAACAATATTAATTTAAATTGTGGGTTTTTTCATTGTATTTTTCAAGGTTTCATCACTCTCTCGGCATCACCCTCAATGTCTTGAATGCTAACTGGAATCTGTCAGGGATAAATTACATCCTCAACACAAAGTACTCAACATTCATGCAGATTTTAAGAAAAGAAAATGGACAGTAAGATGTTCTAGTTAGCTTTATGCTATTTGAAGTTCAGAGAGCATTACATCTGGATGAGGCTCTTATGCTGAAAGTTTGCTGTATTGACACTATAAATGGAGGTATAAAGTTGGATGAACCAGAACGTCCAGATAAATGTTTACTAACTCACTATTAGTCACTAGCAAATAGCATCTGGAGGAGAGTGATGCTCCTGTAGTAAAAAAAAAATCTTATTTTCCAGTTGTAAAGTTCAAATATCACATGCAGGTAACAGCTGATTATCTTTTGTTTTAAAATTCCTGCCTTACTTCCACTACCTGGGTAATCATCAAAACCAGTCACCATTTTGTCCCGACTACATACATACTTTTTTTTAATTAAGAAAAAGGAAGAGAAGGAGATGTATTCATGGACATAGAACTGAAATGCATAGAATGTGCCAATCTAGATAATCTTGTGATCTGGTAACTCATCAGCATCTTATAATCCTTTCACAATCTAAGATAATAATCATGCAGGCCAAGCCTAATCTCAAATATAATTTAATTCAAATCTAAATTCTCTGCCTGTCCCAAAAAAAAGTCACCACTTCTATTTAACGCAGCAATGAGGTAGAAGCCCATTTAAATTATTTATTTTGTTACAACGTCCCTTTAACACAGTTCTTAAAGGAAAAAATGCATCACATAGCAAAGGGAAAACAGTATTTATAAACATATTCTAATCAGTTTTCTCAATGGCAAACACAATTTCTATTTAATCAACATGTTACCACTGATAAGGATTAAAGTGCACTATACATGCAAACATGTCCAACTCAAAACTACGTATTGTAATTTCAAACAACTCAATTTACTCCTACTAGCTCATAAGTTTGTTGAAGAATGAAAATTTTGCATCATAATAATTGTGTGAAAATTCATCAGTTTCAATTTTAATGTTAATATTTGTGGTAGTATTTATTGTAATGCAGAAAGGACAGAAAAAAAAATCTGTGTCGTTTCTTTCAGCGTTTGAAAGAATCTACATTTACAACGAATGACACAACCTCAGTACACGACCACATTTTTTTAAGTACACCATAAATTATTTAAAAATGCGACAGCAGAAGAGAGCAAGAAAGACCGAGAGGAAGAGGAAACAGACAAGGAGAAGGAGAAAATGAAAGAGACGACTATAACCGAGGTGACAGACTGTAGGGAGATGACACTCAGGTCCACAGAGTTTATAAGGAAGGAAGAAAATGGATTTTGAATTTGAGTGATCTGTGCAATGAAGCTTGGATATTTTATGTGACATTTACACACATTCATATATTTCTTCTATTGTTATTGCTAAGAGGCAAATAATACAAGACATCCACTGACAAAGAGGAGACTGTGGAAATAAGAGTATAACAGACACAGAGGACAAAAGAGGATATAAACAGAGAAAAAGAGAACTTTTCTGACTGATGACTCATAAAAATTAAAACATTTCTTCTAGGAAACATGTTTTTATTTTCCCTGCACACCGTAATCCGTTATTTTCCTGAGCAGCGACTGTAGCTGCAGGAACACCAGGTGTATCGGTTTGCGTATACAGACTCCTGCAAACAGCGATCCCTTAAGCACACTTGCACAAATGTCTCTCAGTTTACTCTCAAAGTATTTGCTGAAAATATTTATTTTTCAGTCGCACCCCAACTCAATTGTAGGCAAAGAATTGAAAAAAACAAAAACAAAACAAAAAAACATAAAAGCATTTCTTCAGGCACAGCTTAGTCTGACACCTGTGATGTTGCACCAGTGTTTCACTTTAAACCTGCCCCTCCGATATTCCACAAAATGATGAAAAAAATGCAAGGCTTTTTGTGCCTTCAACAAGCTGGAGCGAGAGGCAATGAAAAATTGTACATAAAGCCATATCAAAGCATATTGTAATTCGTTGGACGGACCACAGAAGAGACCCACACAAGACGACTTGAAAGGAAGATGAAGGCGATGACTCAATCGAGTCCAGGGTAACATGAAAAGAAATGCATATATGCTTGCTTACGTGTGTGTGTGTGTGTGTGTGTGTGTGTGTGTGTGTGGTTTTTCCTGGTCTTTCTTTCCATTATTGCTTTTGGTCGGAACCAAACGCACCATTCAGTGCTAACATTTTATTAAGTGTACAAATCAACAGCTGAATAAGACGTTTGTTGAAGTCCTAATTGAAATCGTGCTCTGAGAAACCCGTCTTCATAAGTTCAGGCTTGATCAGGAGTCACAATAGATTCTCTGTTGTTTAATAGAGTTTCTTTAGAAAAACAAAAATATGGCGTCACAGCAAAGGTACAAAATCTCACTTCAGTTTGTAACTGTGCAACAGGAGACATTGAAATTTGTATTTTTTTGTGTGTGATTATCTGAAAGAAGAAAAAAAATCAACACATGATCCTAAATGAACTGTATTGTGGTTCAACCTGTTATATCTGTCCTTGAATCTGTTTTTGCTGCACTGTATGCTGTGTAAATCTTCCTCTCTTCCGCAAAGAAGCTACATCTGATCAGTGTATTGATTCAATAAATAAAAAGTTATTCCAGAGGAAACTTGAGTTAATCATTTTGTGGCACTAGTATTTTCAATGTTTCAACAGTTTTTGTTGATAATTGTGACTCTGCAGATGCAAATGGCATACAAATTGCCCCTTGTTTACTCAAAAATTGCAGGAATGCTTTTATTGTAGCAGGACAATATATCAAATTTTAGCCATTCATACAATATCAGCGTACGCAAATTTGCAATCACACAGGACTGTGTGGATGTAGTAGTTGATTGGATGTTATATTTCAAGTGTGAAAGTGCATCAATAATACATTTTCTAGGCTGTGTGGACTAACTGCCCTTAAAACTCACATCCCCATGTAGTGGCTGAGATAGTAAAGGAAAGAAATGTGTCTAAACCAAAGTTGATATAAACAATATCTCTCTGTTTTTCCTCATATTGTGCAGCCCATTTTTCGGTAACCTTTAATGCACTCCGTAACAAAAATAATCATGTGACATAGTGATAGAGTGGGCGCCCTATATACGGAGGCTGTTAGTCCTCGACACAGCTCCTGAAGGTTCAATTCCCGACCTCAGGATGAATGTCTTTGCACTCTTCTTTCACTGCCCATTTCCTGTCTGGAAAACTGACTAAATGTCACTGCTACCTCAAAATACTAAAAATAATATGTATAGGTTTTACTCTTCATCAGTGTTTGCACGACTGATACGCTGCCCTTGCAGCATGAATTCAAAGCTTAATCTGTGTTTTCAAAGATCCCTAGTAGGAATTTTAGTTTTAATTATTTTTTGCCTGGTGGCAATACTTTAACTACATATAGATTAAAAACTCCTGCAACTTCTGAGGCTGGCCCAACTCTACAGGGCCAACGTGTCCCTAAAGCTACCTTTTGCTCTGAGACGCATGGTCGATCCGATTCAGTGACCAGATAACCAGACCAGAACACTGCCTGAAGAGGTCAGACAAGTTCCCTTTCCTCTGAGACATATGAGACCGCTGGTCCAATTACCTGTCACCTCAAACTCCAAGAAGGGCATGCCTATTCATGAACAGCTGGTGGCTCATGGCTCTCCTCAGCAACTTCTCAGAGACACGTCTGCAACAGGTCGTCATGCCGGAGGTAAATCCCAGGCCAGATTCAAAACAGGGAATATGCCTTTGGTAAATTGACAGCTGTCCGGTGCACAGCAGATTCTAGGATCACCAGAAATTGTGACTCCAGATGGTGTGTTGAGAAAGCTAGACTGAAACATAATCACTTTTTCTGATAAACAGTAATCACAAAACATGACCACACTATAAAAGTATTTATACATTCTCCTGACTTTCAGGTTAGATATTTAAGGAACACTACAATCCATTTTCACCTGAATGTTGTTTCTAGAGAATGCTCTGTTTAGTAAACTAAACTTTGGGATTTATATTGCAAGAGTGTAAGAAATATCTGCGCTGGATTTCGAGTTTATTTTTCTACAGTGAACTTTTCACTAAATTTTCCACAATGGAGAAAAAAAAAATGTGTGGAACTTCTCAGAGACACGTCTGCAACAGGTCGTCCTAACAGGACAGAAACTGTCACTTTGAAATCCCAAGGACAAACTAATCCTGTAAGCAATTCTTAATGATGCTTTCCATGATTTTGATCACGCTTTAGTTTCCTCTGTAGACTGAACCAAACTTGACTCTTTCAAGTTCGGTCTTCTGCCTATTTCAGGTCTTCAGCTGGATTTTATTATTTAGTAATAATAAATAAATCTGCAAAAGTCATTTACAACTTTTGCAGATTTAAATTTAGAAAGCTCCATCTTATTTCCTTTCTTCAATAAAATAGTTTACCTCATAAAATCATTACGAGGTTCGTTAGTGAATGTTCATTACATCAAAACTCTGAATGTTAAGCTTTTACTTAATGGGTATCGATATAAAAATACTTAATCTGCATAACAATGTTTTTACTCTTTAATCCAGCTTCTTGACATACAGTTGGTAGTTAAACTTATTTGACAGAAAAAAACTAATACAGTGACATAAATAAAAAACACTAATCTGATGGGAAAAAGATTTTCTTTGGGTGTCTTATTATTTTTGTTATCAAAGAAGATTAAAAATGTTTATTTTAGGACATCTTTGTGCAGATATATTAAAATACAGGATTCTTGTCCATTTTACATCTTCCGAGCAACATTACAGTCAATCAATGTGTGTAAATATTTAAGTATGCAGTGGATAGTTTCTTCACTTCAGTAATTTAGAAGTACATGAGTGTCTGCATTTGTGAATTTTTTTTTTTGGCCTGAGTGAGATAAGAAGAGCCCATGAGGCTGTCCCTCTGAAGTCAGCACTGCATGCAGTGTTTACCCACCACATATTGAGCAGTGTTGACCAGAAAGGCCCACTGGGGCTCTTACACCAGCTGCTGTAGTCCTGGCACACACACGAACACGCACACACACACACACACACACACACGAACACGCACACACACACACGAACACGCACACACACGCACTGCCCTAAAAACAAACATCTCTCCCGCAGACGGAGAAACAAACACACAGCAAACACCGATATCACCTCACATAGCCCTTCGGTTCAGTCGTCTCCTCCACCTTACGCCTCATCACACATATTATAATTATCAGTGCAGAGTAATTAACATCAAAATTAGGACCCATATTTGCATATTTACCATCATTTGCATATATGCCCAGGAGCACACGCACCTAACATTCCTGCTCATGCTGCAAAGAACCAGGAAGAAGCACAATTATTTTATCCAACAACTCAAGCAGCCATAAAAAGCATCCCATACCAAGCTGTAAAAAAATATTTGCCCCCTCGAAAGTATTTTCTTTTGTTGCACATTTTTCACACTTGGATAATTTTAAAATCTGGTCTTCTTCATCTGATATTTAAATTGTTGTTTGTGATATAAAACATTAAAAATATATATCAAAATCTTTAAAGATGTTAACACTTCTTCACACCTCAATACAATAAAGTTTAAAAGATGAGAACCGTAAAAATAAAGTAGGCTGGTAGGAACATGTAAAGACGGACAAAATCGAAAGACTCTGGGAATCTAGAAAAACTATAGGAGGGCTATATGGAGAGGTTTCCTAAAGACGCAACCACGGAAGAATAATAATGCAACCCTTTCAAAAGTAAGAAAAGGCAAAGTAAGATACAGGCTATACAGCTGCCCCATTTATACATCTCACTTAAGCCCATAAACCTTTGGAGTAAAATCCGTGACTGAAGAAAGGAGACCAGCAGCAGTTCTCGAAATCAGGAGCAGGGCTGTTCAAGCATGGGGAAAAGAAGTGAGGAGCAGAGTGACAAAACATCGCTCTCTCTGTGGCATTTGCCCTCTGAATGGCATCAGCTCAGCGGAGCAGAACAGCCAAGAGTGATGCAGAGTCAAAGGAATAAAGAGGAGGAGGCAGGCAGAAAAACACAACAGAGGGAAGAAAGAGAACAGAGAGGACATGAGTGACAGTAAAGAGGTGAGGAGCAACAGGACGAGCAGAGCACTTCCCATCAGACACTGTTTCACCAGTCACTGCACAGAAGAGGGAAACCTGAGTTATTCCTCATTGCTCTCACGATTTATGTCCTGGCATGGGTAACAACTGGATGGCTCTGTTGGAAAGGTGCCTATAAATCTGATCTTGTTTCTTTCTGTTTTTTTGTTGTTTTTTTCCGTCTACCTTTTTGCTTTAGATCCCCCCTCACAACCTCTCGGGCCGTGTTGTCTGGCACTCATCCACCCTGCTCTACTTTACAGTGTCTTATGTAAAGGTATTCAGCTGAAAGTCATCCGTCTCATGCATACTGTAAACTGTATTCTGCTGAGCTTGTAAAGCTTCAAAATAGAAAATCTGCACATACACAAAACATCCCTCAATGTCTCTTATGCAAAAGCCAAAGATCCAGGAAGCACTCTGAGAAATGGATCTACTTTTAAAAAGAGGAAATGGCTTCGCTCGACAACGAGAACTCCAATCAAGTGCTGGAAAATGAGTGACGTAATACTTCCCTGGACCACAGCTGGTCAGCTAGCATCAAGCCAACTGGCAGGTAAAAAACAGAAAAGGAAAACAGGGACTGAATTCAGAAGAGTGAGTGTTTGAAGTTCACGTTCAATGATAAATACATTTGCTAGCGTCTGCAAAACAGTAAGTACCCTAAACCAAGATTTATATTTTGTAATTTTGTGTAGTCACAATCACCCTCCAACTGTGTTCAGAAGACACAAACTAATTATTTAGATTAAATTAGTTGCGGTTTGTTTTTTTACATCTGATTTTACTTTGCTAAGGCTTATCAGGTTAGATCACTTGATTAGATTAGATTTTAAAAAACAACATTAAGTTAAAACTGAGTGGAAGATTGCATATTATTAATTATAATAGCAACTGAATCCTGTCAGTTTACATGAATGTTCTCTGAATTGTAAATCTGTAAATGACATGTCTATTCATAAATTAAACAAAATAAGATTTGACAAATTTTCATAAAATTTGTCAGTGATATTCATTTACACCATTAAAACCAATCAAGTTTTTAGCAACCTGGTAATGCAGTAAGAGGTTTTTCCATCCTACTTGGATAAATGAAGGCTATAAGGGTGGATTATTGTTGGTGTGTGCATAATAAGGTATGTTTTCCTTTCCCATCATTACCAAAACCTGAAAAATACCTAAAAGAAATTGCACCATCTTTGAGACTTGTGCAGGCTGCCTACAAATCTTGCATGGCGTTATGTCATCCTGTCTTCTTGCCAAATGCATTAGTGACATGTGAGGAGACATTAATTATGAAGACATGCAACTGTTTCAGCCAACACCAGACAGACACTCTTGTTTTGGCTTGTAGACTTTCATTAGAAGAGCTGAGCTGAATATATCCATCTTTGAAACCTAAATGAGATGATGAAATCTCCAAAGAAACTGACACTTCTCTAAACTTAATGCAAACCTACTTAGTCTTCTCACTGGCTATTGACCATATGGATGACTTTTATAAACAGCAGAAATAATGATAATGTTTGCTTTCGCGCAGACAGCCCATCCTGGCGCTCCTCCCTCTAGAGACCCAATTAATACCAGTGTAAACCACCGCTTCCCTTCGCTGGCAACACCAGTCACCACAACGTGTGTCACACGTCTGTCTGTCTGTGTGTCTGTGTCTGTGTGTGTGTGTGTGTGTGTGTGAGAGAGAGACAGAATAAGTAGTAGATGTGAAAATATCATAGGGTAAGGATGTGATTAAATACAGCATGGCTGCCCTCTCTGAGAACTTATTATAACACACTAAATTTTTCTTAGGATTGCTTTGCAACAAGCTACTAAGCATCAACATTAGACAAACTATATGTTCACACTTATGGTGGACATCTCAAAAGGTATTCAGCAATAAACAGCATAAATTCTGTTGTTTTCCAACAGTTATTGTGACATTTTTGGAATGTGAATTTTGATGCACTTCAAGCAAAAGGAGTTTAAAAGATGAGTAAAATCATCCATTTCTTTATAAATAATATATTTTTCTTCAAACCTGGTCCATAAAGCTTGTTCCCCAGCTGCATGTTTTAAATATTATTTGCTCCTACAAATCTGATGCAAATGAATGATTGACCTCCTTAGCAGGTCATCAGTTTCACCGGAAGCTTATTAATCACCAATCAATTTGAATTAGCTGTATGAAAGCAGGGCAGTTGGTCCTTCAATCAGCAAGATTGACAAAAAAAATATTTGCACTGGGTTTTAAGCATTTTAAAACCCAATGTACAATTTCTTATTTTTACAGCTTTGATCATTTTTTAATTGTTTTTGTCAAAATAAAAGTTTACATTTTCAGTTAAATAAAAAGATTTTTCAAGCAATGTACCCTGACTAGCCAATACTTCCTCCACTTCACTCACATTAAAAATTACAAGAATTCACTTTCTCCCTCTACCTAAATTAATTTTCTAACCCCATTCAGACGATCAAGACTGAGAAAATAACTAATGCTTCAGGGATTCCTGGCAAAACTAATGAAAGTTTACCAGAATCTAATATTTCTCACTGGAAAAAAAAGGTGAAACATTCACTTTTTGCTGTCGGTACTCTTGTTCATGCGTCTGTGTGCAAAGCTTAAAATGTAAAAGATTTCAAACATACAAATATAAAACCAAGAATTCATGTTTTGTCAAAGAACTGAAACTGAAATAAATGAATAAATAAATGACATTTAGCTTATATACCAACTATGAATATTGTTGCTTAAAACAAATAAATCAAACGTGAACCTTACAAATTACCTGACATGGACTAACACTACATTAAACATATTTATATACAGTACATCATGATGATGCACAAAATAACCACAGTATTCTTCCCAAAGGATAAATAAATAGCAATTATCTAGGCAAGAACCACTCAAAACAACTATAACCTGCCTTCACTTGAATTGAGCACCTGCTCCACATTAACTGCGGGCCAGAAGCTGGCTTCTTAACGAACCTCAAGTCAATAAAGGGAAGTACAACTACTGAATATTCAGCAGAACTTAACCAGAGTCCCATTCTAATCTCATCTGAAAATCATAACAACGACTGTCACTTCAATTTCCAACTTGTGCAACTCAAGCCTCCAAATGACGACTTCTGTTCCAAACCAACGAAGCTTATTTTCCCCGTCTACTTTATTTTCGTGCTCCTACCTTTCCCACCGAGAGCGCAGGAGGAGCCGGAGAGAAGCCAAAGCAGCGCAAACGGGACGCCGAGGATGTGCATGTTTTATCGAGCTGAGCGTGAAACGTCTTCGCGTGCTCTCCTCTCCTCAAATCCTGGCTCACCTCGCGAGCGCGGGGATCTACTCAGCTGGACGGTCGCGCGAAGGAATCTTGGAGGGTCGAGAGACTATCAATGGTAGCGCGAGGAAAGAGAGAGAGCGGTGCCGCCGTCTAAGCAGCGTCAATTAACTATGGTTTACGGATATGACGTTTCAAAATAAAGCAAGGTTGGACGATTGTGTTACTTTCAGTCATGGAAATACTTTTATAAAAGTCTGTATAAACACAAAAGCTAAAATATTAGGAATTTAGCTCAATTTATTTAGATTTTTTTTAGCTTTTAAACCATACACAACTGAAGTTCACACGTTGTGCAATTTTATTTTGAAGAATAAAATTGTTGCGATATCGTGGCTTTTTTTTGGCATTCTTGACGTTACAGTTTATAGAAAAATAAAATAGTAAAAGGCGATGGAAAATTTAAAAAAAAAAAAGTGATGTGTGTAGATAATGAGAAGAGTTTCAAGCGGCTCTCACGCGTACACACCTCTGATAAAAGATACGGCTTTTGAGACAAAAGAGCACTGTGAGTCATTGTCGTTCGTTTAAGTTTTTGTAATTTTTATTGTGACATATAACCTGTACAATTCAACGATTCACATTCACTTATGTCACCGCATTTCATGTTAATGTCGGTTTGGAGTTTTCCTGATTGCTCCCTTCCATGTCTGTTTGGTGTCGTTTTTTGCAAGCTGTTTCAACTATTTCATTAAAATCCTACTGCTGTCTTTTCCAATCTGTGTCATTTTGATGTTTTTCTCTTTTATTTGCCGGATCGGAATCAGCATGATTTTTTTTTTTTTTTTGCTGTTTTCACCTAACAAGAGACTCTGATCATTGCAGCTTTACTCCCCCTCACAAAACTCCCAGTCTTAAAGTTTTTGTTTTTTTTCCCCTGTAGCAGAATCGCTGCTGTGTGTTGTTGAGCAATTCCCCTGTGCTTCTTCTTCTCCTGAATATAGGTGTGCATTCTGGGGATTAGAGAGAGGAGAAGACCTCGAGTGACTTAGGCGAATAACAGAGATACAGAACATAAACACAGCAATGCATTCAAGGACCAAAACTTGTGAAGGTACATATAGACAAACACACACTAACTAACAGTAGTTATAGTAGTAGCCACAACATTTTATTGACTGAAAAACCACGCTAAACAAACCAACATTGTTTTTCTGACTGATGACGACTTCACTGAAAGTACCTGCTGCTGGGGTTTAACTTACTTTACAAATAATCAAATAGACATCAATAGTATGCCCTGTTTGCATGTACCAAGCAGTTTGCAACCACAAAGAGTGAAAAGTTACTTGGAGTACATGGATTTTGCATTAGTGCATCTCTACAAATGTCAGTGTTTCATATGGTAAATGTTACAGGGATCCATGAGAGGTTGTGAGGGGATCCATGCTGGACAACTCCCATCACAATCCATTGAGTAACTACAATACTAAAATCAGATGGAACTCAAAGATGTTAATGGACAGCAGACCTGCCCAGCCTCTTAGTAAGTTTGCAAACAATTCCTGCACCATATAGTCTTTTGTATTTCTTTGGCACTGACTCTGCATTAGGAGTTTGTCCAGTTGCTCTTGGATACCTTTATTAATGCTTCCCAAATCTCCATTTACAATTGCTGTAGCTCAAGTTTTTGTATCCCACATACATGTGACTTCTTTCTCAACATCTTTGTTCTTTGTCATCTTCATCATATTTTGTTGTTCTTGTCATGGAGCACAATGTCTGATCCGTTTGCAGAGATGGTACGATCTGTAGGGATGGTCATGCCCCACATGAAGACATGAACCCCATCGTCTACCAGTTTCTCAGTCCTCTGCTTGTACCACTTCTCCTTTGTGCTTACATTCATTCTCTGGCACAACCTCTTTTGGTGTCAATATTTTGTTTGATTAATGGTCTCCTAATGTGTCCAATAAGCACAAGAAAACTGACATTTGTGCAAAAGAACAGGAGCTGAATATACTCAAATACACTTGTTTGATGATGATGATGATGATGATAATTAATTAATTACACCCACAGATTGTTTTTCTAAAGCTCAAACTTATAATGTCACACACATTAATTTTACATTGTTGCAGCAATTATGTTAAAACAACAGGGAAAAGTTTGATTTATGGGGTAAAAATGTAAAGGAAACTAATTGCAACACAATTACAGTGTTTTTAAAGTGAGTATCTAGTTCATTGTAGCTCCATACTTAAGAACCATGGACAGTTCCTTCACAGCTGTTTAACTTTTCCCCACAAGGGGTCGCACTTTTGCCTGTTTTAAACTGCGGAACCTTTAATCGTTTACTTCACAGAGCAGGGGGAGTGGAATAATAGTAACACGCCGACCAAATGTGAAAATTGAAGGTAACAAACCGATGAAGGCTTTTGGAATGATGTGAAATGATGTGTGGGTTGTAATATAGAGTTATTTTGTATTTTATTTCACAGTATTTAAATGGTTAAAATGTCGTATAGGGCACTGCTCTCGATCAGCTAAGCCGTTTATTGCTTCCTTGCATCTCAATGTCAAATCGGTGTTTATCAGAGTGTTGTTGTTTTATAACTTTAACACCTTAAACTCAATACATTGGAGTATCACCGAAAAGCACTTTATTTCAGTATTATTAAGTCATCAAAGTCCTGAATTAGCAAAGCAGTTCCAGATCATCAAAGTGCCACCGTCTTTAGAGTAATTCTTGTTTGTTGGCTACTGAGAAGGTTCAACACTCTTCCATGTTTTCTCCATTTGTGAATAATTGGTCTCACGTGATCAGAAAGTTTTAAAAATGTCCTTCCAAACTTTTTTTTTACTGATAGATGTCACCTGATTTGTTTCTGATCCGTTTTTAAATTTCCTTAGATATGGGCATTATGTGCTGCTTTTTCCGAACTTTTCCCCCTGCTTCATATTGTTTGACAGATTCTATTTAAATTATATTTTTTACTTGTTTAAAAAAAGGGCCAGGTTAGTTTGTGGAGTATTCTTTTCTTATGTTTTATGATTCAAACAACATTTGAAAGCTGGTTTTGTATTTATCTTTATTTGAACTTAATATGCGTTGGATGATTTGAAACAATTATGTGTGACAAAAAAAGAAGCAAAAACTCAGGGGTTGCACTGCACCTCTAAATGTTGCATCAGATCATAACTTTCTAAATCTGCTTGGTTTTGCTATACGTTCTTTTCAAAACGTAAACAACTTTCAGCCATTTCTCATGGAGGTACTAATCTATTTACTTCAAACTCCTCCTTTAAAATGAGCCGAGAACTCGTTGGTCATAGTTACGCCGATAGCAACACTGTTTAAACTTGTAAACTGTACAGAAAATGAATGAGATTGCCAATATGTTCATCTTATTCAACTTATTCACTCAGAACAACTTGTAAATAAAGAATACCTTTTAGTTCTTCCTCTCAACTTCACTGAAAAGTTTGGAATAAGACTTTCCTCTGCTTTCCTCTCAGGTTACTCGGAGACCAACAGTGTGAGCGAGTCAACCAGGATGGCCTCCTGCCGTGTTCCACTGGTTTTGTTAGCCTGCGGCTCTTTTAATCCAATCACCAATCAGCACATGCGGCTATTTGAGCTGGCCAGGGACCACATGCACAGCACAGGTCAGGTCCGAACATAACAGACGCAGCGTCTGCCATCTGTGTTTTTGCTTGGCATTAAAGCTATCNCTGATAAAAGATACGGCTTTTGAGACAAAAGAGCACTGTGAGTCATTGTCGTTCGTTTAAGTTTTTGTAATTTTTATTGTGACATATAACCTGTACAATTCAACGATTCACATTCACTTATGTCACCGCATTTCATGTTAATGTCGGTTTGGAGTTTTCCTGATTGCTCCCTTCCATGTCTGTTTGGTGTCGTTTTTTGCAAGCTGTTTCAACTATTTCATTAAAATCCTACTGCTGTCTTTTCCAATCTGTGTCATTTTGATGTTTTTCTCTTTTATTTGCCGGATCGGAATCAGCACGATGTGATATTTTTTTTTTTTTTTTTTTTTGCTGTTTTCACCTAACAAGAGACTCTGATCATTGCAGCTTTACTCCCCCTCACAAAACTCCCAGTCTTAAAGTTTTTGTTTTTTTTCCCCTGTAGCAGAATCGCTGCTGTGTGTTGTTGAGCAATTCCCCTGTGTTTCTTCTTCTCCTGAATATAGGTGTGCATTCTGGGGATTAGAGAGAGGAGAAGACCTCGAGTGACTTAGGCGAATAACAGAGATACAGAACATAAACACAGCACAGAACATATGTACCTTCACAAAACTTGTGAAGGTACATATAGACAAACACACACTAACTAACAGTAGTTATAGTAGTAGCCACAACATTTTATTGACTGAAAAACCACGCTAAACAAACCAACATTGTTTTTCTGACTGATGACGACTTCACTGAAAGTACCTGCTGCTGTGGTTTAACTTACTTTACAAATAATCAAATAGACATCAATAGTACGTCCTGTTTGCATGTACCAAGCAGTTTGCAACCACAAAGAGTGAAAAGTTACTTGGAGTACATGGATTTTGCATTAGTGCATCTCCACAAATGTCAGTGTTTCATATGGTAAATGTTACAGGGATCCATGAGAGGTTGTGAGGGGATCCATGCTGGACAACTCCCATCACAATCCATTGAGTAACTACAATACTAAAATCAGATGGAACTCAAAGATGTTAATGGACAGCAGACCTGCCCAGCCTCTTAGTAAGTTTTGCAAACAATTCCTGCACCATATAGTCTTTTGTATTTCTTTGGCACTGACTCTGCATTAGGAGTTTGTCCAGTTGCTCTTGGATACCTTTATTAATGCTTCCCAAATCTCCATTTACAATTGCTGTAGCTCAAGTTTTTGTATCCCACATACATGTGACTTCTTTCTCAACATCTTTGTTCTTTGTCATCTTCATCATATTTTGTTGTTCTTGTCATGGACCACAATGTCTGATCCGTTTGCAGAGATGGTACGATCTGTAGGGATGGTCATGCCCCACATGAAGACATGAACCCCATCGTCTACCAGTTTCTCAGTCCTCTGCTTGTACCACTTCTCCTTTGTGCTTACATTCATTCTCTGGCACAACCTCTTTTGGTGTCAATATTTTGTTTGATTAATGGTCTCCTAATGTGTCCAATAAGCACAAGAAAACTGACATTTGTGCAAAAGAACAGGAGCTGAATATACTCAAATACACTTGTTTGATGATGATGATGATGATGATAATTAATTAATTACACCCACAGATTGTTTTTCTAAAGCTCAAACTTATAATGTCACACACATTAATTTTACATTGTTGCAGCAATTATGTTAAAACAACAGGGAAAAGTTTGATTTATGGGGTAAAAATGTAAAGGAAACTAATTGCAACACAATTACAGTGTTTTTAAAGTGAGTATCTAGTTCATTGTAGCTCCATACTTAAGAACCATGGACAGTTCCTTCACTGCTGTTTAACTTTTCCCCACAAGGGGTCGCACTTTTGCCTGTTTTAAACTGCGGAACCTTTAATCGTTTACTTCACAGAGCAGGGGGAGTGGAATAATAGTAACACGCCGACCAAATGTGAAAATTGAAGGTAACAAACCGATGAAGGCTTTTGGAATGATGTGAAATGATGTGTGGGTTGTAATATAGAGTTATTTTGTATTTTATTTCACAGTATTTAAATGGTTAAAATGTCGTATAGGGCACTGCTCTCGATCAGCTAAGCCGTTTATTGCTTCCTTGCATCTCAATGTCAAATCGGTGTTTATCAGAGTGTTGTTGTTTTATAACTTTAACACCTTAAACTCAATACATTGGAGTATCACCGAAAAGCACTTTATTTCAGTATTATTAAGTCATCAAAGTCCTGAATTAGCAAAGCAGTTCCAGATCATCAAAGTGCCACCGTCTTTAGAGTAATTCTTGTTTGTTGGCTACTGAGAAGGTTCAACACTCTTCCATGTTTTCTCCATTTGTGAATAATTGGTCTCACGTGATCAGAAAGTTTTAAAAATGTCCTTCCAAACTTTTTTTTTACTGATAGATGTCACCTGATTTGTTTCTGATCTGTTTTTAAATTTCCTTAGATATGGGCATTATGTGCTGCTTTTTCCGAACTTTTCCCCCTGCTTCATATTGTTTGACAGATTCTATTTAAATTATATTTTTTACTTGTTTAAAAAAAGGGCCAGGTTAGTTTGTGGAGTATTCTTTTCTTATGTTTTATGATTCAAACAACATTTGAAAGCTGGTTTTGTATTTATCTTTATTTGAACTTAATATGCGTTGGATGATTTGAAACACTTATGTGACAAAAAAAAAATGAAGCAAAAACTCAGGGGTTGCACTGCACCTCTAAATGTTGCATCAGATCATAACTTTCTAAATCTGCTTGGTTTTGCTATACGTTCTTTTCAAAACGTAAACAACTTTCAGCCATTTCTCATGGAGGTACTAATCTATTTACTTCAAACTCCTCCTTTAAAATGAGCCGAGAACTCGTTGGTCATAGTTACGCCGATAGCAACACTGTTTAAACTTGTAAACTGTACAGAAAATGAATGAGATTGCCAATATGTTCATCTTATTCAACTTATTCACTCAGAACAACTTGTAAATAAAGAATACCTTTTAGTTCTTCCTCTCAACTTCACTGAAAAGTTTGGAATAAGACTTTCCTCTGCTTTCCTCTCAGGTTACTCGGAGACCAACAGTGTGAGCGAGTCAACCAGGATGGCCTCCTGCCGTGTTCCACTGGTTTTGTTAGCCTGCGGCTCTTTTAATCCAATCACCAATCAGCACATGCGGCTATTTGAGCTGGCCAGGGACCACATGCACAGCACAGGTCAGGTCCGAACATAACAGACGCAGCGTCTGCCATCTGTGTTTTTGCTTGGCATTAAAGCTATCNAGCTGGCCAGGGACCACATGCACAGCACAGGTCAGGTCCGAACATAACAGACGCAGCGTCTGCCATCTGTGTTTTTGCTTGGCATTAAAGCTATCTCCTTAGCGTCAAAGCATCTAGATCAGTGTTTCTCAACCTTTTTTGGGCCAGCGCCCCCCTAGCCTTTATCCAGGTCCCTCACCGCCCCCCACCAAAAAATTTGCAGGCTACTTTGCACTGACCATTATTTTATCATTAATATTACTATCACTATTGTAGATGTTTTGATTTTTATGCTTGTTTCTGTATTTATCATCAAAAATAATTTCCCAGAGAACAAAAAAGCCATGGGAATAGAAATTATTTTCACGGGTGTCTACGAAAAATGCAATGAACATTCAAGTTAAAATTGGTAGGTCTAACAGCAGCCAATCAGAGTGGAAAAAAATATTCTTATTTTGTGCTATTTTCTAGTTGTTAAATATTCCACAAAATGACCAGATAAAAGATGTTCAACATGCCAGTTTAAACTTTGAACTATTTGCAAAACGACTGAGCTCTGCAACATTAAAACATGGATAGAACTGTAACGACATTAATCATAGCTCTTCTTCTCTTCAGTGGTGCAGCTCTGTGCTGCCTTCAGGAGAATGGGACACCAGAGTATCATCCATAAAACTTCACCCACATGGCATTTAGTGTGCAATCCAGAGCTTTCAGTGGAAAAACAAAAGTTCCAGATCCTTTTAATGCCATAGAAATTTGAGACAGAAACACTGATTATATCTTTATATAGACCTGTCTATTGATTTATAGATCAATAGTTTTACTGGACAGAAATTACAAAGAACAAATCTGGTTCTTAATCAAATCTAATTAAAAACATGAATAAGTGATAAGTTACTTACTGTTATGATCTGTAAGATATATTTATTCTCAGTACTAGATGTGGTCTCAACAAACCCATGACATTTCAACAATATTATTTTACTTTTTATCTGGAAATGGTGTGTTTATTCTTGCCATACAGTCCTCTGTATTAATTATTGATCGAAAGGTCTTGCCATAGCAGTTTATTCCTCTGTATTTACTTTAGTTTCTTAGTTTATTCTTGCATTTTGTTATTCATTCATTCCCATTTAGTTTCCTTTGATTAGTAATTATCCTCTCTTGGTTTATTGCTATGTCCACTTTAGTTTCTTTCCTGTTGCTAGATTTATTTTATCATTTATTGACGCTCACCATCAGTAATCTTCACTCATCACCTGCTGCGCCGCCTAATCATCATGTGTTTCACATCATGTGTTGATTTTTCAAGAGAAGAGCTGCCATGTATATTGTTGCAACCAAGCATGGTTTAATGTTACACAATACAGTTTTACCAAGTTGCTCAAAGTCTAAACTGGTATTGTTGTGCATTTAAAGTGTAAAGTTTACCTTGGACCAAACGCCCCCCAAAGGCATCCCAGCGCCCCCCTTTTGTAAAAATGTCCGCGAGCGCCCCCTGCCGTACTCTGAATGCCCCCTGGGGGGCGGTACCGCCCACGTTGAGAACCGCTAAGCTAGATCATTAGACTGACGTCCGTCAAGTGAATGTAATGTGATTTGTGCAGATCAACAAAACTGTTTAGACTTACTTATTGTTCTCACCAAAGTAGTTATTTAAAGCTTTGGTTATAAAATTCATCCATCCATCCATTATCCAACACGCTTATCCCTTGTGGAGCTGTGAGGGGTGCTGACGAGAGGCGGCGTACACGCTTAACAGGTCGCCAGTCCGTTGTAGAGCAGTACAGACACAGTCATGTTTTTGGGCAGTGGGAGGAAACCGGAGTACCCGGAGAGAACCCACACCAGGCACCAGTGCTACCAACTGTGCCACTGAGCAGCCTCGGGTTGTAAAATTATTGTTTCAGATTAACCTCTTCTCAACTACGTAATCCAAAGAGTTGAATGTATAGGGTGAAGAAATTGGTAAATAAGAAATAATCTTAGCGATCCGTTATTTAACTAGGATTATATTCTGCACCTCAAGTAGCCGGTCCAAACCTTCTGCAATGCCGCACACAGGCTTATAGGAAGCAGTGCAGAATCCACCTAAAAGCACCTGGTCAGAGACTGCATGGGTCTCTGCACACGGCGCTCGAAAAGCCGAAACATTTCTTGCATTTTTGTCATTTTATGGAGATTTTATGTCATGAACTCCAGCCAACACAGATTAATGCATAACTGTGAACTGGAAGGAAAATGATATGTGCTTTGCAAAAGTTATTGAGAAGCAAAAAAAAAAAAAACAGTCCACCTGTGTGTGATGTAATCTCAGTAAATAAATCTGTTTTAGGAAGTTCTAACATGGAACTGAACAAACACTTAAGTTTAAATTCTTCTGCATCCGTGTCACTTCTGTTTGTGTATAAAAAGGGTTTTGTTAATAAAGACTGCTGTACCCTATATGTCGATGCATATCTGCATACAGACAGCATGTCATGCATACCTGATGAGCTGGAACCTGCTTTTGTTAACGATATTACAGAAGGATCATTAGATCTTTGTGGCTATCATAAATACAACCTAGAAAATGTTGCTCCATTTTTTTAATATGGAAGCAGGATTTAGCTACATTTTCATAATGCCAGAATCATACAAAACATAAATCATCTTATATATATACACACACACACAACACATCACAGCAGAAGTGTTGGTAACAAGAAGAAAAACAACTAATGTTAACATTTATAAATCTTTCCCATGTAGCAGCTTTAGTTGCAGTAAAATACGGCTGGGTTTGTCACAAGGTCCTAACAGCATCATTATACTTAACGGTTATATCGTCCCTGTGCTGGTTCCTTTGTGAATCTATGCGTACTGCACATTATAGTTTCCATGAACACACATCCTGGAGGACCCAGGACATACAGGAGGGACTATGTTTCTATATAAGAGAACATCTTACATACATGTAGGATAGTTGAATGGATGGATGGATGATTAATGCTCTTTCATGCTTTTTACCACTTTTATCTGATTTGCCTTAAAGTGCATGCATATTCCTTTTTGTTTGTGCCACAGTTGCATTGCAGTCCTGTTTTTTTTTTTGTTTGTTTGTTTTTTTGCAAAAACAAAGTAATGCTGCAAAGCCTAGGCTATGAAGTACAGCACAGCGTAGATCGATTAAGTCATGGGCAAGCACTCGTATCGCCGAGTTATAATAAAAGCGAGTCATATTTAAATGTCAGATCTAATGAAACATTCAGGATACAACCTCATAATCTCCATGAGGATACTTTATCTTCTGAATAATGTTCTTTTTCTTTATTGACTGTCATGACCTGGAAAAAAAACGGCTTTAATAATCTCCCTCCTCAGGCCGCTTCGAGGTGGTGGGGGGCATCGTGTCTCCGGTGAGTGACGGATATGGAAAGCAAGGCCTGGTCCCTGCGAAGCATCGGATTTCTATGGCTAAACTGGCCCTTCAGAGCTCTAACTGGGTCACGGTTGATGAATGGGAGAGCCAGCAGCCAGACTGGACGGAGACAGTGGTCACTATGAGGTACAAAACACATTTACTGTACGGCTTAAAAACGGCCACGTTTGGGAAAAGCAGACTGAGAAGTGGTGAGGGGGAGGAAAAATGCCGTTTCTTTGGGTTTAACCTGCTCTGGTACGTGCAGAAATGCATCTCTGGACGGTAGATGGATTACTTGGGTAAAATCTAAAGAAGCAACCGGAGCACTGCGGTGAAGAGGAGTCGAAAACAACAGAATCATACGAATAACTAAGGGAGACGAGCGAGCCGTCTTCGGTAGAAATCACAGTGGCGTATGCATCCACTAAAACGGTTAACGGCAAATGTATCTGGCAGAAAGAGAGGAGCTTAAGTAGTGCGGGGGATAATGAGGTGAGTGGATAGAAGTTAAGTAAATGAGAACCAGGGAGCAAATGTTGCTGGGGACATGGTGAGGCTAGCTGAGGATAAGGGAAAGTGATGTGAGAAAACCGAGCTCAAATCAAGCAGATCCACAATTCAGTTCACTCCAATTCAGTTCTAATTGTAATAGAATTTAAAACACACGTTGATAAAACATTATCTGTCTACAGTCCAACAGGAAACAGCGACTGGGGACTGAGGAGGACAGAGTAGATACGCAAAATGTACAGAAGCTCAAGTTCAGAAGTGCTTTCGACTGTGTGGCAGCAGTAGCCTCATTAGTGGCTTCACACTGAAGCGAAGCTGAAAAATGCAGAGCATGCTCCTGGATTTTGTCATGTTACAACCACAAACTTCAATACGCTTAACTGGAGTTTCGTGTGAATACGTAAAGTTGAAATGTAGAACTGGAGGAAAAGCCGTTAAGAGGATGCAAAAGAATTGAGACAGTATAGCAAGAAAATGACCCTAAACATGCAGTGAGAGCTACAAAAACAATGGTTTAGATTAAAGGATGTGACAGAATGATCAATACNAATTTAATGACATTTGAGAGTTTTTGGGAGTGTTGTTCTTCATATTAATAACTTAATATTAACCGTTTCATGCATGAATTATGATCCTTTGTGTCGAGATTTTTTTCCCCATTTTTGTTATTTTCTTAAGGCATTAAAATAAGGTAGGAAAAATTTTTGTAAACATTTTTTTTTATTATTATTTTATTTTTTTAGGTGATCAATTGTAATTTTCTCCAAATACACAGTTGTTATTCAAAAAATACATCGGTAGTATTGTTCTTTAGGGGTTATCTGATGACACAATATTTCTTTTACCTGCTAGAGTCGTCTACAGTAGAAGGAGGGATCGGGTTGGTTGGCATGCTTTTGGTCTGTCGGCCATATTGGATTTAACAAAAATAATTTCTGGCATTTGCAACTGATGGCCAGTAGTTTATTTGGTAACACTTTATTTGAAGGGGGGGTGAATAAGACTGTCATGACACTTTCATTAACATGACATAACACCTGTCAGGAACATGAATAAGCCTTCATGAATATTTATGACAACAGTCATAAATATTCATGAAGGCTTATTCATGTTCATGACAGGTGTTATGTCATGTTTATGATGGTGTCATGACAGTCTTATTCACCCCCCTTCAAATAAAGTGTTACCGGCTAAGCTTTCACGGTATCATTTCCTTTACGCTTCGCAGTAAATCGCTTCCTTGAAAGTCCGACGACGTACGTGGAATCGTGATTTCAGCATGGCAAAAATATAAGGAGCTTAAAGTTTATGAACGACTTTCCGAGCCACCGTTCATCATCGTATGTGAGACTCCATTTAAACGTAATTACTAATTAAAATTACTAATTAATTTGTGAGCGTATTCTCAGTTTATTGCAAGCAACATGTTTTGAATCGCATTTTAATTCGGAAGCAGCTATTATAGTTTTACTGCTGTTCTAATGGGCTTTACGAGGGAGATGATGTCGGCCCTTCACCACGTCAGCAGTTTTCTACCGCTGTCGCTGTTCCTGAGATGCAGGTTTACTGTCTGAATGGCCGCCAGGCTGAACTTGATTTCCTATGGAGTGAAAACAAGGTCCCAGGCTGTTAAGTTCATTGTATAAACAGTGGCAAAAGCCTCTGTGAAGCCAGGAAGAGGCAGAAAGATGGAGACTGCTCTCTCAAGACTGCTAAACTGGTTGCCTCTTGTTGCTAAAGCAATTTGTTTTCCCTGGGTGAGGTTCTTCTTTGCTGTAAGGACGTAAGATATCTTTTGTTCATATTATTGTAATTCTTTGCACACTCGTCCCCAAAATCTAAGATTGTACAACTTTTCTTGGTGCATCTGGGTAAATCTAGATCCTTAATTATTAGATTTTCAGATTGAAAAGGAAATATTCTGGGAAAATGTTTGTATATTTTGTTTTTGTTATATGGAATGCTGCTGTATGGCTTTTGCAGTTCATATTTCTTGCTCATTTTTGGTGTTTGTCGGTGATATGTTCATAGCTTGTATAACAATCTAGTGAGCTTAGGTTGTGTTTTTTTTTTACATGTGCAAAAGAAATTATCTCTTGATCAAAGTACTCATCGTTGAAAGCTCAGAATACAAAACTTACACACAAAAAATGTGTTTGATCTTTTACAAATATCTTCTTTTCCACTTTTTTGCAAATTTTTCAGATCACACAACAGATTTTAATATCCAAGAAAGATAATCTAAGTGAATAGAAATTTTCAAACGATGACTTTGTTTTAGACGTGAATCCACACTAACCTTTCCATAAATGGAAAAATGTAATTGCTCCTACTCGTCATAAATTAATTGTGATCAACTATATTTTTCAGCTGGCTAAGTTCAATTTTACTTGCCAAACGCAGGCTGGATTTCCATCGGATCTGCAGTAACAAGAAATCTGTTAAACAGAACCCGTATTACAACTTGAAGTAGGCTAAACGGACAATTATTAAACAAGCTATTGACATGCGTGAATAAAAATCATTTCTATGGCTTTGGGACTCCAGTAATCTACATTGAGAGCCATCAGGCGCTTATTATCAGAAATTAAGTGGACCGTTGTCGTGGCGCCGTAAGGAGGCCGTGTCACACCACATGCACACCAAACTTTAAGGAGCTTTATTTGAAAACTGTTCTGGTTCCTGATCTGGTCAATGATATTTGACTTCCATTAATGTTTAGTTTGAGTAAACTCCGACGTGTATACGTATACACACAAACCTAGATTTCTTTTGTGTCTTTGTTCACCAGGTATCATCATGGGCGGATTCTGAAAGAATATGAGCAAAGCGCAGGAAGGCACAGCGACGCCAGTGAGAAGTTTGCTTCTCCATCAAGTAAGACTCCTGAGTCACTGGGGAAATGAAAATGACTGAAATAGGTATTTTCTATAAAAACAAATCCCTTTTTTAAGATTAAAAGTCTATGCTCATGACTTTGGTCCAACCTTGAATATTTAAAATATTTTATGAACTGGTAATTCTTTTATTTTTTTTACACATTATTGCCCTTGGACAAATTTTTCTTCCTATGATTGCTGATCATCTCCATCTCAAGGTCTTTGAGTAACAACACTTGGTTTGTTGAGCTTAGCTTTTTAAAAATCTGGTCAATCACCGTTCGTTAGTGGGAAAAATAGTGGGACCACTATTTTGTGACGTACGCGGTAGGATGGTTTGTGCAGATTTATTCCTAAAATAAGTAAAATAGTATTTAGAAAATTGACTTTAATATATTCTCATATCATCTTTGCAATGGAATATCCTACTAGTTGCAGGTTTATCATAAAAACTGTACAAATGATTCATGGATTAATATGAAGGGGTCTGAGATGAGGTAATGTTCTGCTGTTAACTCATAAGATGACTGCTGTAACAGATGTTTGTGTTGGATTCGACACCAAACTGCAGTTTCACAACACTGACAGGAAGATTTTTGTGTCAAGCTGTCGTAACGATGCCGTTTCCCTCTCCTCTCAGGCCCGTTCCCCCAGCTGAAGCTGCTGTGCGGAGCCGATTTCCTCTCCAGCTTCAAGATCCCGGGCCTGTGGTTGGACGACCACGTGGAGGAGTTGGTCCAACGCTTCGGCCTCGTCTGCGTCAGCAGAGGGAGTCTGCAGCCCGAGCGGGCGGTGCACGAGTCGGACACGCTCTTCCGCCACAGGCGGAACGTTTTCCTGGTGAGGGAGTGGGTGAGGAACGAGACGAGCGCCACGGAGATCCGTCGGGCGCTCAGACGGGACCAGAGCGTGAAGTACCTGATCCCAGACTCCGTGATAGAGTACATTCACCAGCACGAGCTCTACACGGAGGACAGCGAGAGGAGAAACGAGGGCACTGCGCTCAGGCCGCTTATCAAACAGGCACATCAGCCGATAAAGAGTCTGGACGACTGATAAAGCAAACTAAGCTCCCATCCATCAGCCCGTCGTGGAGGATTCGTAGACTTTAACGCGATTCGCACAGCGTGAAACGGTCTGCAAAAGAGCACATCTGGACTGGCTCCTGTGCCTTTTAATGCATGCAAATAAATAATATGTTGTAATAGCAGAGACTTACACTTATGGTCACTTTATTTTTATAAGGTTTTGCTGTCTTTCCCCATCTTATTTCCTCCTCATATTATGCCATAAAATGGAATAAAATCTTTATATTTGAACCATTTTTTTTATGTTTCTGTTTTGTATTTCTCACCACTCTCAACCTCAAACTCCACTTACATAGAAACTAAGAAAATTGCTTAACTGACTGCTTTACAAAGGTCATCTTCAGTAGTTTCAATACAGGGTACACCCTGGACAGATCGCCTGTCCATGACAGGGGCACACAAGACAAACTACGACACACACACACACACACTTATACAATACAGGCAAACCCCATATCGAAATGCCCTGTGTCGGTATTCAAACACAGGACATTCTTGCTGCAAGGTAACAACGCTAACCACAGTTCAACAGAGCAACCCATATATTTTATAGCCTTAAGAGAAACACTCATCAGTGAGTAACTCTATATAGGTGGAGATAAATGTTGTGTTACTCTAGATCAAACAAAACGACGCCACAATGAATATGTGCTGCGGTCAAAGCTAAAGCAATATATTGTCACTGTAATGACAAAAAAAAAATATCAAAACAAGCTTTCCTTAAGTTAAAAAAAACACACATCTTCAGTACATTTAAGGATTGTTGCTCATTGGTGGTTGAAGGCAACAACTTTCATGTTGTTGCCTCATCGGCTTGTTAAGCAGAATATAAACTGGTCGACTGGAACGTGTTTTAGAGGACTTTGCACTACGACAAGTCATTCTGGACAAACTACATTCTCATATCAAGCATCTCACACACGGAGCTGGATATAAAATGAAATATGTTAGCTTCAAATTCTCAGTTTACGATCAGAAGTGCAAAATATACACCTTACTAAGTGCAGCAGCCATATTGGATATTACTCTCCTGGTTGGTAAAAAGCCTCTGACCTTTTTGTTCAGAATTTCAACTTCCTGTCCCCCCCACTCCCCCCCACCCCATCCCAACTAGGAATTTTTGACATTTTAATTATTAAAAACTAAATGGAAAAAAGTCAAACTTTTGTTGTACTACAGCTAAAATATCCAGTTGCTTCCAGTGGTGCCTGGAAACCTTACAATGTGTTGAGACGGTTCTTGTTGTATAAAGAGGAGTGAACGTACATAACAGATTTAACATTTAAGAATTTTCTTTTTTCTTTCTCAAAATAAAATGCTTATGAGGTTTTGAAGGGAACATTCACCCTTCTGTGTCGCCTGTAGTCCTAAAAAGTTGGGAAAGTATGTGTTATTTTACAGGTTAGCAGCAGGCCACCACAACACTGCTTGCACAGATCATCAACTATCCCTTTTTTCCCTCCCCGCTTTGTCCTTCGAATTCCAGTGTGGGTGTCTGTTCTCTGCAGCTCCTTCCAAACAGCAATTCATTCTGGATCCATTCGGTCTCCCCATTATCCTCCCCACGCTGTGTCTGGGAGGCCGATATTATTTTCACAGAAGGATTTAAAGTAATCCTGACAGTTGCTCGGCTACAGGAGGTGTTTTCTCACCCAGGCCCATGGCTGCAATTGCTGCCACACTGCTGATGCCGGATGGCATCCTCAGAAAGGATGAGGATGGTGTGTTGCTCTGTGTGCGTGCGTGCGTGCGTGCGTGCGTGCGTGCGTGCGTGCGTGCGTGCGTGCGTGCGTGCGTGCGTGCGTGTGTGTGTCTGCGCGGATATGTTTGCGCCGTGCCATGCAACTCGGCGGGCTCAAAAGAGAGATTAGCAAATTAATTGAGTTATTTAGGGAAGACAAAAGAAGTGGCAGGCCTATTGTGCTCTGTGTAATGGTTTAATTTAGATTGGTTAAAGCTCAGGTGATTTAGCTGTGCTGTCAATGTTCCTTTCTACATCCTGTCATTTGCATAGTCCCATGCAAGGGTATTCATCCCTCGAATTGTTTCCTCATTTTGTATTGTTGCAATTTCCTAAAAGGATTTTAGGAGTCTACCAACACAAATGAGCACCCACCAGTAAGCATGCCCTGAAAAAAAAAATTTTTTTGATGGTTATTATAGAAGAGTGGTGAAAGGAAAATTACAAGTTCTGTGTACAGTTTTCCAAACTAGAGGAAATAGTAAACATGTAAAGTCAGGTGCTTGGTATGCTCATCTTCAGGCACAGGGAAGCTGGTCAGAGTTGCTGGGATGATGGATGGAGGTAAACACAGGATAATTGTGGAAGAAAACTTGTTGGAGGCTAAAAAAAAATAAAATAAAATGGTAACACTTTATTTGAAGGGGGTGAAATAAGACTGTCATGACACCATCATAAACATGACATAACACATGTCATGAACATGAATAAGCCTTCATGAATATTTATGACTGTTGTCATAAAGCGTCATTCGGTAAATTATGACACTTTTAATACAAAGTTGACATTATTCAAAATGTCTTTGTTATGACAACTTGACATTAACAAATAAATCATTACTGTTTAAACTTTACCTTTAATAACATAGTTTCCTAGTTTTTAAAGTGCAATCAGTAATTATTTTACAACAAATTTATATCAGTAATGATTTCTTGGTTAATGTCAAGTTGTCATAACAAAGACATTTTGAATAATGTCAACTTTGTATTAAAAGTGTCATAATTTACCGAATGACGCTTTATGACAACAGTCATAAATATTCATGAAGGCTTATTCATGTTCATGACAGGTTTTTATGACAGTGTCATGTCAGTCTTATTCACCCCCCTTCAAATAAAGTGTTACCAAGTTTTTTTTATGGTGTGTCTGGTAGGCTGAGTGCAAACATTTGTTAAGAAACTATTTTTCTTGTCTCTTTTAACCTCACAACAATCCATCAAATTGAATTGTGTGGTTGTAATGTGTGTTACATAAGGACTGTAACACACCTCTGGGAGTTTGATCTTCTATTTTTAAATTGCCCTGCAGTCAGATGTAAGGCTAATTTTGCCGATAAAGCAGGCCTCCACAAAATCAGCTTACAGACAAAAATATGCTCCAAAAATGGAACTGCGTGTAAAATCAATGTGGTTTTTATTCTAATCCCACATAGACAAGCACAGCCTGCATCCGCATAAAGCACACAGAAGTCTTTGTGTATTTTTTCCCCCCCTCTTACATTACACATCCTATCTGCACGCGTCAGGTTCCCTACTGTATGTATGCTGAGGGGATTGAGACATTATACGGATTATCGGCTGTGGGAGGTGAAGAGGGAGGTGCGAACGATAATTTCAATTAAAAAAAATTAGAGTCGGCAGGTAATCGGATTAGAGCGAGTTTGGTTCAAATTGGGACTTTTAGCAGCGTTTCCCTCACTCTCCTCTCCAGCGGCCGAGCACAGCGCAGCGGATCTGCCCCGGCCAGCCTCCCAGAAAGAGCCGCAGAGACGCAGTCGAAATGCCCGTCGACATGAATGGATACTGGAAAATGGTTTCCAATGACAACTTTGAGGAGTACATGAAGGCTCTGGGTGAGTTCACATCAGGCCAGCCTTATTTAGATCTGACTAAGTAGATAATTGTCATAAAGTTATATAGTTTTTACATTCATAAAACAAAACAAAAACAAAAAAACTAAATGTATTGCAATTGCATATTGTTGCAGAGGTAAATGTTGCCATAAGAAAAATTGCCCTTTTACTGAAACCTGACAAGGACATCGTTCAAGACGGGGACCACCTGATGATCAAGACCCTCAGTACCTTCAAGAACTACAACATGGACTTCCACGTGGGCAAGGAGTTTGAGGAGGATCTCACAGGAGTCGATGACAGAAAATGCATGGTGAGAGGATTTATGCGGAGCACCACCAGTGGTGCATCACAGGCAGCTGGTGGTTGCATTGATAAAAAAAAAAAAAAAAAGAAGTGTGGATGCCTGTGGCGCGGATAGACTCGGATGCTGCAATCTGTGGGCTGATTTAGTAGGAGCCCACCCCCACCACCACCTCTCCAGACTACAGTTTAATGAGCAGATGGTGTGGTGAGAGCTGGTCATTTTTTTTTTTTACACAACTTTCCCTCTCACTCCAAAACTTTCTCCACAGACTTTTTATTCTTCTTCTTCTTCTTCTTCTTCTTCTTCTTCTTCTTATTATTATTATTATTATTATTATTATTATTATTATTATTATTATTATTATTATTATATTTTTTTAAGCAGTCTTCTCCGTGACTGGGGGTAGGGGGGAGCGCTGAAACGGGCAGCGTCAAAGTCAGGACTTATTTAACCAGACTGTGTTTCTGAATGCTGAATAGGATCAAAGATTAGCCTGCGATCCCATTGAAAGAGGGGTTTGTATACTGATAGGCTGATTACAGATAAGCTCTTGACTGGTAGGAGGCTGCTCAAGAGAGATTCACGTGTGTGGGAATAATTAGAAAACGGGGAACAAGGGAGACTGGTGTTTAATTTATGGATGTCGGATGGAAGGGAGTGCGTTTAGATAGTCTGTTTGTAATCAGCTTTTAAAGTACATTCATTAACTCTTTATTTTATTATTTAAAATTTAATTCACGTTTTATTTTAACCTGCTTCCAGAGCTTCCACAATTTCAGCTTTTTTTATTTCGCCTCTGGTTGTTTTATCGTTCTACTTGTATGTATCTTTTTGAAATGCCTCTGTAAGTAATGCTTACTTTTATTTTTATTCTTGTGGCTCCTGACAGACCACCGTCACCTGGGAGGGAGACAAACTAGTGTGTGTTCAGAAGGGAGAAATAGAAGGAAGAGGATGGACCCAATGGGTGGAGGGAGACGAGCTTCATCTGGTGAGAAAACAGCGGCTCCTGGCATGAATATTAATCGAAGCAATTTAGACACTTTAATCCAGATCAACAATGGCTCTCGGCACAGTATGTGAAACGCATATATCTCTTCATGTGTGACTCCAGTTTGAATTCGCCAACCAGCTCTGTGCCTTCGGAATATATTTCCCTTAAACTGACTTGCAATGAGATCAGTGAAATTATGCATGCGCAAGAGATTCTTAATATTCTGATGTATCTGCAGTTTAAAAAAAAATCATTCAAAAGCCTTAATCACGAGTAATGACAAGCGCATTACCATTTTATTAGCTCGATAATATAAGATTTTCTCCAGTGTGATTACTGCTATGAAAGCAAAGTAAAAGTAATTTCCCAAATTATTTGGTTTAAGTGATGCCAGCAGATGTTTTCGGGCTGCGGCCATGAAATTAGGCATTACAGGATTTCTCCCAACATTTTGAGGAGCGGCTGATTTCAGGGCAACAGGGACCTCTGGTGGTGGAAAATATATTGCATGTTTGAACAAACGATAGTAGACACGATATTTATTGAGATCATATTTTTTATTTCACTAAGTGAAAGTGTGGGATGGATAGTTTTTCAGAAAAATGGTTGCATTTGTTTGAATGCTCTAACATGGATCAAATAGTTTTATAGCTGCCAACAGTATAAATAATAATAATAAAAAAACTCATTTTATTTATTTATTTGGTTTTTACATTATAACTAAAACATAATTCTTTTACAAAAAGGAAGGGTATTTATTTTTTGATTGAAAATCTAGATTTATTAATGTGTAGGGTTTTTTAACTTCTATCTTTTATCAATAATATAAATATTTTTTTGCAGCCGCTCCAATCCTAAAGCATGGGGTTTAATGTGGGTTAATGTTGAACTTATTGTGAAATTTCCATCAAGCTGACATTGTCAGTGGAAACGTCGTCTCTTGTCGGTAAATCTATAAGTGCTGAAGTTCTTTTTTTTATTTCATTTTATATTTCTTCTGCAGGAGCTGAGAGCTGGAGGCGCTGTTTGCAAGCAGGTTTTCAAGAAAACCTAACCTGGCCTTATTCACCAACACAGAGTGATCCAACAGAAACTGGCTCAAAAAGACTCACCAGATTGACCATACCCAGCAACATCCAGCATTCTTTGACCCTGCTACTACTCACGTTGATTTCACAATCACTGAAATCAGTTGTATTCAATTTGAATTGTTGCCTTAGTTGTCAAGCCAGGGAGGCACGAAACAATGAAGTAATGCTGTATTATTTTGTCTCAGAGCGGATGCTTTGATGATGAGCAGGTTTAGATGAGCTGAACGTTTGCACACTGCTAGCTGATCTGAAAGTTGAGCCAGATTGAGAAAAAGTTTAGTGGAAATGAGGAAGATCTTTAGCAAACTGTTTTTGATGTAAACTGATGACATCTGACTGGGCCGAATTGCTCTGGTCTTCCTTTTTTGATCAAATCAGTCCCCAGAATAAGAATCAAACGAGATGCGGTGCGCAGATTCTATTTCTCTGAAGTTCTTTGAGAGTGTACAGCTGATATTAACAGGAGTTAATCAATAAATGAAGCACCTCTCAACAGTGTCACGTGTCAATTTCTGTGTCTGGAACCCTGTGTCATGGTCTCCAATTTGCAAATCTTATTAGCCACCATCCTGCAGATTTTACCAATGTCCAGAGCTGGGGTCCACGACTCTAAATCAAACGATGCATGTGTCCCCAGGTGAAATGCTCCTCAAAAGTCAAGTAAAAGTCAAAGCTTTTACGTCAAAATGTTCTAATAAGTAGTAAAAATATAAAACGCTACACGAGAACAAACAATGGATATGTAATTTGCTGCAGATCAGTCTGTTTGTTTCAGAAGGTGTGGTAGCAGTTTTTCTAGAACCATAACTTTGCTCTATTCTAAATGAGCATTGGGACAAAGAGGCTTGTTCTGTGCCTCCAGCAGCAGAAAGACACAAAAAGTTAGCAAAACTAAAATGAGAAATTTGCTGAGGTGCACAAAACACGCTACATGAGTCATTCATCCATTTATTCATTCAAATTTGCCTTTAATGGTTGACATAATTAGAAAAAGAAATCTATATAAAAAAAAATTGGCTTTCTGATTTTTTCCATGTTCTTTCCTGGTGTTATAATCCACTATTAAACATATAAATACAAAAATGCACTGAGGATAAATTTTGGTTTTCAGGCCCAACTCGCCGTCCAATTCTTTTGCAGTCTCTGAAATGCTTTCTTCCAGTTTACTATATATTCACTGTATAAACATGATGAAACCACCAGGGCAGGAAGTGGGTCCAGATGGCACATAAGAGGTTGAGAGATCTCAATGAATCTATGCATTTCCTCAACACTCTCAACTTTGTAGACGAGAAAAACGTGGGATCACAGGTAGCGTTACCAAGAAGAATGAGCTATTGACAAATATAACTACAGTAATGTTGGTAATAAAAAGGTAATAAAAGTATCAAACCTATAATTTGACTATATTCCATCATTTTCTTGATCTGACACCGAAGTGAACAGTTGTCAGAACAGAAGATGTCTCCAGCTACACATTCAGATTATGGAAATAAGAGCCAATCACTCTGCCCACACTGAGCTCCAAATGAGTAGGCATTGTAGCTCAATGTTTGCATTGCCAGCACTAATTTTTCCAGGTTGTGCCTGAATCTCTTTGTTCATCCATTGCTGCTTTTGCTTCTCGCACTGTTGTTCTGCCTCCTCTGGTTTCATGCGCTTTCTCATGTTGCCACGATTTGACCTGTGGGTTGTGTGTATTTATGGTTCCCCAGAGGGCCATTGATTTCTCTTTCTGGCTTTTTAGGCTAATAAAGATGATGATGTGAGGCTGGGGTCAAAACAAAGTCTGACGCCATAGGAGTACATTTAAATTTAGCCTCCATAAAATGTTCTTTCTAAACGCTGCATACTCAGTTTTATAACACAAGTCCCCTTAATGCTGTTACTTTTTATTCCCTTTTGACATTTGACATCACTTATTTCATCGCTAAAGTGTGCAAAACTCCCAAAGTTTAATCTAACATCAGAGATTTTGCAGCAGCTCAGCTGGACAAGAAAGCTGAACAAGTGGTCCACCTTCAATCGGCAAGCTTTTCCCTAATCAGATTGTCCTGCATACAATGAATTTCCTGTGTTCTAAACTGTATCATGCAGGATTATTTTGCCATAATTAGTTGACCCTGTACTGAACCAGAAATGCTTACACAACATTACAAATCATTACAAGTACAGATGAGTAGAAGCCCTTAACATGAATTTGTAATTTAATAGCAAAATATGAAAAAACAATTGAGAAACAATTACTTGCAAAAAAAATAGATATAAAAATAACTAGCTAAATAAATAAATGAAATGTATCTCTTTTTCTTTCCTTTAGTAAATCAGAAGGTTGGATCATAACACGTTTTGTATACATGACAGAGAGTGGAATCCTTGACCTCTTTTCATAATAATTTCTCCAGGTCATCCAGAGACACAGGTTTTTCCCCATGGACTCTCCTCTACAGGCCCATTTGAGTTTTTAAAAGTTTTATATGTAAAATGACCACTGAAAAAGTTTTTTCCCAACCATTTCAGATCATCATCCTGTTTGAAAGACCCTCGTCATGCCCTCTGGTTTTTAGTCAGGGGCTAGCAGATTTTTGCTTAAAATCTTAAAAGGTTTCAGGGTATATGATACTTTGCACTCTAATAAGGTTCCAAAGGACTTTTGGAAAAGAAAGATTACCACCACACACGAAGAAAAAAAAAAAAGTCTGATGAAGCTCTTTTATACATGGTATTTGCTTGCAGCCATGTTAACTTGAGCATGTTTTCAACTGGTAAACTCAATCTAAATCTCATCTTAATAAAGCACAGGTATTCAACTGAAGTCCCAGCACTATATAAACTATATATAGTTTATATAGTGCAGTATTGTAAATATTAATACATTTTCGGCTAGTTACCATGGATGTAGGTTCTATATGATTGACTTGTCCTGAACCCAGGTAAAACATTCAGCTGGCGTGTCTAGAGCAAAATATGAATTATTTTAAAAGCATGAGCTGGCATACCTGGTTTTCTGTGCCTCTACCATACATAAGCTTTTGAATACCCAGGTCAACACTTTTTGATAACACACTTTAGTAACTGTATAAACTTATGGATGATTGGTGTTTCAACGTAATAATGTCTAATAGAACAATGTCGAATGTAATATGATGCAAATATGTTATATAACAATATTGATTCTTAGAGAACTAACATCAGTCATATTTGCCACTGTGGCACCGTCATTTAAAAACCCAACATGTCACGTCACCATTTACAGAACACGATTCTCGCGAGATTTTCTTCCAGGAAGTTCCACGTCAGTGTCCAATGCACTGCTCACTGTAATAGAACCCCCCGACCGAAGTGCTAGCAACGATTTTATTCAATCAAACTGCGATAACACGGGGATAAAACATGGTAAGTTACATTTTAAAGGCATATGCGTTTGCATTGTTTCGATATATTTCAGCTGAGATGCTCGATTAACTTTAAAAATGTTGAGGAAATGTCAAATGGAAGTAGTCTCTTGGAGTTAGCTTAGCGGCTAATGAGCGTCAGTTAATATGAGATAACTTTCTAAAAAATGCTTAGGCTGAAATATTTCCTCGACCTTAAATGTTAAAACCTTTCTTGGTAGAGTTATGTTTCGTATTTTACGTCTCATAATGCATATATATTAAATAATTTATGTCGCGTAAAGTCGTTCATGTTCAGTGTTAGCCGCTAACTGTTGATATAAATCACATTTCGGTTCTTAGCTGTATAGTGTGTTTTCTCAGCGTATGGAATCACATTATTGTTTTTATCTATGAAGCCTCTGAGGCTGGACATTAAGAGGAGGCTAACAGCCCGGTCGGACCGAGTAAAGAGTGTGGATCTTCACCCAACCGAGCCATGGATGCTGGCCAGTCTCTACAACGGCAGCGTCTGCGTATGGAACCACGAAACGCAGGTATGAAAACGATTTAAAGAGAAATCACCGAGTGGGGTTGCACAAAATATGCACTTTTTTGAGTAATGCAATGATAATGATAATACATCCTGATAGTAAAAATGTTACTCTAAATAATGATCACATTTGTTTTGGAGACAAAGGGGATAACATCGTATTCTATATTCACTAACCTCTGTGTGTATTTTTAGACTCTGGTCAAGACTTTTGAGGTGTGTGACCTGCCTGTCAGAGCGTCCAAGTTTGTGGCCAGGAAGAACTGGGTCATCACCGGAGCAGTGAGTAACATGTTTATTTGTTTATTCACATCACCTAAAGTGGATAGTAATGTAATGCTGTACATTACTATCCACATGTACAGTATGATGTGGATAGTAATTATTCCACATCATACTGTACATTATGTTAATGTATTCATGCTTATTTCTGTCCTGACAGGATGACATGCAGATCCGTGTGTTTAACTACAACACCTTGGAGAGGGTCCATATGTTTGAGGCCCATTCTGACTATATCCGTTGCATTGCTGTTCATCCAACCCAGCCGTACATCCTAACCAGCAGTGGTAGGCTATTGACTAAGACACACGATAGGCTTCTGCTGTGTATATTTTGGTGCACATGAGGATGATTGTGTTTTTGTGTCTGTGCAGATGATATGCTGATCAAGCTGTGGGACTGGGAAAAGAAGTGGACGTGCAGCCAAGTGTTTGAGGGTCACACTCATTATGTTATGCAGATTGTCATCAACCCCAAGGACAACAACCAGTTTGCCAGCGCCTCATTGGACAGAACGATTAAGGTATGTGTCTTGCAGCGAGCAAGTTGCCACATTTGCTGTCACTGTAGTCGTGTTTCTAATCTGTATTTTATGCCGATAATGACATCTAATGCCTATCTGCAATGCTTCTGAAGTATTTAATGTAAATACTTCAGAAGATTAGGAGATTAGGAGGTGTTAGTTTTGATTCCAACAAAACAAGAGATTTACAAGATAATCCCAAATTTTGTATGAATGCATAATATTACTCCTTTATTATTATTATTATTATTATTATTATTATTATTATGTTCTATTTTTTTATCTCAACAGTGCATCAAAGTACCTACCGTTGGTATATGTCTATAATGAATAAACATAGTGAGAGTTCTTAGTTTTGAAATATTTAATGAATAGGGGAAGCAATTAATTTACCATTTTTTTATGTATCGAACAGAACCAATCAAAGTGTCTTTCTGATCTCTGACCTATTTATTTGTGCATCTAAAAAAAAAAGCGTATTACACCTTATTGTTGAATGTGTTATGACACACCCAGATCAGATTGCAATTCACCATCTGCTAGGGACCACTTTGTAAAGATTGTAGCACATTCTTGTCTTGCACAGGTTTGGCAGCTGGGCTCTTCTTCTCCCAACTTCACTTTGGAGGGTCATGAGAAAGGAGTCAACTGCATTGACTACTACAGCGGAGGAGACAAGCCCTACCTGATTTCAGGTGCAGATGACCGCCAGGTCAAGATTTGGGACTACCAGGTTAGAAAACTTATCAATCCTTTTAGTGTGTGTTTTTATTTTGAAAAAATGTTTTCTTTATTTTTTTCACAAAGATTGCAGCGTACAGTGCTCAAAAATTCTGTTTCTCTACATGTAATTTCTTTATATTAATATTTCTGTTTGTTGCAGAACAAGACCTGCGTTCAGACTCTGGAGGGCCACGCCCAGAATGTCTCCTGTGTCAGCTTTCACCCTGAGCTGCCCATTATTATCACAGGATCTGAGGATGGTGCGCAGAAATCCCTCTCAGTCTCACACGCCGATACACATATTTCTAACGTTGACCAATTGCTCATTGATTAATCTTTCTATCTTTTTTTTTTCCTCAAGGTACGGTGCGAATCTGGCACTCCAGCACATACCGCCTGGAAAGCACACTCAACTATGGCATGGAGCGAGTGTGGTGTGTGTGTGGTCTTAGAGGCTCCAACAATGTGGCACTGGGATATGACGAAGGCAGCATCATTATCAAAGTGAGTGGATGGAAAAGTTGTTTAGAGAAAGCTGTAAAGGTTTTTTTTTTTTTTTTTTTTTTTTTGAAGTAAAAATTCTAACGTACATTGTTAATATTCTGGGTAGGTTGGTCGGGAGGAACCAGCCATGTCTATGGACACCAACGGAAAGATCATCTGGGCTAAACACAGTGAAATACAGCAAGCCAACCTGAAGGCCATGGGCGAAGCTGAAATCAAGGACGGGGAGAGACTGCCGCTGGCTGTCAAAGATATGGGCAGCTGTGAGATTTACCCTCAAACCATCCAGCATAACCCGAATGGACGGTATGAAACGGCTTCTTCTGGTAAAAATGCTGAATGTAAAAGAAAACATTTGTAATCATATGTTACTAATTTGTGTGTTGCCAGGTTTGTTGTGGTATGTGGCGATGGGGAGTATATCATCTACACCGCTATGGCTCTGAGGAACAAGAGCTTCGGTTCAGCTCAGGAGTTCGTCTGGGCCCACGACTCGTCCGAGTGAGTATTCACAGTTTGAAAAGTAAGCGTTGATATATTATTTTCATTGGGTTGCTATTAACAACCATCCGATGAAATGTGTGCTTTGCAACAGATATGCCATCAGAGAAAGCAACAGTATTGTCAAAATCTTCAAAAACTTTAAAGAAAAGAAATCCTTTAAACCCGACTTTGGAGCAGAAGGTAATCCACTCACTGTTTCTTGCCAAATTTGTGGTTTTGGAAGCAAATAAATAGATTTGATTCACTGAATGTGTTGGCTTTTCAGGGATCTACGGGGGTTTCTTACTCGGGGTGAGGTCTGTGAACGGCCTGGCATTTTATGACTGGGAGAACACGGAGCTAATTCGCCGCATTGAGATCCAGCCCAAGCACGTAAGCCATTCGCTTCCTGGGTTTTACCTATTTGGATAATTTTGGAATATTTATGTTTGCATTGTATAATGACAGTGTTTCTGCAGGGTCTTTAAAGTTGTTAGCTCAATATTAGGCTTAAATAAATTCACATTATCCACATAATTCTAAAATTACTCGTCTTCCCTTGTGTTTTTCATGTTTCTACTGGTTATTTTACGTATTTATGTTTTTTTAGAAATATACTTGGAGCAATTCTTTGTTCTATTTATTGGAGTGTTGGCTGATAAATCTGGGTTATTCCTACCTAAACCAGAAGACCCAGAAATTCACGCTTCACCTAAAATAAGCCTGCTTATTGTTGCTTATTTAAGGAATTAACCTCGATATTTTCTGATGTTATCAAACATTATAAATGCAATTATTAGTTTAGTTTGCACACATTCTTTCGTGACTCATATAGATTTAAAATTTAACTAAAGCTTGCAGAAACCCTGAATAAAGCCCTATCGATGGCTGTTCTCCATGAGTCCTCTTCAAATGGGTTCTTCTAATCTTTTTTTCCTTCTCCTCTTTCATATTTCATATAGATCTTTTGGTCAGACTCTGGTGAGTTGGTTTGCATTGCCACAGAGGAGTCCTTCTTCATTCTCCGTTACATGGCAGAAAAAATAGCCGCCTCTCAGGAAAACAATGAGGGCGTAACAGAGGATGGAATCGAAGACGCCTTTGAGGTCAGTATTTGAATGAATTTTCTCTTATGCAACATTTGGTTTATTGTCTGTGATAGATTGGCTAAATCACTGTTCATTGCTGCTGTTTCTACTATTTACAATGTGGCCATGTTGTCTACAGAAGAGACAACGTCTAGAGTTTTCAAGTTGAATGAAGATGCTGAAATTACAACTACAATACTTTTTTTTGTTGTAGATTTTTGTCCTCTGGGTTACAAAGTATTCAAATTGTTTGTATTTAGAATGAAGATCTTTGGATTTTTATTCTTATGCAAAATCTTTTTTTTTTTTTTAATTTAAAGAATTCAAAAAAATAAGACACAATACTGGGGGAAATATTTTCAAAAACCTTATCCATCATACATTCATCATCATACATTCAAACATTGTAATAATTCAAACATTTTTATTATAAATGTGTAACATTCATTTGTATTGATATGTGCCCAGGTGCTGGGAGAAATCCAGGAGATCGTGAAGACTGGGCTTTGGGTTGGAGACTGCTTCATCTACACCAGTTCTGTAAACAGACTCAACTACTACGTAGGAGGAGAGATTGTGACTATTGCACATCTGGACAGGTGGGACCGATTGCTTACATTTGGTTGTCTTGGGATGGGGCAATGCAAAGAAATATACTTTTACCCCCTGCCGTGAGTGATCCAGACGTCTTCATCGTTCTTGTTTTTTTTTTTCTCCCTGCAGGACCATGTACCTGCTGGGTTACATCCCAAAGGACGACCGTCTTTACCTTGGAGACAAGGAGCTCAACATAGTCAGCTTCTCCCTCCTGGTTTCTGTCCTGGAGTATCAGACTGCTGTGATGAGAAGAGACTTTGGGATGGCAGACAAGGTGCTCCCCACAATCCCCAAAGAGCAACGGACCAGGGTTGCACATTTCCTGGAGAAACAGGTAAGACGATTCAGTCAGGGCAAATTTCTTTTTATTCAAGCGAGAAACACCCCTTCTTTATGTTTTTTTTTGCATATAGAGTAAAAGTTTAGCAAACAGGGGAAAAAAAACTGTAAGAAATGTGTTTTAAAAATAACTTAGTCCTTACAATGCTTTTCACAAGTCTTACAGATAACTGAGTTCATTTTACACACTTAAGTGTCTTTTTTTCCCCCCTCCCGTTCTTACTTGGGACTGAAACGATTCATCAGATTAATTTTGACGAGTCAGTTATTTAAATAACTAATTTAGTAAGCGATTAATCGTTAACTGGAGAATCCAGACTCAAAAGGTCATTTGATGTAAGAACAACATAGTCAAGAGTAGCAATTAAGCCAAACCTGGGCAGCAATATACATTTTGCATTTAAGATTAAAGAAAAAAAAAAAATCTTACTGTAAATATGTTCTAGCCAGAACTCCTGAACGGGTGTCGTTTTGACTTGACCTGGTTCAAATTCTGTGAAAAAAAATAAATAAAATACATAAATAAAGTCTCCTATTATGTACTTTTTGCTATACAGTTATTAATTGGTTCATACAAAAACTAATCAGCAGATCAGCAGTACACTGTATTGATGTTAAGTGAAGCATAAAGCGTTGAGCTCTTCACATGTTGATATTAAAAGTGTATTTTAGCTGCAGATGCATCCTTGGCTACAAATGATCAAACATTCACTAAAGTATTTATTTTTCATTTTAAAAAGGAATTGAATTAGTTATTTGCATCTTTTAATGTATTTTTAATATTGTATGAAAAGGCTTAAGTGAAAAATCTGCAGACTGTGTGTTCTTTTTATTTTTATCTCTAATTCATCGATAGAATAATCAATAACAGACATGCGTGTTAGTTGCAGCCCTTGTTTTTCTTTTATGAAGTCAGCTTTGTTTTCCTACAGCCCGATGGCTTTGGTTTGTCTCGTCTCTTCAGGGTTTCAAACAGCAGGCGCTGGCCGTGTCTACAGACCCAGAGCACAGGTTTGAGTTGGCTTTACAACTGGGGGAGCTGAAAATCGCCTACCAGCTGGCTGTGGAAGCAGAAGTAGGAGCAACCTCATTATTGCATCGTTTTCCCTAATCATTGCAATTCTTAATATTCCAGTTGACATCATCAAGTCCATTGCTAATCATTGTCGTTTTGACCTTTTAATAGTCTGAGCAGAAATGGAAGCAGCTAGCTGAGCTGGCTATCAGTAAGTGCCAGTTCGGCTTGGCCCAGGAGTGCCTGCACCACGCTCAAGATTACGGCGGCCTGCTCCTTCTCGCCACCGCCTCGGGGAACGCCACCATGGTGGGCAAGCTGGCCGAAGGGGCAGAAAGGGACGGCAAGAACAACGTGGCCTTCATGACGTATTTCCTCCAAGGGAAGTAAGTATCGGATCTGTGTGTGCGTACTTGTGCAACATACCTTAAAAAGTGGCTGCCTTTGTAGCACTTTAAAAAAAAAAATCTACTTTTCCAGACTGGATCAGTGTCTGGAGCTCCTCATCAAGACTAACAGACTACCGGAGGCAGCATTCCTGGCGCGGACATACCTGCCCAGCCAGGTGTCCCGTGTGGTCAAACTGTGGAGGGAGAGTTTGGCTAAAGTCAACCAGAAGGTCAGATCCATCACCACCATCGTATCTTTATAAATAATATAAATGGCTGAAATTAAACCCCTTTTTCCTGATATTTCTGCTGTATTTTAGTGAACATTGCAAGACTATTAAATATTTGTCTATTTCGTCTCCACTGCAGGCTGCTGAATCACTCGCAGACCCCACAGAGTATGAAAATCTCTTCCCTGGGCTGAGAGAAGCATTTGCAGCCGAACATTACCTGAGAGAGACCTGCATCGGCAGCTCCAGGCCCGCCAAAGATTATCCACTTGTTACAGTAAGTCCAATGGCTGGTGGTAAATGAAATAAAAGCCATGTGTCTTGCTCTGTAGGGCTAGCAGTGATTTAGAACTGGGTAAAATGGATGCTAATCATGTAACAAAATGATCTTTCTTTCTATTTTAAGCCCAATGAAGACAGAAATATTCTGGAGGAGGCTCAGGGTTACGAACCCAAAGGCACCTTTGTTCCCTTCATGCCCCAGGTTTGTTTACAGTACCGTTTTTCTCTTAAAATGATAAATCACAAGTCTCCCTTCTGTAATCTGCAAAGATGGGATTCTGCTGGTAGGCAGCCTAAAAGTCAAACCCTCGGTACATTTCTTGTCTCTGATCATTCATCACGCCTTCCTTGGCAGACAAAAGAGAGCGATGAATCCAGCTCGGTGCCAGCAGCCTCCGAGACGCCTTCACAGCCCAAACCCGCAACTCCTGAAGCAGCAGTTCACAACGAGGAGGAGGAGGAGGAGGAGGAGGAAAAGGAGGAGGAGGAAAAGGAGGAGGAAGAGGAGGAAAAGCTTACATTCGCACAGTCAGAGAAAGAGAAGGTTGGGCTTTCTTCTCTTCATTTCACATGTGCATAGTCCAATTTATATAGGGCATCTTAAGTGAAGAACATCTCATCTGGGTTTCTCTGCAGACTCTAGATGAGTTGGAAGTGGACCTGGACAACATGGAGCTGGATGACATCGACACCACAGACGTCAACCTCGATGACGACTTTCTAGACGATTGAAGTTTCCACCGTCCTCCTCAGCGCTCTTCACATCATATTTAAACAAAAGAGACCAACATCCCTTCCTTATTTTTTTTTGTACTTGTATCAAAAAATGTATGTTGTCATACCAGTTTTATTAGAAAACTATGACATCAACAATGTTTGAATGAGAACTAAAGTAGAGGGCCCACAGCTGCTCCATTTTGTACACTCTTTATCAAATGAAAGTTTAGATTAACAGTCTACGGGTTAACTTCATTTATGCTTTCCCTCTGCGCTTTTCTGTAATGTCATGTCAGTGTTTAATAAGTCCAATAAATTCTGGTTGCTGTATATATATTAACATTTTGCTCTTAAGAATTTCCGTTTCTTCTTTTCAAACAGAATCGTCACTCCATTTTTAAAGTAATTCATAACTTGTAAATTATGAAGTTATGAATCTAAAAAAATCCCACTCCTTTGATAAAAAGTCTAATTTCGTGTACTTGTAATCAACTTAATTTAGATTAATCAACACATTTATCTTCCACATCTATGTTTACCTAAAAGTTATTTTATTTCCAGTTTGTTTTTTTACTTCATACACCAAAAAACGCCAATGTATGTGATGTAACATCTGAAAAAGTTTAAGGAGTATAAATCTTTTGTAATAACCTGACACTGTATTCCATTTTAAAACTTAAAGTGACCACATGTAAACCACATACCCATTTAGATAACAGTAAGAAAAATGAACCAGTCATTTTGTATCATTAAAAGCATTCCAATTATTTTCTCATAAAATGAAACTTAAGCAAAACTTTGTCTCGAATTCATGATCCTGTATGTTTCAATGCAACTTGGTGAACTAATGTCTAAGGATGCTCCAAAACTCATTAAATCATATTTTTCAAACTAGTATGACGCTGTTGAGCTAAGTGCTATATGAATGTAGCTCATTTTTAAATAGCTACCACTGGTGTCAGATTATTGCTTTAAAAACAAACTGACAAAACATAATTTACCCTGCCCCCGCTCGAGATTGAATCAAAAGTTGGCTTGTCTCATAGTAGCTTCACAGTATGGATGAAAGCAACCAGGTTATTGTAGATTACAAATATTTATTTCTGTATGTTTTTTAGTTTAGTTGTATAGGATACGTCTCATAAAGAGTAGGAAAAAGGTGAAAATGATTTATTATGGCATAAACTTTTAAAGTCTTTCAAAAGCCACTGTATTTTTAATGCATTATCTTCACTCTCCCATCTTTAGTCAGACCACTCTGTTGCAGTTCTCCTCCTGACCTGTAGATGGCGCCCCTGTTAGACAAGCTTCAATGATTTTTTTTTTTTTTTTTTTTTTTTACTGTTTCGTGTGCAACAAAGTACCGAGCTCGACAGTTACGAAGAAGGGAAAGCCACCCTTTCTGAGAATCTTTATTTTGCTCCAGTTTCATAGCTGATTTTTCACATTTCCCCCAAACCTTTCTGCAACATATCAGGAGTTTAACTGAACCTGAACCAACCGTTGTTCGGTCTTTTGGTCAGTGTTGGGACGCTTTGTGGAGGAGCAAGTTTTTTCCCCCTTTCTTTTCAGTGCTTAGTCGTTTTGTTGAGCTGCCACTGGGGAAAAAAACCGAACCAGGACTAAAAGCGGCGAGTTGACGAACCAGAAATACACCGGAGAACCGCGGCCCCAGCCGCCGCCGCCAGCGCAACGGGGAGTCGGGGCCCGAGAGGGAGCCTGCCAGGCCCTCGGCTTGATGCACCCAGCCTGCCTTGCTGCCACAGCGACAGTCCGGGATGGGGGAAACCAAAATTATCTACCACCTCGACGACCAGGAGACACCGTACCTTGTAAAGCTTCCCGTGCCTGCGGACAAAGTCACGCTAGCGGACTTCAAAAATGTCCTGAAGAAACCAAACTACAAGTTCTTCTTCAAATCTATGGACGATGACTTCGGGTAACTAAAGGGGGTTATTATCATTGTGTGTGTACCGCGGGGTTAGGATAACGACCCTATGTTGTCTTAATGACTATGCTGCTGAAATAGGCTGTTGTTAACTAATCCACTCCCGATCCAATTGTGTTCTCCCCATTTTTCTTTTACATTGCCAGGTTGTTGGTGCTCTTGTCGTTTCTTTGTTAGCTGCTAGCTTCCACCACGGATCTGCTCTGCGTCCAGACCTCCGTTTGTTTACATTGCTTGTCTCGAATTTGTTTGACCAAGTTTGGTGTTACAGTCCCCCGAATCAGAAACAATAAAAAAAAAATTACTGGAATGACTTTTAAATATTTAATAGACAAAACTGAAATTGTGGTCACTGACCTGAGTGGTGGATTCTTGGTCTGACTTTAGTACTGTCAGATGTAGGTACATGCATATATGCTAACTTACTAGTGTCAAAAATGTCCAGGGCCAGTTTGAGTCGGTGAGACCTGCAGGCCCCTGCTGCTGTTGTTGTCTATTAGCCAGAGGAATGTAGAGTTGGACACAGGAATGTCCTCTTCATCACTCTGGCAGCTTTATGAGCATTGCCTTTTGTGTTAAAACACAGCAGGGAAAAGTGGACAATTTATCCTCCTTTAGACAGAGTCTGTCTAGATTTCTAAGAATTAGAAAGACTGTATGTAACATTTTTGGCAACACTTGCGCCAGTTTTCCAATGTTGCCCCTGAATAAACTTCCACTAGGGTGGGGCAAAAACTTGTAAAATAAATTGCAAGAGGGAAATACTCATTCCTGTTTATTATATAATGAGGGAAAAAAAGCCACCTAAACCTCAGCTCTGAACTGTGACTATTTAATGACATACTCATGTAGTTTTTATGCCATTATTTTTTCGAGGAAGTTTCATTAAGCTTTGATATTTTTCCTTGGATATATAGCTGTAACACTTTTTGGAACATTGAATTTCTGCCAATTTTATTCTTGTGAGGCAAAGCGTTGTTAAAGTCTAAGTTTTGCTTTATATGGCCATCTGTAAGAATACATTATTGCTGCAGAATGTGAGGAACTGTATGAGTTTATTTTTATTTTTTTAAATCTGGGTGTCATGGTATTTAGTTCATTTTGCAAAAGAAAAAAACATTTGGCTTAAATATAGCAATGATATACCAAATTACTTATATCTGGTGTGCATAAAATACACAACGGAAGATCCAGAACAATAAAGATGTACAATTTGAAGCAGAAGCAAAAGGTATTTTATTAAAAGTGGTTTCAGCTCAGTTATTAGACAGACTTTCAATCATGTTTTGTAACATTCAGAATGGAAACAGTTTTTACTCAAGTTGAAAACTTACTAAACAGTTTATGAACCCCATGTCTTATGAAAAACTGGATTCTGTTTTTTTTTTTGCATAAAAATGTAAACAAAGATGCATAAAATGGTTTGGACGCTTCTCTTTAAAAACGAGCAGCAACTTTTCACACTCGTCCTAAAATAATTTACCACTGTTTATAACCACAATAATCTCTTCTGAGATTTACTTTAATTTCAATGCAGGTGCATAGTTCCTGTTCACTAATGTAGAAAAAACACCCATTCAGTGAAGTTGTAGTTATCGAGCCGCCATTGCATAAACATCAGTTTTTCCCATCTGTGTCATGTGAGTGTAACAAGCTGGTGTTATTTGTGAATTAGCTGGGCTATGTGCTGTTGTATCCACCTTTTAGCAGTTTCCAAACTTGTAACTTTAAGAAAAAGTTTCTTTGTTTAACTCTTGTCACCTGAGGTCTTGTGCTTTGAACAACACTTTAAAAGAGAGGGAAAAAAAGCAAAAGTTGCCTCAGTGTTTGTTATTGCAAATGGATGCATTATCATCTTCATTGCTTCAAAATGCGCCCTCGTATTTACTCATTCTTTGTTTTTGTATTAGTAACTTTTGACTGAAAAAACTCTCTCTCTCTCTCTCCCTCTCTCTCTCTCTCTCTCTCTCTTTCTCTTTGCAGAGTGGTAAAGGAGGAGATTTCTGACGACAACGCCAGGCTGCCCTGCTTCAATGGAAGAGTGGTGTCATGGGTAAGCTCCGAATGAGTCCTGGAGTATGCTTTGTTTGCTTTGTGCGTGTGTGCGTGTGTGTGTGTGTGTTTGTTCACTGTGCTCGAGTTGTAATTGAGTACCATTGAAGTGTATCGGTAATTACCATCTGTTGTGCACCAACCATGACCATACATCATCTCCAGGGAGTGGCCTTAAGCATCTGTGCAGTAATGTTATTATCAGATAATGATCCTCGAATGAACACACGGACGCTTCTTTTTTTTTTTTTTGTCCCCGACAGTTTTTCCTTTTCAACTCGTCGATGAACAAATAAACCTCAACAGCTTTCAAACATTTCCTCCAAAGTCGCTGCACAAACTAATCAACACGACTAGTCAACACGTAGATCATCGTTTAGTATTTATCTCCTTTAGAGCTTCTACCAGTAACTCTCCTATGTCAAGAAGTAGATCTGGTGCTGGTTCATAGCCTCCCTTCCTGTTTGCCCAAATGAAATTAAAAGCAAGTGAAATCACAGGATAGCAGGAAAATGCCCAATAACAAAGCCTCTCACTTCTCTTCATCTAACGAGAAGATTGAATCTCACAGGGAGGAGAGAGTAAACTTAAAGAGGAAGAATGTTCTGTGTCTGGATGGAAGAGATGGATGCCTCTTGTTAATGCCCCACCATGTGGTTACAATTATAGCTTTTATTTATTTTATTTTTTTTTCTCTCTCTAAGCTTAATCAACACAGAGCTGCTGCTGTCTGTTTACTTCTCCTTTTTTGTGGTAATTTTCATTAGCGTGTTTAGAGATTGTGTGACTGGATTTTTAAAAAAATAATAAATCACATCCTCCGTCGTCCACGTGCACGACGACGCTCACCTCTGTAGGGCTGTTGAAATTTTCCACAAACGGGGGCAGAGTTATTTCTGCTACATCCATTTGTTTGTCTACAGCGCTCATCTGTTGTTTCAGTCATCTGATCGGTTGTCCTCCGGGCGTCCGGCGGCAGATCTCGGCGCTGCTCGACAAACGGAATGATGCCGTGCTTTACTGTCGGCCGAGTAATTAAACGTATCATAAAAATATTTTGGAAGTTTTTTCCATTTGGTCCTTTTGTTGAAAATGTAAACTCTGCCTCCAACATGGTGTTAAAGACACTATCTGGTTCGTTTTGTTTCTCACCCAAAAATGTATGCAATGAAAAAAGTTACAAAAATGAGTTTTTGAATTTGGCTTTGTGCACAGATGTGTTGATGACATCTCAAGAAGCAAACCAATGAGACGGCATCAGTTAACGTCATTTTTTGACATGAGTGTTAAAGTCTCATTTTGGATGACCCATTTCCTCTTCATAAACCTATTTAGTAATTCACCAATCAGTCGCCCGGAGATCAAAATCAAATCTTCCAATCAGCTCCGACCAGGGACTGGCAGGTCAAATACTGAAAAACCCGTTTTAAAAATTATTTTCGTTATATCTATCAAAACTCAGAACCTCCATTATTTTTAATCTATAATTGCGTCAAACACCAAAATGTACTTCAGTGCGCTTTTATTTATTTATTTTTTACTTGGTAGTAAATTAGGTAAAGGTTAAGGACATGTGTTTTTCATAGGTGGGAATAATGTGTAATTTTCTGCCAGATTCAAAACGGTTACCTCTATTAAGCTGCAGCACCTGGTTTTTCCACTGAGTTTTAACTCTCAGTGCAAATTGAGGTCAAAGAAAATGTACTGTTGTTTAACTTTACTTAAACGCGTCGTGTTCTTACACTGTGAATGTTTTTAATCTACTGGTTCTAAACTAAGGCTGCATGATTGTAGAACCAAATTTCTTTGTGAAAAAATGTCCCACTACTTTTTTTCCCCCCCATTTCAAAACGCTGCAACTGTTGCTAGAATATCAGTATTTTTGCAAAATCCTGGTCACCAACATCCAAATTATTGGTGGGAATGAAAAAGTCCATCCAATTGGCCAGATAAACTAATAGCAAGCATATTTGGAATGTATTGCACTTTGTTTGTGATGGCCTCCCGATTATTGGATGTAAGCGGTCCTCTGCATTGACGATGCTGGATATAGTGAAATTACAATGTTAAGCAGCTCTATCTCGAACTGAACAGTCTTCATCTGGAACTTTTACTTTTCATCTTGTGAGATTCAATCTTTTTCTTAGACATCATAATTTCAGAGGCTTTGAAGGGGGAAAAAAAACCTATTAAATAATGCAAACAAAGGGGAGAAAATCCAAATGGGTGTGATCAAGAAGTCTGACCAGTTGCCTTTTGCCTTAAAGTGATGTCATCTGAGGCATGTGAGTGCTTGTTTTTGGGAAGGTAGGGTTTATTAGAAAATGTTTTACAAACAAAAAATGTAAATGTATATAATTTTAAAAATTCCCGTCTTGCACATGACAAACGCCTCAAGATCAGTTTGAAGAATCTTACAGAAGCGTGTCTAATAGCTTTAACACACTGTTTAGTTGGACACTAGTACTCGGCAGTCTTTCCTCGCTCTCTGACTGATTTTTACTCTGTTTGTGGATAGTTGGTGTCAGGAGATGGAGCTCACACAGACGGAGGCTCGGTGGCCGACAGTTTAGAGCAGACGCCCCCTCTGGAGAGAACCGGGGGAATCGGAGACTCGAGACCACCTTCCTACCAGTGAGCATATTGAACGACAGATCGGTTTTGTCTGTTTTATTTTTATTTTTTTTCTGTGCCATGGTTGAGAAAACTAGACAGGCTTTTGCTTCCTATTCTCTGAAGAAAGAACATTTAATCTTTTTGTCCTTGGGTTTGTGTAGGAGTACAAAATGTAGCAGTTACGTTTTTCTTCCCATCTTCTTTACAGTTTACTTATTAAAAGAGGAAATCTCTTTAGGAAACCCGTCAATGCTGTAATATGATTCTAAAATATTCCACGCAGGCATGATGGTCAAACAAATGCAACGCTCACAAAAGAAGTTCTTGTCATTTCCGCCAAACAGCCTCTCTCCATGCAGATGATTTCGACCAAGAGAGATTAGTTGTAAACATTTATTTTAATGACCCAGCTGCTCTGATACTGACCAGGAGTCGCTCTGTGTCTGAGTCTCTCTCTCTCTCTTGCCTTCGCTCCGTCTTCAGTGGGAAAGCAGCAAGCGGGCGGAACAGCTTGGACAATGACACAGAAACCGGCTCCATTGTGTCGCAAAGGAGAGACAGAGACAGGGAGAGGCCGAGACGGAAACACACAAACGACCATGGTCAGAAAGTCCTGCCGCCTGCTGAGCTCTTAATGCATTGTTCAGTTTGTTGGATTTGCAAAATTCTGTGTCAGTCATTTGGACGTTCATATAGCTACAGTTACCTTGTTACAATGAAAAGTAATTTTATTTATCTTATTGAGCTTTGGTGATATGTAAGGTAGATTATTTCCATTAAGGTGAGGATGAAAAAAAAAGTTTGACATGACAAAAAGCATTACATTTAACTTAACTCAAAGTAGTTACTTGGAAACAAAACTACATGGAGCTTTAATACCCAGTTAGAGATGTTTGATTTGATGTTTTTTTGTTTTCTGGAGTGCCACTGCTCAGTTCTGACGTTTAATTAAAGTGCTGTGCTGCTGCAGGTGGGAGGCAGAACGGGTATTCATCACGAACGATGGGACGCGGAGCAGCCGACTACGACAGCTGTTCATCCTTCATGAGCAGCGAGCTGGAGTCCACTTCCTGCTTCGATTCAGAGGACGACGACGCAACCAGCAGGTCAGAGGTTCTATACGGCTGTCCTGAGAATTTTAGGACATTTAGTTGATTGTTTATGTCAGAGTGAAGCAAAATTGTAACCGTCTTTTGTTATTCACAACACATTAAATCGATCAGTTTTTGTTATCAAGTTTTTGTGAAGCTTTGACAGTTTCCATTTCATATAAAACGTTCTGTGATTCAAGCACATGTAAGAGAAACACATGTTTTTTCTTTGTTTTGGCTTTTAGCCTCACCTTTATTACTAAAATGTGAATTTTGACTTGGCAGCTTCCGTACCGGTGCTTAAATGCTGCTCATAAAAAAAAAAAAGACTTGTTTATGACTAATTTTGTAAAGTGTTAAATACTCTTAATGTATTCTAGAGTTGTAGTTTCTACACTATATGTAAAATTCTAAAAAAAAAAATAAAAAAAAATTGTTGCTTGTTTAGGTTTAGTAGCTCCACTGAGCAGAGCTCATCGAGATTAATGAGACGACATCGCCGTCGCCGACGGAAACCGAAGGCCTCCAACATGGACAGGGTGAGACGGCACAGACCTTTGAGTAAACCACAGCAATTCAACTACAGATGTTCTGATGAAAGTTCCCTCCAGATTTAAATGTTTCTTTTTGCTTTGATTCCCCCCCCCCACTAAGCTATTCACTCATTTTCTTCAACGCTCTTTGCAGTCTTCATCATTCAGCAGCATCACAGATTCCACCATGTCTCTGAACATTATCACCGTAACTCTTAACATGGGTAAGTCACATGTCCATGTTAGACTTGGCTGTCACCACAAACTGTCTTCTTTCACTTTTTAAACCCTGCCTCTCTCCCTTCCTTCCTTCACAGAGAAGTACAACTTCTTGGGCATCAGTATTGTGGGTCAGAGTAATGAGAGGGGAGATGGAGGAATCTACATCGGTTCTATCATGAAGGGAGGAGCTGTGGCTGCAGATGGACGGATAGAGCCAGGCGACATGCTCTTGCAGGTGTGAATATGTACAAAAACTAAAAGAGAAATGGATTTCCCAAAAGTTTTTTGTGGGGGGGGCATACTTTACACATTGAATAGAAAAGAGCTTTCTTGCATCAGATGCACGTATGCATTTATAACACTGCACAGTTGCATCTAGTTTGAAATCATAATTTTTCTCAGGGTATTTCCTCCGAATGCAACTGTTTTTAACTGGCTATGCAGTTTTATTTGTTTGGTAATTTTCAACATTTACATGCACTGGTCAAAAAAGAAAACATACACAAAGCAAAAAGAAAAAAAAATAGTACAGACCTAGACAGACTTAAATTACTGTCAATACCAAGAACTAAAGTGTTGGATTATTTCACCTTAGCGTTTTTTTTACACATACAGCATAATCAAAATCAAAACAGCAGAGTCACTGTTAACAAACTCGTAAAAGAAAATAACCATAATCAAACCTTTCTCTATTTGTTTAGTAAGTTATTTTTCGTCTTCTTTTGTTTTTTTTATTTAAACAGTGAAAAACACAGATTTAACTCCTTATTAGTCCTTCAAATTGGAAGTACAATTGCTCTTAATATTTTTCCTGACATTTAGTTTTTTTAAGCAAGCCCTTAATATCTTGTAAACTATGTTTATGGGGGGGAAAAATTTCTTTCCCAAACTCTTATATGCTGTAGTTTGAGACATGCAGCAAGTCCAAATAATGGCTTTGCACAGTGGGATTTACTGGCACAACAGAGGAACTGTTGTGTGGGAATTAATTTAGAGTGTGCTATGCTGTTGGCAAAACGCAGACAGCCTGACTCTGTTTAATTTTCGGACCTTTGTTCCCTGTGTAGGTGAACGACATAAACTTTGAGAATATGAGCAACGACGACGCGGTCCGGGTGCTGAGGGACATCGTGCACAAACCGGGGTTAGTTGCCACCATTAATACGCTCCGCATAATAATCCCCATAAAACAGGAGTCTGTTCAAGTTGGAGATAATTTTCTAATGGTTATATTTAATGCTAATGGTCTGTGTTTCAAACAGCCCCATTACTCTGACTGTTGCAAAGTGCTGGGACCCGAACCCTCGAAGCTGTTTCGCTCTCCCCAGGAGTGAGTTGTCGTTTCTTCTTTTATTATTCTTTTTAGACAGGTTGGGAAATAGACTGAGAGGGTGAAGAGACACGTTTTTTTGTTGTTTTTTTTTCTAATTGGAAATGTGTTAAATTGGCAGGACACATTGAATCACAGTCGTCATCAAAATGTTGCTGTTTGCAATAATTGCGATTGTAAAGAACTGCTCGCCTGCAATGTTTAATAGACTGTTATAATTCAGCATCATTTGAAATCTAGCAATGCGTTTGGCACTGTTGAAAGGTCTGCATATGCGTATAGATGGCTGAGCTGCTAAAACCCAAGTGGATTGTGGGAGACATTGTGGTGATGGACAACATGGCGACGAGGGAGGGGATGTCACAATTTCTAACAGTAATAATACCTCGTTTTCGTTTCAGCTATTTTATTTCAAATGAATTGAACGTGCAGGTTTGGTTTAATTAAATGTCTTTGGGAAAACAAATTGGATTTCTGCAAATGAAAGCAACATAACTCGCCTGTCTTGGCATCAAGGCGAACCGCTTTTAACCGCTTTCCTCCTCGCATTCAACAGGCGAGCCCATCCGGCCCATCGACCCAGCTGCATGGGTGTCCCACACAGCCGCCATGACCGGGGTTTACCCTCCGTACGGCATGAGCCCTTCCATGAGCACCGTCACCTCCACCAGCTCCTCCATCAGCAGCTCCATTCCCGAGACAGAAAGTGAGTCATATCGCCCTCCACCGCTGCCTGCTGTGGCTTGTTATTGCGGCATTTGTATCCCAACTGTCGTCACTTTTGCTAAGGCTCCACGTAGTCTGCTACCATGTGAAAGCCGTTGCTTCGGGTTTGTTTTCAGTATTGCAGTGTGATTGTTTAGCAGCTCTGCTATCACAAACCTTCTGACTTTTAATAATGCAGCAACATCATCTCTCACCAACACGCTGCTAAGACTCGAAGCGTGGCCTCGCCCTTAAACTGCATTCCTGGGATGGCTCTCTGTCCCAGTTTTCAGCCCCACAGCTTCCATCTGTTCAATAACTCTTCCCCCAAAACTGAGCTATAACTCACAAGTTTTAATCTTCCCTGTAATCGTTGGAAACGAGAAGTTTTGGCTTCGTTTCCAGGAGAGACGCGTATCCTCTTTCTGCGACGTTTTCGACCGGCTTTTGATTCGATTTGCATTTCTGTAGTTTTTTCGCTCTGAGATGAAACATGTGTGTCATACACTTACAAAAAGTCATAAAAGACGTATCATTGCTTTGGAATGCTGGCTTTATTTCAAATGCAGCAACAAAGAAGTTTAGTAGAAAGAAAAATATTGCAGTTAAAAACATTTATGGCATCTTCAGCATAGCTAGTTTTATGTGTAATATTGCAGATGGCTTTGCATCTAAGGGTGGATTTAGTTAGCTACAGATTTTTTTTCTCCATTCTTTATCAAAAATATTCTATCTTGGAATGTGGTGAGCCCCGAGTTTAATGATTTATGAGGTAGATTGACGTACATTTTCTACAATCTGGTTGTTTTGCAGCTGCTAAGATGTTTGTTTGGCTAAAGCTAGTTTTAAAATCACAATGAAAACAGCCCAGCAAATCCATTTAAGCTCAGACTACAGGAAACCAGACATTATTTAAGGCAAATTCCAAAACATTATTATTTTTTTTTTTGCATTTGTCCCAGTAACACAATTGAGTGGTTCTGGAATCACTGTGGGGGAAAAAAAACAACAACAACAACAATGTAGCTCAGTTTCTTACATGATATTGTCTGATATTTCTGTCCTGCAAACTACTAAGATTTGTTGTCTTGCGTCCCACAGGATTTGATGACTTTCATCTCTCGATCCATAGCGACATGACAACGGTTGCTAAGGCCATGGCCTGTCCAGAGTCGGGTCTGGAGGTGCGGGACAGGATGTGGCTGAAGATAACAATCGCCAACGCCTTTATTGGTGTGTTTATCGGAGAAGGGGGGACATGGTTGAGAGTCAGTTTACATACACCGCCTCACAAAAGTGTTCATACATACCTCTTGAATTTCTCTACATGTAATCATGTCTCAGACACAAAATTCAGTATATTTTATCACAAGTTTGTGTGATAGACCAGCACGACGGAGAGCATAATTGTGAAAGGAAAGGTGCGTTAGAAAACTTCAGTGGGACTTCTTATTTTCATCAAGGACATGTATGGAGAAAGTTGTTCAGAGTTGATGGGAAGGCGGATGAGTCATTTCAGGCTAACTCTGGATCCAAACAATTTTTTTTTTTCTTTTTTTTTTGGAGACTGCTGTGAGGCTGTGGCAGAGTTTCACCTTGCAACGGCACAATGACCTTGAACATGCGGCCACAGCTACAGTGGAGCAATTCAGAGCATAGTCATAATATTTGAGAAAATGCTTGAAAACCATGAGTCCTGTGGCCTTCACATCATTCTTATTTTTTAGATTGTCTCTGCTTAGTCTGTAGTTCAGGATTGTCTGTAGTGCCTAAATACTTTTTTTTTTTTTTTTTTGCATATTTGTTTGATTTCTTATGAGATTTCACAGCAATCTAGTGTGGACATGTAAAGAATGTCGTGTGGCCTAGTCGGTGAAGATTAGGTTCGTTAGAAATGTGAGCTTTGTGTTTTCTAAAATGTGTTTGGCCCTCTCCATCTCAGGGTCCGATGTGGTGGACTGGCTCTTCCATCATGTGGAAGGGTTCTCAGATCGTCGGGAAGCGCGGAAGTACGCCAGCAACCTGCTGAAAGCCGGCTACATACGGCACACTGTCAACAAGATAACCTTTTCTGAACAGTGCTACTATGTCTTCGGGGACCTTTGTGGCAGTAAGCGGATCTTTTTGTGTGTGTGTCGTAATATTTGCTTAAACAAGGGAGACGAGTGCTAACTAACCAACATCTACAAAGCAACATGTTATATACGGATAGAAAGACTCAACGCGTGAGTGGGAGTCTAAATCAAATTGTGTTTTTTTTTTTCTGTTTTTTTAGATATGGCCCACCTCTCACTACATGACCACGACGGTTCCAGCGGAGGCGCTTCGGACCAGGACACAGTCCCTCCTCTGCCTCACCCAGGTGCTGCTCCCTGGCCAATGCCTCTGCCTTATCAGTTTCCCATCCCGCATCCTTACGACCTGCCGCAGCCTTTCCACGGGGGGCCGGCAGCTGGGAGCGCTGGGAGCCAGCACAGTGGTGAGTTGAGTTTAAAATCCCTCCTGGTTCCCATCAGCACACAAATCACACAGCCAGTTTGTGTACAGTTCAGCATTAAAAACAGATGTAAGCTTACATTCATATCATAGACGAGCATATGTACCTTGTTAATACTATTTCCAAATTAGTCTGTAGTCTAGATCAGCAGTGTTTGAAATCCTCAAAGCCCTTTTTGGAAACAAAACATCTTTTTTTTTTTCCATCTACTGTTAGACATTTTAGATTGTACTTGTACAATCTAAAACATCTCCAACTTTGCACACAGACAGACCAAAAAAAACGTAACCAACAAGTTTCACGAGAACATATTTCCTCCGAGAGGAGGTTAACATTAATGAGCCACTTTTGGCTCTGGGGCTGTAGGTTCAGACCCCTAGTACGCAAACATCCTGCTTGTTAGTCCTCTACTTATTCCTCCAGGGTGGAGAAGCTGTTTCTTATTCTTACTCGTTTGACAATCTGATGTGAAATTCATGTCCACATTCAAAAAAAAAAAAAAAAAAAAAAAAAAAAAAAATATATATATATATATAAATTATTTATTTTTGTTAAGTTTTAGACATCTCCTGCTGTGTCTGACACAGGTGGCTAATTTCAATTCTGATAACTAGTTTCCTGTTGTCTCCCTGCTCCACTGACAGAAGTCAAATAGTTTTTGTATTCATACTATGAATACATTTACAGGTTTGATCGCTGGTTTCGATTGGCTTTATGAGACACAACTGAGCTTAGAGAGAAATGAGGGAAAACCTATTAAAAAAAACACAAAAAAAACTGGCCATATTTACGTCCAGGAATTTTGCGTGTATTTAATGTCTGGGGGAGGAAAAGCAGACTTTGTGGTTTTATGAGGCGTCTGCTTGCGATTTTCAGATATTTCCTGACTAACAACAGCTGGACTCACAGAGACAACATCTTAGTTGTGCTGTTTGTTTTGTGGGGGCAGGAGTTGTGTTGTGTTTCGTGATTTAAAGTGTGCAACATGAAGCAATCCTTAAACAGCCCGAGTGTGTTTTTATGACGTTTTAAACGGATGCTTATTTGCTCTCAGCATTTGTTTTTGTGAATGTTGTGTTGCGTTGAGTTAAATTTTAATCAATGCAGCGATACGAGACAAACTTGTTGGAAAGTTTGAAAAATATATGTATGATAAAGACTTGTATTATTGTTATTACAGGAGTTCAATCTGGCACTGAGGAAAAATGCATTTGACTTTTTATTTGAGTGTATTTATTTAATCAAACTTTGATACATCATAAAGTAGAAACACAATATAATGTTCAAGCTAATGCTTGTGAAACAATTAAAAGGCCACTGAAATAAAAAAAAAACATTAAAGGGAATGATAAGTTTATTATCAGTGGGGTAAAAAAAATACACAGACATTGTGGAAGTCACTTAGATGCCACTATTTGCTGCAGTGGCCATTGAAGACATTCTTTAACCTTCCTTACTCTGCTGTTCACTCTGCGTGATAGAACGATAAACCAGTCCTTATCCAAGTTTTTATAAATTTTTATCTTAAAAAGGTACATATTTGTTTAAAAAGGGCTTCATTGTTTTGTCAGTTCTGATAATTATCCTTTTTTTTTTTTTTCTAACGACTTTTTTTCAGCCCCACTGAATAAATGTACTAAAATTCTTATTGTCAATGAATTTTAATGGAATTGAAGAATACTTTATTTTAAAACTTTTAAAAACAGCTTTGCCAGAGCTTTTTTTCAGTGTATGAATGGCTACATTAACTTCAGCAGTCTAAAGAGTTTCCACAAAATAATTTGCTCTTAATTGTATATAGAAGCAAAATCAAAACTCATACTTTAATTGCCTGCTTTTCCGATTCTTTTCTTTACAGGAAGCAGCGGCTCTAACTGCAGCAAGCACGAGGGTCGGAAATCCGGCGGCAGCGGCAGCGAGTCCGAGATCAGGAGCCACAGAGCTCCTAGCGAGCGCTCAGTAGCTCCCCCTAGCGAGCGCAGCATCCGTAGCTCTGTCAGCCACCGCAGTGCCAACTCGCACTCTATAGCCTACGGGCCCGGCCTCGTCTACGGCCCCCCCGGGCTGCCTCCCCAGCCCACTCATCTGTCCACCGCCGCACCCGGTGCTCCGCAAGGCAGAGAGCTGACGTCGGTGCCTCCCGAGCTGACCGCTTCTCGCCAGTCCCTGCGTATGGCGGTGGGCAACGCCGGAGAGTTCTTTGTTGACGTGATGTGACAATGTGTTGGAGTTGGTAGTAAAGTAGCAGGTCAGATGTTCCCATCTCCTTTCGGGTGAGGAGGACATCATGACATGTCAACGGAGGCAGGAGAGATCGCAAAAGCTGTAACTCAAAGTCTTGATAACTTTTTTTTTTTCCAAAAGCATAAAACCAACCCAGTTTTGCATGCTGATTTAAAAAAAAAATGTCTTCATCACTTGTGCTTTTCTCCCAAATAGTAATGCCCATACTTTCTTCAGTGAAGAAACACCCTAAGCTCAAGATGGAACCAAAGTGTCTTTCTCAGGGTTGGGAAAAGTTTGTTTAAGGACAAAGCCGGAGTGGGAGGGATCTGGTGGAAACGCTCAACTGGGAAGATGACTCGGCTCAAATCCACATGGATGGTTTTCATTTGTGCTGCTATTCCCACCTCCGCTCTGCTTTCCTTATCTAACTCTTCAGCCCTCCCCCTCTCTCCTATCCTTGTCAGGAAAAAAAATAAGAGGATGAAGCACTTTTCCTCTGTTCTTTTAGTCCCCACTCTCTGACCTCTAACAAGGAAATAAATCTGAAGAACACTAAACCTTAACCTTGATTCAAATGTTTAAAGTGTTTGCTTGGCATAAGAGAGAAGGATAGAAAGAAATGAGAAATTTTGTATGTAGGATTACAGTCGTTTTTTACTGTAATGTTGCATTTGTTTTGTTATATACATAGTTGGTCACAACTAGGTTCGTTTTGAAGCTTAACAGCAGCATTGAACATTAAGAGTCCTTTTTACACTACAATGTTGCATTTTATCAGCTAACCAGAGAACTTTCAGTCTCATGATGATGTATAGTGGAAAATTTCTTACCATGCCTTTCACACTACTCTTTTATCAAGGAAAAAAATGTCTTTTTATTTATAAATATAGTTTTATGACATAAATGTTTTTTGTGGGGTCTTTTTTGTGTGTTTGTGATTCAGTGTGTAAGGGTAAAAAATATGAAAAAAAAACAAAAAAAAAAAACTTTCTTGGGCTTATTTTTCCCATACTACCTCAGGTCTTATTTGCATTTGAAAGCAGTGGATTCCAGACTCCAAAGTAGGAATGTGAAGGTTGGGCAGTCTGGTTTGCAGATGTGTGTGTGTGTGTGTGTGTGTGTGTGGGAGATGGGGGAAAAGGTATAAAAAGAGCATTATGTGTGAAGTTAAATTGGCCTTAGAACTGAATGACCCTGGACAAACTGTTTTCTGTGTATTCAGGTGGAAAAACTTGTGCGTTAAGCTGATGTTGCTTCTTTTCCTAAAAAGCTGACTTTTTTTTTAACCTATGCAACTGGATGCCTGCCTGTGCAGTTACAGAATCTTAAAAACAAGTTCGATTTAGGTCAAGGGTCTCAAGAACTGAAAACGGAAAAGGCATGGAATAAAAATTAATGTACTTTCAGATTGTTTTGCATTCAATCATCTATTTCCGTTGCCTTCCCCTTCATTCATCTGTTTTATCCATCCATTTCTGTGCAAGCCGTAAATCATTTTTTCACATCTATCATTACTTTCATTATTTTGGTAATTTGCCCATATGTACATCCATATTTTTATGTATTATCTAACCACCCGGTTATTTTAAATATGTCCCTCTCCATCCATTTCTATTCTGTTCGTCCATCCTCCTGTCCAGCATTTATTAAATCCCTTAAATCATGTCGTTTCCCCAGTTTCAACGTAGAAATCGTCATGAACGTATCACAAAACTGATGGGAATGTTTTGTATTTATACATTAAAAACGCCAAGAGATAAATCGAAAACTGCAAAAATATCAATAAAACAGTAGGAACCCTAGAAAAACCCTAGAAAAATATACTACTGTTTAGTGCGGGGATATCCGAATAATTAATATCTTAGCATAAAAGGGACATTCCTTGTTCTCGATACTAAATGTTAATAGCCTGTAGGCCCCCCTCTGGTTCGCCTGAGGAATTGCAACTCATTAATATTTAACAAGTTATGTCCTTTTGTAAGAACAGGACGCTTTGCCATTCTGCATAACTACAAGCTCCTTAGCTAATATCTAAGTAATAAAAATAAATAATTAGTCGCCCATTTGCTTATAACTTGGCCTGGGTGCGGTTTATGCAGCGCTCCAGCCGCGCCTTTTCCTGTCACAGCGGAACGACAGTGCGTAAAGACGGCGGGTCAGCTGACAGCTCCCAGAGCAGCAGGGAAAGAAGCGAAGCTTGCGGGTGAATGAGCTGGGAATACGCTGGACACTCGAAGCTGAACTGGGAGTAAAGCAGTGGCGGCTTTTGTGGAATAATCGGGGTAAGTTTACAAACGTTACGTTCTTTCGGAGAAAATAAGTAACTTAGCTTAGTTATCGTCAGGGATAACCGGCGAGTGTTTTAATTCAGCAATGCTAATATTAGCAACGTTAGCAGCTAACGTCCAGCTACTAGTAGCGGTTAGCTCTGATAACGGAAAGGAGGCAATTTCTTTCATTTAGTAGAAAAATGCAGCTAACCAGTTATGTGGCTAATTTATGCATAATAAGTGTTCTCAATTCTGCAATAACATAAGCAACAAGCGTATTCATAACTTTTAATGATTTATGACAACCTGTCGTGTCATTTTCTCCGTTCCTCTCACCGGAAACCCGTTAAAAATCCGATTGGCTCGGCGGTGTCGACAGCTAGCCTGCTATGGCTAGCTAAATTAGCCTGCTACCTCTCGGTTCGTTCTCCATCACTTAAATCTCACTGAAGGTCAGGCCTTCGTTGATGTCGACTTGTATTAAAAAAATGTTAATGTCAAATTGTATGACGCTGGGATTTTACTTAACTAAGAGAAGCAAATGAGTAGAATGAAGAAAATCACAAACGTTACGGAATGGCCTGAATGAGCAGACATCTTGACTTCGGCGAGATAGCGTCGCTAAAACCCTTTGGTTTGGCGATAATTATTCGCTCTGTTGTTAGAAATCTGATGTTTGTCTTTTCCATGGTGTTTTCCAAGTAACGTCTTGTTTTTAATGTCAAGTTTCTGATTAGAAATTTTCAAGGGTGTCCTTCATCGCTATGCCAGAAAATTATATTTTTTTTTAAGTGGGACAGATTGCTATGTCTGGAGGTCCAAGTTAAACAAATCAGTTGTACAACAGCAGCACAGGTTATGAATGGAAAATAATGTCTTTGGGTTATAAATCATAAATTTGATTTTAGTTTTGGTGTCATGAGATTAGGGAGCATTTTGCAGGAAGTGTTAAATGAGAGTAGATTTAAAGCCAGCTACCTGCCTCAAACTGGTGGCTGCTAATCTGCTGTTAATCTTCCTTTCCCAAGGAAACCAAGGAATTTCCTTGGTTTCCTGGGGAAACCAAGGATGGCAAATATTGGAATCAAGTGTATGCAAATGGATGTTTAAACAAAGTCACCGATGGAGTGGTGCAGCTGCAGGATGCATTCGGCTGTCAGTGGGATGATGTGTACTTGTGAGGGAGAGGAAGACGGAAAAAGCGGATATGAGGGACAAATGCTTCTCTGTACCGTTGGCCGCTCTCACACTTTTCACTGCTTTCACTTCTCCATCATCCCTTTTTTTGTTTTTCTTTTTTCCCTTAGCCAGTTTCCTTCCCTAATGTCTGTCTCTTCTCAGGAGGCGTTTGGTTTCACAATGGCACGCTGGGAGTGAGAAGCAGCCACAATGATTGGAGGATTGTTCATCTACAACCACAAGGGGGAGGTCCTCATCTCCCGCGTTTACCGAGATGATATAGGGTATGTTTTACTGCAGCAAACCTGTGGAAAGTCTTCTAGATTTCTGGGAAACGTCAGTGAGAACCTAATATGCAGGTGGAGTGATTTGAGTTTATCCCAGATCAGAGGATTATGTCGCTGAACCTGTGTAAATTAATGTTTGTTGTGTCGTTGGGAAGCAGAAGAAACAAAGCTAAGCCAGGAGAACATTTAAAATGACGGAATTCCAAATGACAAAGTTTAACTATAAAATTAAATTTACAAGTATTCTTGTAAACCTGTCATTCCAGATGAATGATTTACTTTACGTAAAATAAAGTTATAAATGGTAGGGAAGAACCACATGGTCACAATTTGTTTTCCTCTCCAATTGTCTAATGTAAGGATTTGGTTCACTCATGTTTGTCAAATCACACCCTCATATTACAAGATTATGCGCTGTTGTGTGGGAAACTAATTTCCAAGCTAACTTGGCGTGGGGAAAACTTAAAATTATCGATGCAACAATACGACTCAAATAAATAATTTTATTCTCCATCAGCATGCAACTCTGTGGGCATTTCATTTCCCAGGTATTATTCAAATCTTCTAAACACAGTTCTCTCTGTCATATCAAGTTATATTTTTTTGTTTTGAGTTTTTTTTTTCCCCAAAAATGTATCCAGTTTCAGATTTGACACTTCATTTGTCTGAAAAGAATATGCTTTGTACATTTCTTTCATTTTTCACTTAAAGTAGAAAAATGTAAGTATTCATAGCTCTTACTGTAAAAGCCACTAATTTGGCTTTTAGCAGTTGTGGTGCTGAAACCCTAAAAAAATGTATAGTGACAAATAATCCACTGCAGAGGTGTTGAGTGCGACTTAAATGCCATTGGATGTTCGAAGTTGCTTACAGTGTCATTTAGAAATGTGTAAAATTACTATTTTTCTTTATGGAGGTTTGTTTGTAACTAGTTTGCTTCAGGTGTGGTCAAAAGGTCTGTGCATGAAAATGCCACTAAATGGCTCAAACTACTATAATTCATATTATGTTGAGCAAAAGAGCTCGGTAACAGGACTTGTCTGCTAGAAATAACACGGCAGCGGTGTTCTATTCAGTAATGCACACACCATCATCCTGCGTATTAAAGCATAAACCAAAGAGTGGAGAAGTTCTCGTCCAAATAAGGCATCATGAACAATATACCGTTTTTTTTGTTTTGTTTTTTTTTTTCCCTCACTCTGTCTACATGATGCACGAAAATGTCTTGTACATTTTTGTCTGTCCTCTTCTATCATCTTTGTTTTTCTACTATCTATCCTCTGTTAACCATTGTTTAACCATTTTCCTCCATCTGTTCATCTTGGCCCCCCTCCCCATGTAGAAATAGGTAAGAGTTCCTGTAGCTTTTAAAGCATGACTCCTCCCTCTCATGGCCACCGATCAATGACCCCTCGCCCCCATGACCCCTGACTTGCATGAGCATTTATGCGATGGTTAAATACCCGTAAGCATGAGTCACCTCTTCATACACTGGTGATGATTAGACCACCTTTTACCGAAATAAAGCTCCAAATCAACTGAAATGGAGTGTAATTGTTGATCAGCTGAGCCAGCGCCGTAGCATGTAGTCTGAGCATGAGAAACGAAGGTTCATGTAGCGCTGCTTTCTTTCTGCTCTGCCCTGTCTTCTCTCAGAAATTGAGGAGATTAGTTGCATACTTTGTAAGATTAAATTTGCTGTGTCATTTTAACTAAGCAGTATTGTCTAGAGCTGTTATTTGGGGGTAAACATTTAAAAAAATTTTTTTTACTTCAATTCTGCTTCACATTAGTGGAGCAGTGTTTAGAGACGATGTGCTTTCTTACTTTATAATGTCTTGGCTTTAGATGGATCTTTCTACATATTGTAAGCTGCAGTGCCTTACCGAAGTATTCACACTGCTCGAGCTTTTATTCCCCATTTTTATGTTGCATCGGCAAGCTTCATTGTATTGTATTAAGGTTGTATGTGCTTGACCAACATAAAGTTACATATAATTAGTAAAAAAAAAAAAAGATACATTGTCTAAGAATTTCTGTTGCATAATTACATGAAATGTCATGCACATGTACTTATCCACTCCTAGAGCCCCTAATAAAAATCCAGCGCAGTCAAAAGTCACCCAATTAAACCGAGTCCAGCTGCATTTAATTTCTCCTCAGCATAAAACATGCTGTTCTGTCATGACGTGAGAAGTTTGGAGAGCATTAGTTGACTAACGGCAGACATGTGAGGGACAAAGTAGTAAAGTGGAAAACAGGAATGGGTCATGGAGGTTTTTGTATTTAAAAATCAGCCTTCTACGGATAACTAACGAAGAGACATTGTAGAAACGGACCCAAAACACCCTGTTTGTAGTTTTCTACAAATACTCGTAGGAGAGATGGCAGACATGTGGAAGAAGGTACACCAATCAGATGAAACCAAAATTAAGCAGTTTGGTCTGTATGTAAATTGTGAGGCAGAAACTGATGCCTGCGTCACATCCTGAGCACACTTTTATCAGGGCTAGATGTGGTTTAAGAATTTGTTGCATGTTCATAAGTGTTCTCCACTCAATCTGAGTGAGTTTGAGTTATCTAGTTAATCCAGTGGGGGGGAATAAACTGACAATTGCCAGTCTGGCTGAGATATAGGCCAAAATACTTCCAACGGTAATTGTAGTGAAATATGGGTTCAAATTACTGACTGTAGAGTGTATGAATTTAAAGGAACCATGGATTTTTGTTTGGAAGATATTTTGAAAACCATGAAACTTTACCTTCTCTCAATTTTGGCACTTTGTGTTGGTCTGTCACTTTAAATTTTAATAAAATACATTTAAGTTTGTAATGTGACAAAATGAGAAACTTCAAGCGGTATGACTAATTCTGCAAGGCTCTGTAAAAAAGAATTGCTGAGCTTGGTAAAACTTATCACAGTCATGCTTACTTAGAAATCCCAACTGCACTGTGCCCTGCACATAAGGCAATAATGATGCAGGATTTCTTTCTCTATTTTGAACATGCTTAACTCTCAAGTTATTTATTTGGATATTGACAGATTTACAGTTTGACTAGAAGTGTTTCAGGCCAGGAAACTGTCTCGACCATGACTTCCTTGCTGTTTCCTTGCAGCAGTCTGTTTTCTTTGGATTCATGTTAACCATGTTGGAGGGTTTCCCATTGTAGCTTTGTCAATGAAAGTTGTTATTGACATCTACGTCCCATATCTAACAATGAATATACGATTCTAAAATTGAAAACGTTTTCGCAAATGACTTCACAGGATGCAGAAAAGCGCTTGATTTTATACATACATATTTATTTTTATTTTTTTTTCCACACACCAAAACACAAAAGTTTCCTCCCGTTCGTTGCGTTGCAGGCGTAATGCGGTGGACGCGTTCCGCGTGAACGTGATTCATGCCCGGCAGCAGGTTCGGTCCCCGGTGACCAACATTGCCCGCACCAGCTTCTTCCACGTCAAGCGCTCCAACATATGGCTGGCTGCCGTCACCAAGCAGAACGTCAACGCCGCCATGGTGTTCGAGTTCCTTTACAAAATGTGTGACGTGATGACGGCCTACTTCGGCAAGATCAGCGAGGAGAACATCAAGAACAACTTCGTGCTCATCTACGAGCTGCTGGACGGTATTATCAGCGCTCGTTTGTTTCAACGCAGCACGTTTCAAGTCCCCTCTGTTGCAACGCTTATCTTTTACTGAAAGTTGTCTCTCCGTGTTTGTTTGTGCAGAGATCCTGGACTTCGGATACCCCCAGAACTCGGAGACCGGTGCCCTGAAGACCTTCATCACACAGCAGGGCATCAAGGGACAAGTAAGCAAGACATGTTTACTCTCTGATTAAAACTTTAATGCCTCAACTCTGATTCAATAAATGGATGAAGAGATTTAGTTCAGTTTGTGGTAGCCTGTTAAAACTTCTGTCCATTTGATTGAAATGAAAAGTAAACTGATCTGATCTAATGGAAAATGTTTAGTTTTAGACCTTGCTTGATCTGATTGCGCCAGGTCTATATACTTTGTGTATTGCCCGATCTTGTTGCAGTCATTTTGATTTTGTATAGATGATAGAGATAAAAAATAAAGTGGACTGAATTATGTTTTTTACTTGAATATCTCTCTCTTTCTTTTTCCTGCCATTTTTCACAACTGGATTTTGGAAACTTCAGCATCAGGTAATATGCTTACTTAAAAATTTTTTTAACCTTTTTATTTCCTTTTTCATAAAGCATCATTTTCCATATAGTGCTGCATTTCCTACTTGTCTCTTTGAAATTTGAAGTTGCTGCTTGTCGGGTCTTTTGTTGGTTGCTATGATGTCGTTCCCCTCTGTCTCTCAGACAAAGGAGGAGCAGTCTCAGATCACCAGCCAGGTGACGGGGCAGATCGGCTGGCGGCGTGAGGGCATCAAATATCGCCGCAACGAGCTTTTCCTGGACGTACTGGAAAGCGTCAATCTACTCATGTCACCTCAAGGTCTGTTTGTGTTCTTGCCCTGTAGATGGAGATCAGTGACAACAATGGATTTTAGGAACATTCAGTTAGTCAGACCTAATGACTTTATTCGACTCCTCCTTTGTTTTATTTTCCCGATTGGTTTCTTAAGTACTAAAACATAAAATGCAGGTCCAACAAAACCACAGTGTTCCTGTAGCATAATAAAGCTCTTTTCCGATAGATTCAGAGAAAGCTTTCAGAAAATCCTCCAAAAGAACACGGAATAAAACCCTTGGCCCGGTTATCTGCCACTGATCACGATTCAGGTCAGGTCCTGAGCGCGCACGTGTCGGGCCGAGTCGTGATGAAGAGCTACCTGAGCGGAATGCCCGAGTGCAAGTTTGGCATGAATGACAAGATTGTCATCGACAAACAGGGAAAGGGAGGAGCGTCTGACGATGCAGGAAAGAGGTAAGAGATGCAGCACCTAACGTAACACTGACTAAATTACTACTGGTTATGATATAAATCACTTATTTGCTTCTGTGCTTTCATTGACTGGTTCTGTCTTTGGAAGCTTAAAAAAAAAAAAAAGGAAGTTTTGTACTGAGATTCAAAAAGCAACTTTCAGTTTGTTCTGCTTGTTATCAGTGCTGATTACAGTCAGGCTTTACAGTTTTTGTTTTTTTCTTTTTTTGCTTTCCTTTGCATGGATCTCTCCTGTCTTTTTTCCCTTTCTTTCTTTTCTATGTGCTGTTCTTCAGTGATTTAGGGGGAGGAAGGTACTGTGCTACCAATTCCTCTCCCCCAACATCCTTATTCATTCCTGTTCTGTCTGAACCTTCAACCATGTTAAGATCTCATCCTCTGTTATCTGTTGCATTGCCATTGAAACATTTTTTTCTTTCTCTGTTTTTTGTATTGAGCATCTGTGTAGCTGACCTCCCTGCTTGTTTTTGTACGCTTTCGCCCAAACTATAATTTAAGAATATTGCCTTAGTGTGTGTGGCTACCAGCTATTTTTCTGTATGTGCTCATGTGTTGCGTCTTCAACTGCTGGACATATAGGAAGAGTACAAGTTTATTCATTACTCTCTTTCTAACCTTCATTATTATTATTTTTCTCAGTGGGAAGCAGTCTATAGCCATCGACGACTGCACTTTCCACCAGTGTGTGCGTCTCAGTAAGTTTGACTCGGAGCGCAGCATCAGCTTCATCCCTCCGGATGGAGAGTATGAGCTCATGAGGTCAGTTAGATTTTTTGTTTTTGTTTCAGCTTTAAAATTGCCTTTCAAGATTTTCTAAATGCAAAACATGGCAAAGTCACAAGTCAGGAATTATGTTGGCATAACAGCTTTTGTTTAGTTTTTTTTTCCCTTTTGCCTCATTGCAGATATCGCACCACTAAAGATATCATCCTTCCATTCCGAGTTATTCCTCTGGTCAGGGAGGTGGGGCGCACTAAACTGGAAGTTAAAGTGGTCATTAAGTCGAACTTTAAACCCTCACTGCTGGCTCAAAAGATTGAGGTGAGATTTTGTAATCCCGTCACAATAACAACAAATTTTGCTGGATGATAATCTGTACCAAAAAAGTCATTGTGATAAATAATATATTGATACGGGCATAATGCAAGTTCGCCCTCTGAAAAACCAACAAACTTCAAATGCCCCTGTGCTTTGTCTGATTTTCAAAATGGGTAACATTGAGTCTTGTATGAATACAAACATCCATGCAAAAGGGTGGTGTGATTAGCACTAATGTAAGATTTGAGTTTCAACTGCCTGATCAGGCTAGAAATCATCCAATCACCAGTTTATTTCTTGGTTCATCTCGTTCCATCTACGTTGTAAAATCTAAATTAGATTTTTAAATGCTTTGTATGCCTCACTTTCCTTTTTTCAATGTGTGTTTATTTCTCAGGTGCGAATCCCAACACCACTCAACACCAGCGGTGTCCAGGTGATTTGCATGAAGGGAAAAGCCAAATACAAGGCCAGTGAGAACGCCATCGTTTGGAAGTGAGTCGCAGCAGCTTAATAATTAACCGCCTAACCTCTTTTGTGTGAGCCTTGCACACCCTCGACTTGTTTGCTTCCATGAAGCAACACTTTTTGTTGTGAACATGGCATCAAATTTGTCCTAGTTATGTTTTTAAGCGCATTGGTTTTTTTTTTTGTGTGTGTGTGTGCTCTGCAGGATCAAACGAATGGCTGGAATGAAGGAATCTCAGATCAGTGCTGAGATCGAGCTGCTGCCCACCAACGACAAGAAGAAATGGGCCAGGCCTCCTATCTCTATGAACTTTGAGGTGATGATGGTTGGATCTCTGTCTCCTCAAAGATACGATCTTGTTTCACAGCTGCAGTTTAAAAAAAATAAAAATAAAACCCTGCTCAACAAACTCGTCGTAGAATAACAAATGCACAGTAGCCGACCAGACAGATGAAGTGGATCAAATGTTTTCAGTATCTGATGCAAATCCCCAGCTGTCTGGCTTCCTTCCCACTACAGCAGCCTGTGTGGTCCACACGTTCTGGCTTGTTCAAACGTCCCTCTTCCTGTCCCCCGCAGGTTCCTTTTGCTCCGTCTGGCCTGAAGGTGCGCTACTTGAAGGTGTTTGAGTCCAAGCTCAACTACAGTGACCACGACGTCATCAAATGGGTGCGGTACATCGGCCGCTCCGGCATCTACGAAACCCGCTGCTGAATTTCCACCCTAGCAAGGCAGCAAAACCGACCACTTCCCCCCCAACTGCTCTCATCTATCCCTGTTAAGAATTTTTTCTTCTGTCCTCTTCTCCCTACTTTGTCTTTGTTCTCTTCCTATCACTTCTTCTCCTCCTCTCCTCCCCCATTCCTTCTTAACTAGGTGTTGGAGATCGAATTTACATCGTTTAAAGAGAAAACAAAAAGTAAATATGGTGTAATGCACAGATATATGCAAAATGTGAACCATTGTATCGTATATATCTAGTAGTGACGAGTACAGTTGTGAACCATCTGAAAGAAAAAGACGTGTGATGCTGGAGTCTCAGGGGGAGAGGACGGAAGGTTTGAATGAGTGCTCAGATTGTTCAGTGTTATTCTTCTATCTACTCTCTCCTGTTAAGGTCCTCATTGTCACTTCTACCTGGTTAAGGTGCCTAATAAAGACGAGTCCAGATGGTTTCTATTCACATGTACTCCAGTAAAGTTTACCGTCTGAATAAATTGACAGATTTGTGTTCTTGTGGATGGACCCCTGTGCATTTCTCTCACCCAAGAGGGTGAAATCATTCCCGACTGATGTTTTGGTAGCTGATCCAGAAATCGACATTGTTCAAGTTGGTTTTATACTGCTAGCATGCGTTCCTTTCAGAGACACGTCAGGTCATTTGAGGTCAGACCATCGTCCTCATTAGGGTATCGTGACTCATTTCCCCCCAGATATTTTATAAGCACTAAGATGATCATTGCCACACTATTTTCAATTCAAAGATCAGTCTGCAGGGTTTGCAGCGAGGTGAGGTCTCCCCCTGGTGTTTGCTTCACCACTGTCTGCTTCTTCTTGTTTGTAGCCCTGGTGACCGTTCTGTCCAATAAAATCTATGTAACCAAACCTGCTGCCTGGTTTTCCTTTCTCTGATATTGTTGGAGCAAAGCTTTTCCTACAAAGCTGGTCAAAATTTGTTTGCCAATTTAAAAACAAAAAAAAGTCTTGTGCTTGTGAAAAGCTAAAACTTAAATTCTGTTCAGAAGTGAAACTTCTATGTAGTTTAATTCCACATATTTAAAAAGTTAATTTCTTATGTTAACTGTTTTGCAGCCAATGAAGATCTAAGAAAATAATTACTGAAAAACATTGCATGCTGCACAGGATTACTTTTACATAAATTACTGACTCTGTTTTTATGGTGACTTTGAGCTTGTCTGCATTGTTGGTTCTGAAACGTTTACTTCCCTCTTGACTAAACCTCAGATTCTGTTTGTCCAACAAACTGGTGTGATGTAATGTCGGCATGGGAGGTAGTAGAGTTTTGGCAAGTGAAATGTCCTGCTGGGAACTGAAATCGACAAATATCGTCAGCTAAAGGAAGCATTGGGTGTCATAAAATTTGTGTTGTGTGGACCAACAGCAGCAGGAAACGCGGCTCCCCACGTCATCACTCAACATTTCTAATGGACGTCAAGCAGAGTGGATTCTGCCCCTTGCCACACTCTTTGATTCCCAAATGAAATGCAAATTTTATGTGCTGATAAATCTGTGGTAGCTTCAGTCCACACCTCCAGACTCTTGAACAGGCTTTGCCTTACAATCCTCTCAAGGCTCCAGCTCTCCTTGCTGCTACTTTCCATTAATATAACTGTATATTACAACTTTGCAATATTTTTTGCAGTTTACTCCATGACTTTGTAGGCTGCAACAGTTTAAGACTAATTGGTCTCTTAATATCGTATAACTTACTATGGACCATCTTTTTTTTAAATGCTGTATGTGAATGTATTTTTATTTATTTACTTATTCACCCAAACTTTTCAATTATATTCTAGTTTGAGATGGGATGTCATAAATGATCAAATTCTGTTTCATCCTACAGATAACACAGGCATGAACTATTAAGTGTGGAATCCTTAAAACCAAGACAGTCAAAATGTTTTTAGACAAGTTTTAATGCATCTTTGCTCTTCCTGTACATCCAGGATGCAGGACAAACAAACCTCAAAACGTAACACAAACCATGATTAAAACTGCGGCTCTTATCGGCTTGCCTCGACATGCTCGAACTGAAGTTACTGATTTTAAAAAGAAAAAATCAAGACTAGGTTGTTTAGCACCAGAATCCAGACAGAATTTGCTTTTCCTCTTTCCAGACTATACTGATTCTTTTAATCAATTTTTTTTTACTGTAGACATGAAAACCATGTCTGCACGTACTAGCAGAGGTTTCAGAGGTGGTTCACGCCAACAGATGCTAATCCGTCAACGTTTCATCACTAAAAAGATCACTTTAATTCAGAGACGACATGCTTTTTCACTGGAGATGGAGAACTACAAATTTAAAATACTTAACTCACGTTCTCCCCACCCCCCAGCAGCCACATGGCGAGGAAACTGTGCTTATCTAAGAAAAATAATTTGGGGAAGGAGGGCAGCTCACTCAAAGTGATGAAACCATCCAATCTGCATCAGAGGAAGTCCTGTTTCACATTTATTTATTTAGTTTCTCATGCCAGTCTTCCCATTTGCCAATGACTAAACTTGCAGTACACCATTTAAGTCATACCAGCTTAATTTACTAAAGTAAATGGGAATTACTAAAAGGGCCTTTTGAGACAAAGCTGAAGTTGGTTTCTTCAGCTTTAGCCATTTCCAATCCAGGAAATGGCTAAAGGACGATTCCACCAAATTTTTCACTACCTCCAGCATCTTTAATCTATTCTAGTTTAAAAAAAAAAAACTACCACATGTAGACTCTTTAAACCTGGACTGGGTTATTCTTAACTTTTTTACAAATGTGTATATTCTGAAATTTAAAAACCTAATACTTTGTCTTGTCACAACATATCAAAGTTAAAATCACTTTCTTACAGCTCCAGATCTGTAGGACAATCTTACAGGACACAAAACAATATGTAAATTGCACCTTGCTTATATTGATTCTCTGCTCAAGGAAGAATAAGGGGGGAAAACAAAAGAGAGATTTAAAAAAAAAAAACCAAACTGGGATGAAACGCTACAAAAATAAACATTTCCACACCAAGATTTAAAAGTGTCATCCATTCATCCACGCCGCTTAAAGGCGTCTAGTTTTAAACTAGTCTTTCAAAGACCGATTCTCGTCAGCAGATAGTAAAAATTTCAAAGCTAATTTATTTACTATATGCGGGAACTAGTAAGCTGAACCCAGCATCTGGTAACAAGACAGATGCCGTTAAGAGACACGCTAAACATGCTGACATACAAACAATGCCATGCATATACATGGACACACCAAGCTCCAGCACAGACAGGCTAAAACTCAGGAAAAAAAAAATGCTGCTGCTTGGTTGACATGTTATACTCAGTTTCAGCTGAGATCTGATGTAATCGGATGTTCTTGGTTTCGGGTGCCTTATTTTAACGTTAGCGTGAGGGTAAAATCTGCAGCGAATAAGCAGATAATTAAAACCGTGTCATGATTGTGAATCCATATTAAACCTTCTGCTGCAACAAGTGACCCAAAAAACAAAGAAACAAACAAAACAAAAAAAACACAGCGAGCCCACCACCCACCACCCACCGCTAAAGCCGTAACCAGAACGTCCCCCGGAGCCACGATGCAAGCTTAGTCAGTCACAGATGGAGGCAGTGCACCAAGGCTAACACCTGAAAATATTGCTACGTGACAGTGAGTGACTAATTACCAACAGAAAAAAAAAAAAATAGCAACAGATTCATAAACTATCTTTCAAAGAACTCGGGGTGTCTAGTTGTAATTTACTGACCAGTACACAGAAACAGAGAAGATGGGAATTGGCTGTTAAAAAAAATAACAGGAGCTGTTAACAACCTGGCTGTCAAAGGTAACATGACGCTGAAGTGCTAAAAGACAAAAAAAAAAAAAAAGAAAAAAATATAGCAATAAAAATCATCAATGAACACGATTTAAAAAAAAAACAAAAAAACAACAGCCGCAGCCAGGAGCTCCTCGAAGGCCACCCAGCGTTGACAGCTCTCGTTACTGGTAGTGCTAACTCAACCCGACGGCGCCGACGTCATCAGACTTGGGTTCAGTTGTCGTCCTCCTCCTCTTCTTCCTCCTCGTCGTCTTCATCGTCGTCCTCGCTGATGAGGTATCCACGTGCTCCGCTGGGATGGGGCGGCGAGGGCGGAGGGGAGGTCTTGGAGAAGAAGGGGAGGCGGAAGGTGGGGGAGGGCGAGCGCTCGTCTCGGCTGGGGCTGCTGTTGGGGCTCTGCCTCGGGCTGATGGCCTGCAGCATGCGGCCCTTGCCCTCCTTCAGCATGTGCTTCTGTAGGGCACAGAGGAGTTCAGTGTACAGTCAGCAGGGCAGGGCCGGCCCAAGCTTTTTTGGGGCCCTAAGCAGATTTTCATTTGAGGCCACCCCATGTCAACACCAGATGCCTCATCATTCCTAAGCTAGTCTATGGTGTCTTTAGCATCACTTATAACTAGCATACATCATATTAATGTTGTTACGGCTAATGATTTTTAACCTTGAAAGGAAAAAAAAAAGAGAAGATATTAAAATACAGGGTGGCATTTAAGTGTGTTATACTATTTTAACTATTTGTAAACACTAAATGTACAGAAAACAAGTTAACAATATCTTATATTTCCCCAACAGCTGGAAGATATCAGCCTATTATTTGTGCAACAACTATAAAAATAATATAGAAATGTGAAATAGAATTTAGTCTTTTTTTTTTTTTATTATGTATATATTTTATTATGCCAGCTTGGCGCTCATAACTCGAATATGCAGTGGGCCGGCTCTACAGCAGGGTTTTAATCCTCACTGGCATTCATGAAGTAAACTTTGCTACTGACTCCTCTTACAATTTATTCATCTCCTCTCATTCTTTGTCTTATTATTAGTATTATTACCCTTTGCGTTGTCCCTCTTGATTCCTACAGTTTTCTAGTGGTTTTATCTCTGTCCGCATGTTTTTAACCTCTGCAAATCACTTTGCAGCATGAAAAGTGCTCTATGAATAAAGTTTGACCGACTGAACATGGAGCTCCGAAAAAAAAAAAAAAAAAAGAAAATTATAAAGCACTGCAAAATATTTGTTGATTTCCAACATACGTCACCGTAGCCTGATGGAGGTGACCTATAATGAAATCAGAGGAAAACTAAAAATATGTTCCCATCGGCTTCTTGCAGAGTACATTGGTTTTCCCCCCGTTTCATTTTAGGGAAACCTCCAGACAGGTTTCTATGGTCACAGAAACTCCCTGGCTGTTTGTTATCATCCATCGACACGACGCTCTGCTGGCCGCCACTCCCTGCTCCCTGCTGCTCAGCAGCAAGTTCTCACATGAAATTCTATCTGCTTGCCTGCATAAATATTCAGATATAAATGCATTCCTCATCTTGGGGAAAAGCAGAGCAGAACTAACAAAACAGAACTAAATTCAAAAAGAAAGGAAAAGGAAAACACTTTGCATTTTGGGATATGGTAGAACCGGAGTTAATTTTAATGTTATGTTTATAAGGAACTAAGAAAAGAAAAAAAAAGCAAACAATGTTGTTTGCAAACAGTTACGGTGCATATAAGTGTTTTCCAAGATTAAATATAAGTGGCTGAAATGAGTGATTTAGCTTAAAATTATAACATTCAAACTTATGAAGCTTTTCCTTTCTGTGTGCACATTTACACAGCATTTGTTAACATGTACTTTGAGGATTTTATCTGACTTGGGACCCCGGGGTGAGATTAGCTTTCTACAACATTTAACAAGTTTATAATACAGTGGGAGCTCTCTCTACGCTGCAAAGACACAAAATTTTACCCAAGTATTTTTGATCTACTGCAAATATCTTAGTATAATTGAAATAAGACAAAGCTAGTTTACAAGTACTTTACAGCAAGGTGTATGAGCTTGTTTTGAATCAATAATTCCTTAATATTGATGAAAAAGCACATGTCTGATTGGAAGTTTATTTTGAAATAAACTGTCAATGCAACAAACACGAAATTATTGACTTGAAAACAAGCTCCTACATCTTGTTGAAAAGTTACTTTTAAGTTAGTTTTGTCTCATTTCAAATGTGGTGAGATATATTCACGAGAAACTAGAGCAAAAATATTTGGTAAGACAGATTTTTCCCATAACACGGCTGCAAAACGCTGAATTATCTCCACAGCATGTCATCCAGTTCTGTAATGGAACTTTTTTTTTTTCTTTTCTTTTGCTTTAGGTATTTTGGAACAGGAAAAGTAGAGTAAACATGCAGAACAGTGACTGGACTTGAACGCTCCTGTTCCATAGCGATCAGGTTTGAGAACTGTTATAGAAATAGGATGTTGATTTTTCCATCTGGTAAACCACGTCGTATGATTGTCACATACTGTGTCGCAGTTTTGGTCATTTTCACTTATTCCATTCCAGTCCTCGTCAGAAACAATGGCCCAGCTTAGATTGGAAATGTGTTCCTCAGTTCTCACCTTTATGAAAATTTGTACCTTCAATTGTTTTTGGAAAAGATTAGTTAAGATTTTGGAGACCAGACATCAACCAAATCCCCATCAATTGTTGTACCGACGAGGCATCATAAAACACAAGTATGAAGGATGAGTATTCAGACCGCAGCAACGCATCCCTACACCGTTACCGCGACGTTTTTTTAACAAACTTTGCTGATTACACAATGATTTGGAACCACAAACGAGCAGCGTGCTCACCAGAGCTCCCTCAGGGCCGAACATCTGCAAGAAGTTGCCAATGAACTCCCTGGACTTCTCCTCCCATTTCTGGATGAGGTCGATGCTCTTCTCCTCCACCTTCTGGACGAACTCTTTGCTCTTCTCCTCCACATCACGCACCTTCCTCTTTACCTTATCGACGCGCTCCTGCAGGTGGTACTTCTTCTCCTGGTGTGAGAACAGCAGTTATTTGGTTATTTAGAGAGATTGTTTTTCTTGACCTTCTTGGAAACGGTGAGACAGCAGAGGACGAAGCCATGGAGGCGGCCACGTCTGTGACGAAGCAGAAAAATCGTACGTTGATGAAGCTGACGTTGAGTTCTTTGGCTGTGTAACCTCGCTGCAGGTTGCGTCTGACGTACACGTCGTAGTCGCGGACGATGCGAGTGATGATGTCAGAGGTGGAGATGCCCTCTGTCCGCTGGGTGGGAGCAAACATGCCTGCAGAAATGGACCATGAGAAGAATGTTCCCACATTGTTTAGGGCGAAGTTCAGCGTTACTCTTCCTCAGCATGTAAGGTTTGTGGGACAGGAAGTTCAATTTTGGTTTGACTGGTTCTTACTGAAAAAGTTCAAGAGACTAGCATAAATGCTTTTGCAACACATTGTAACCAAAATTGCACATTTGTCATTTCAACAATCAGAGGTTTTCAGAACATTGTGTGTATTCCAGGGGGTTTAAAGCATTTAACCCAGAGGAAACGCATACATGAAGCCCAGCATCCATTGTGTCAAACAAAAAGAAAAAACTTAAATCTTTGCAGGGTACATCATCCATTTCCTTTGCCACCATGACTCACCTGCTTCTTTAATGTGCTTGTACACGTCATCACTCCCTGCTGATGAATACGGGATGTCATCGTGGGCCACAAAATCAATCTGAACAGGGCATTAAGACACACATCATTCATCAGAGCAGATTCGGATTGATGGTTTGCTCGAGAACAAGAATCCAGACAGTCGTTTCACTCGCATGTGTCTTTGTGTTAAAAACTCACGCGATGTTTTGCAAGGAACTCTGGTGTTAACGTCCAGGGAGCGTTTCGCACCACTTCGTCCACGTAGCGGCAGTGTCTGATGGCGTCGTAACGCTCATCCTCGTTCATCACAGTGAAGCCCTTGTATTTGTGGGTGAGCTCATCACTGCAGACTGTGAAACCAAGGAAATGTTTACATTAAATCACTGGGTTAACCCCTTTAGGAGTAGTGTTGCAAAAACTCCCCACACAACCAAGCTGGTGTATGTAAAACCTCCTAATGCCTGTTGATGCCTAATCTACACATACCAAAGATCATATTGGATTCACTTTACTGCCACCTAGTGGATATAGTTATGATAAATTATACTTAACTTTTGTTTATCTACTAAGTATCTAAATTAATGTTTAGTTTACAAAATGCCTAAATTGTAAATGCCTGTTTTCCTCTAAAACATTCAACTAAGATTAAATCTTGTGCAGATGTCAAATTATATCAGCGGGTGGCATAATGTTGATTTATCCCGAACAGTTTCACCGCCGAAATATTTGTACTCTATTGAAATGACATAGTGAAATACATTTTTCATCATTAAATTGTTCTCAGTAATCTTTCTATAGGACTTCATATTGTTGATTTGCCAACTCTCCTGAGCTGTGCAGTTTCAGCTTTTATGATGATAGCAATGTGGGTTGTGTAGGTCTGGATATGGAAAGCTGAACCTAAACAATCTTCTTTATTTGCTTTGCAAATACTCTTGACAGAAAACATCCATCTAACATAAGCCCAGAACACTCTCAGAAGCATGAGTAAAGAACTGCTGTGGAAGTTAGCGTTTTACATGCAAGGAAAAGAAAAGCTGCGTTTAAGGACGTTTGACACCAAAATCCTCATAGGAAAAAAGTAAATAATCAAGCAGGAAGTCATATTACACAACTACAGAGAAATATGCATGGTGTTTTATAGGCTTTATAAAGAAATTGCAGATACATGAATTGGAATATATTTCATTATTTCAGCTGAGGAAGGTACTATATCCAAAAGGTAAAGATTTGGATTTGTGATCACGTTTCTGCATTTGATTATATAAACCGGTGCTTCTGATGCTTTTATCACCAATTACCTCCTTTTTTAGAAGATAAACAAACTGCAGCTCTTCCCACTTGAAACCTTACATTAGTTTGTATGAGAGAATGACAAAAAATAAACTTTGCCAAGTTTCCTTAGTAAACTAGTCCAGATATTTTATTTTTCTATAAAAAAGCTATTGGTACTTTTATCTGCCATCTCTCTCTGTTCAGAGATCAAACATCAGGATGTAACATCTTTTAGAAGCTTGTTACCATGACAACCATCTGAATTCTCCAATGTGCATGTAATGAGAGAATAAACCTGAAATTGCTCAATATAAGATTGACCAAGAGCTTTTTTTTTTTTAATCCAATTTTATTTTACCGTGAATCTAAAAAACACACGAGCTTATTGCTTCATGTAAATATCGAAAAGATGTGGTATTTTTTTTCTCATCAAGTCATTAATTTTCCAAATCTAGATGGTGTTCCCCTTCCCTTACTAAGTTATTACTGTATTATTTACTTAGATATTGCAAACCTGTGCTCCAAAATGTACAAACGAATCGGTTTCTCCTGGATGTTATTCTAAGGGTAAACAAAAATGTATGTTTGCAAAGAATGTTGTTTTAATCGTTAATCCACTTGAAGCATGGATCACAATGCGCCTGGATTTATTTTTTCCATATTTTTCAAATTCTGTAAGCACACTCAGAAGAAGGCATTTTTATGTTAAAAGCACGGCTTACTGTCATTTAAGTTTCATTTAGACTTTAAATGATCATTTAGTGTGCAAAAAGTCTCAATATGTGCAAAGTTTTGTCCTTTCCTTGCCACGTCACGGTTAAGTTTACCCAAAATCCAGACTTTTACACTCGACTCACCTCCGACGATAAGATGCGAGTTTGGAAAGAGGCGCTTCGCCTGCATCAGAGCTCTGGCGTGACCTGAGTGGAAAACATCAAAGATGCCATCTGCATAGACTCGGACGGGTCTGCTGACTGGAGGGAGAGAAACAAGACAAGAGAGGAATTAATAAACGAGCCACTGGAGGTGAAGGCAATAAGGACAGAGAGGAAACTTGCAGACGCCCAACACAAGTTAACAAAAACCAGAGACGGCGGCACAGTACGAATGAAGTCAAAAAGCAGGGAGTTGATGTGAAACTCACGCGGTGTTCCCTTCTTTGCCTCTTCCATGGTGACTCTCTGGTAAGGTTTTTTATCAGCTGGCTCGAGCTCATCGGCAAAAGGCGCAGGGTTTTTCAGTCCCTAAACCATCCAAATGTGTGTGGGGGAAAAAAAATATATATATACATTTGTAATACAATCAATGTCCTTTAGATTAACCCAAAATGATTCACTAGCATCACCCTCAAGCAGGAAAAATGTTGCTTTTGCTCTAGTTTTGTAATGTTTTTCCCTTTAACAAAGCATAAGGATGTGGTAATAAATGGTCATGTGTTTGAACTGAGCACTTCTTAACAGAGATCAGCAGCACTTTTGAAACTCTGCTGCCTAATGCCATTTGCAACGCTTGGAACATAAAGGAATCAGCAGAGCACGTTGGGCGAACAGAAAACACAAGTCAGGCACATTTCAAAAAATTAAAAGCTGAAAGACGGAGCTGACTCACCACGGTACATCTGGGGATTTTCCCAAGTCGTTCCCCCTCTTCCGTCTCCCCGTTGGAGCCGTCTCTTTTTCTTTTCCTGGACATCACCAGCTCGTTGGAGCTCTGGGCCGCCATCTGGGCTCACAGGCAAAGAGATGTATGTCTAAAACGCGCCACAGTTCACACACTCGGGCGTACCGCATCCTTTAAAACACGCCGCACAGATACACGCCCTCAACTTCATGCTGCGTCAGGAGGCAATGCCGGGGGCACGAATGCATAATTTTAGAAGACTGGACTGACTGCAAATCTGGACAGCTGTGACGCTACGGAGGCTGTCATGTGCTTGGTGAACTTTGGCCCAGTAGAGAAAAACGCAATGCGAGTCGTGCTCTTTAGCCTTCTATTTGACTAAATACAAAATTAAACAAAACGAGAATAAACTCGTAGTGATATTTAGAAAATAAATAAAAACAGAACTAATACATTTTTTGTTTTTATGTCGGGGGGCAAAGGATGATTTTTTTTTTCTTTTTCTAAAATGTCTGACTGAGAAGTGATGCACTTATGCATTAGATAATTTTTATTTTCTGATTACATTTATATGCATATTAAAACAAAAACAATAAATAACTTCCAGTTTTTACTAGATTTAAAATAAAAACTGATTTTGCTCAGAGGTGTTGTATTTAGGGCTACAGATTGTTAAATGTCCTTCTAGACATTTTTTTAACGTGGGTTTGCTTTAGAAAAACACTGATAGTATTTTATTAATTAAAAAGACAGTTCCAACATCTGTAGTTTACCTCCCAGTTTATCTTTTGACACTTAAAACAAACCAATAACACACACAGGAAGTCTTGCTTTGCTGTGGAGGTTTCCTCACATCTTCTACCATCCTGTTTTGGTGACAAAATGACACATGGCAGTTTCAAAAAAAAGAAACAGGCCTCTGTCATAATGCTATAATTACACATTACGGAAACAGTAAGTCGGTAATCTTGAATTAAAAGTTTCCATAAATTCCGATCATCTCAAAAAACAAGTAAAGCATAGGTTAAATAAAATGAATCACCCACATTTACTTTGAAGGAGTTGCTGGAGGCACTAATTGCTGCAGCGCTTATAAGAGTTTATTAATAAAACTGCTCGGATATTTTCCCGTCTCACTGAATGAATGCGATCAAATTACAGCCTGGATTGGTCAGCGACTTTGTCAGCCTGTACGCAAAACGTCCAGAAGCCACATAGGATTTGTGAGAAATTATAATTTTCGTCTCATTGTAAAAGTTTTATGCTTCTCTACTCTACAAAAGCAAAAATAAAAATACAATAGTTGCTGGTTATTTGATTTTACAATGGCATAAACCATTTTTAGATGGAATATATTTACAAAACTCGAGAGGGTTTTGCAGGCCTGGGCATTTTCTATTTTAAGTAGGTGAGGGCAGAAATGCCGGTTGGGATCACAGAGGTTGCTGACCTCTGGAGCAGAGTTTTAAATCTGTCTGTGATCCCAACTCCCACACTCCTCCAATCTATATGTCAGATAACAGCAAAAGCAAGTAACTCAGTGCATGCATAACATTGCAAGGGTTCCTGTGTTATGGGTTGCGACTCTGCCCCATTCCTCACATTCCATCACACCACTAAAACAGAAGCCAAAAGTCGATTAAAGGGAGTGGTCACCATTCATACGCCATTTCCTTATCTTGTATTTACATAATAACCATACTTCATTATTTACACCTATCACTTTTTTTATTTTATTTTATTTTTTTGCTGGACGTCAATGTTTGCTGAAATCCACAAGTTATGAGAGTGTGACTAAGTGTTATCGGTAAATAATGTAACAGTACACGTTCCAGGTGGTGATGGTGACCCGATCTCACACTGGGCAACTTGTACAAGTGTTCCCTCCCACCCCTCTACTCTCTTTTCTTTTAGCTGCAGCAGGAAGTTCTGCAGGGCTCCCACACTGACAGGAGATTTACAAGAACAGCAGATGTCATTCTCATTGAAACTGACTGCTATAATAAGAAAGGAACAAGAGATGGTGCCAAAGTCTTATCTGACCACAAAAAGAAGCGAACAAGGGCAGGGGGCTTTGGGGGCTTTTAGCTTCATGTAATAGGGTTTACTGAGCCAAACTGAGATGGTTGTTTTTTAATAATGAGCTTACTGATATCTTTGAAAGTGGAAAAACACTGTAGGACTAAAAAAAATGTTTCAGGACAGCTTTCCCCCCCTGGAAATCAGACATTAAACATGTTTGCCTCTTTAATACAGAAATATTTCTAATAAGTTCTTCTGTCTTGCTGATCGCCACCTATCCAGTCTGAGGGCTTCAGCTGCATTTCCCAACATTTTTCTCGATAGGAGTGAAATATCACTGGCACATTTTTGCAGATTTAAAAATTAATATATGATTGCAAAAAGGTAAACTCTTCCCTCGGTCTGAAAGTGATCAAAAGCAGCTGACGGAGTGGTTATTCTGGTGGCACTGCTTGAGTAGATCAGCCGTTAAAACCCTGACCTGTTGGTTGTTTACATTAAAGCTTCATTTAATTTAAAACACCAAACACTCGACCTGCGATATTGGCTTAAGATTTAAAAACTGTCTCAAGTTGTTGCCAACTTACCGTGCACTCCTTTGTCCCGGAACCCTGATTTAAAAGGGTGGGCGGATTCCAACACCTCGTCCTGCCAGTGGTCTTAGCTAACGCCGCTAGCCGCCTTCGAAAGCTAGCTGTCAAGTTGTGTGGCTAAGTTAGTTAGCTTAAACCGTTAGCTAGGTGCTCATCTGACATCATTAGCGTGAATAAAACTCCATGAGCGACCAAAGAACCGGTTCCGGCTGCGTCGGTGGCGACAACTAAGCGACCGCCGAGAAGATGGATAGTGTATTAGCAGTGACAGCCTGTACTACAACGCTGACAGGTCACCAACACAAGAACTACAAACCTAAGACATCCTAACAGGAAATACCAAACAACGCGTTTCCGGTTAACTGTTTTTGTTGTGGCGCCGTCTAGTGGATATAATGTTTTATGCATGCAAATGCTCGGCCTTGCTTAAGGATTCTTACTTCAAACTTCAATATATCTTGTAAGAGTCTTATGACAGACTACTCCAAAGCAGCAGATAGCAAAAGTGGAAGAAAAAACAATATGTGGTTTTCAAAGCATATAATAAAAATATATGTTTTTTGTGTGTTTGAGCAGATGTTTTTGCAAAATTTTAAAATGAGTCTTGTGAAATCTAGCTTTTAGCTCTATCTGCTTATTCACCCATTTTCTACCAAGTCCCAATTTTCCAACTCATTTAATATTTCTGGATATGACTCTGTAGCTAGAAATAAGGGGAAATGCATTTGTTTTTTGAGTCTGGACAATTCAAAGGTCAAAGTTGGGTAAAACGTAATCATGGATTAATGAATGAATAACAGATAGATACAATATTGACAAAACTTTTCCTTACAGAAGATCTCACTAACAAATCTTTTTTGATATTGAAAGAAAAGATTCAATATCAATTCCACATTATTCAATAGTTACTATAGTTATAGTTGCTTGAGCGGTTTTGTGTAGCAGAAACAATAAGGACTATTGCCAAGTCAAATAACTCAATAAAACACTCCCAAAAAGTCATTACAGTTGTTTATTGCTATGTTTTGCTTCATTTCACAATAAGTGCTATGTCCTACAAAGTTAAACTGTAATTTATTACATTTTATTTACCTGTCTACAAATTTAAGTCATTTTCACCCAATGCAGTGTTTTTTGTAGCTCCATAACTTCTTACAGGTGAAGCACAGAACATACAGTCTTAAATTTTTACTTCTTAAATTCCCGACTCTTTCTAAAGGTCATTAAACAAACCCTCAAGATTATTGCATTCCAAAGGTGCAGTAGTATAATTTAGGAGTGTTTGAACAGAGATGCATATAAAAGTTGGGTATTAGAGAAAAACGTATGTCCTGCAGAGAGCGTCAGGGAAAGGTGTAATTTAAAGTTCACAGGGATGGATGTTATGATGATTGCTGCCTTCAGTGTTGTGCAACAAAAGGTGTTGTACAGGAAGTAAAACAGTGATCCTGTGCTATCTATTCAAATATGACAAAATATTGTGCTGCGGAGGGCACGGTTAAGCAATATTGGCAGATTTATGGTGTGAGGCAGTTGAAATAAATGTATATGATTTAAAGAGAAGACCCTTCCATTTCTGTCATGTCAACTGAGCAATTATAGGACCATGTTAACCATTAGCCACCTGGCAGAAACCCTCAGACGCTCTGTCTCTCTCTGGGTCTCTTTGATCACAGCCTCACCTGCTGCTCTGATAGATGGGATTTGCTCTGCAGTTGAAGTGACAAACACAGAGGTGATTTAAACATTAATAAATAAAGCTACACTCTTTCATGTTTGTATGGTGTTTTGCTCTAGATCCAAACACCGACAGCTAAAGTTTTAGCAATCGTACATCCATCTTGTTGCTCCTTTTTATGTGTGTTGATAAAACACATCCCCACAGCATGATACTACCACCAACTATGTCCGTTCTAATTATTTATCTTCACCCAAAATGTTGCGTATATTGCCCAGAAAGTCCATATCTCATCTTACCAGGACACTCCCTTCTATGTTTGTTTTGACTCCTACATGGATGCATGGATGTTTGAATGTTCATCGGTTTACGGTTGCGCCGTACCCGTTCTCCATGTCGATATGGCCCCGACTGTTCAAGATCTCTGCAGAGAGAGAAATCACATATGAGAGTGTATGCAGAATTGATCAATTATTAACAGGAATGACAACATATATGTGTTGGCTCAAACAGTGGTCCGGTCCTTTCTCAAATGGGGAATCGGGTTACAATCAAAAAGCAAATCACAGGCAGTCGTGTTTTGGAAGATTCTACACAAAGAGTCACTTTCTATTGACTTTCTAACATCAAAGAGATTGGGCTGACCAACTAGTTAATGAGTTTCTGCGACACTCCCATTTGGGTGGGGTTGAACCACATGAACAGAGTAAATAAAACAGAACAATGTTCTCCTATACTCCAAGATTAAACAGGACTAAGCACCACTTTGTGCCAGTCCATCACCTAAAATCCTAGTAAATTAAATTAAGGCTTGTGATCGTAATGGGGCAAATGTAAAAAATAAAAAATAAAAAAATTACATAATGGCCTAAATGTTGGATCATTTAATAGGGTTCATATCATTCATCTTTTATTTTAAATACTTTGATTAAAGCAAGTTGTTCGGGATTCATAAACAAATGTACCAACCTGTGTTACATTGGCTTGTTCTTTGTGCAAACCCATTATTCCTGCATATTTCCAGGCAACTTACACTATAGTTGACTCAGCTTCTCCCCCCTTTTAACCGCAGTTAAAAAGCCATGTCCAGCTGTGTACCTCGCAGGGAGAAAATTGTTACCTGTAGGGGAACTCTCTGATGGCGGGACACAATCAACCCATTGAAGCAGGCATAAAATACGTGTTTCTCTCCAACATAATTGTTTTACTTTCTTATTTTTATTGACTATGACGCTTGAGTGACTCTTTTTGTCAGTCGTACGCTTTAAGAAGGTCTCGCAAAGAAGTTGAGCTACCTTTGCCGCATGTGGCTCTTCTGCTGCAACAGCACTCTTGTTGCTTTATGGGAGCTCCTATTTTGTTTGAAGCTGGTTATATGCTGGTGTTTTATGTGCACTGGTCTAATGAATCCCCCTCCACCCCAACCCATTTGAAGAAAAAATGCAGAATGGGTGGAGTTTGGCCCTCTGGCTTTGGCAAGCCATCCAATCAGAAGGCCCGATTTTCCTTGGCGATTCTGATGTCCAGTGATGTGCAGCTGAGGATGAGAGCAGAAACATGAAGATGGAGCAAAAGGTAAGCGCGCTACATTTATTGTGAAATCATGCTTTAAAAAAATGAAAGAGAGAGAGAGAAAGAGGGTGAGAGAGAGAGAGAGAGAGAGAGAGAGATGAAGATATGTTTTTAACTTTTTGGGACAAACTCTGATGAACACTGATAGAAAACAAATTGTGAAATTATATGAATTTATTGGTGTGCTAATGTAATTCCAGATGTCAGAGGTGGTTTTCCTGGCTTCATTATTGAGAAAACTCTGCTGCCTGCTGGTAATGCCAGGTCTGTCAGTAAGATTATTAGTATAATTCCTATATTGTCCTGCAAAAATAAACCGCCTTTAAATGCATGTAAAAGATTTTAAGCATAAAAGAAAAAAAACAAACCAAATAAGACACAATAATCTTTGTCCTTATTCAAGCTTAGAGTCATTTTTACTGCCTTTGTTTTCTGCTTATCTTGAAGTCTTGTTCATGTAGTCACATGTGTTTACTGAATCTTTAATTTCATTTTCTTTTATTTTTGGCGCTTAGCTTAAAATACCTGTCGTCCCTTTAGGTTTCATAGGAGCAACGTCTCTGACGAAAGTAAAGCCCCCTGATGGTATTTCATCTGCTACCATTTCAAACCGTGATCAGATTCATGTGTGAAAGTGAAAATAAAAGAAATACCTTAACATGAGTACATTTCTCAAGTCCACCTAAAGATTTTATCTGTAATTTAAAAAAAATATGAAATCTAAACCAATTTCCATTTTGTCTTCCGACAATCCTCTTTCCCCCTCCAAAGCAAATCCTGTCCGGATCGGTTCCGCTAAAGCCAACGATTTCTTGGCGAACTTTCGACCCAAGAGGAACGCTGATCCTAAATGGTACCAAAGTGACCCCGACTTTCAGTCCTACTACAGCTTCTACAACAGCATCGGACACGTTGAAGGAGTAAGTTGACGACACTCAGAGCCCTGATTGAAATAAGCTTGAACGATCGCTGAATTTCATGGGTTTTATCTGCGTCAATGTTACATTTTTCCTCTAACGTCCCTCTTGGTTTCAGCTTTATGAGATAGACCGGATCCGGATGTTGTATCAGCAGATGCGTCACCTGGAGCTGAACTATGGGCCCGACGCTGCCAGCTACCAAAACAAAATGGGTGCTGCAACCAGCACTGCAGTACCAGCTACAACAACTCGCCCTCCTGCACCCCCCACCGCCCCGGCTCCCACTCCAGACCCGCTGGAGAACGCTGAGAAGTTCTATCTGTGCAACCCCAGGGACCCTCTGTGCAAACCTCGGATTGTCTACCTGCCGACGGGAGCTGTCCCAATACTATGTGACCCCAGACTCAACCTTGCATGCAGTGCTACAAAAGAAGAGGGGGTTAGAAATATTACCCCATCTCAACCAACCCCAGCCACTCCTGCTCCTGGAAAGGCTGTCCCACCCGTCCCTCCACCGGTCACCAAGAAGGGGATGGAATACGACTGTGACCCGTACTGGGATCCAGACTGCCTCGTCGACCAGCCTCCCCATCCTGCGCAGGAAGCATCATCCCCTGTAGCACCAGACGAAGAAACAACAGATGAAGGGAATGTTCCTGTTGTTTTAAATGTAGCTAAAAAGAAGAGGCCCGGCCCTTATTTTGACCCTTATGACTTCAAAAGTGACCTGTATGACCCCTACCGTTATGCTGAGCCAGCTCCGGATCCACAATAAAAACAGACTGTTCAAATCGATCGACAGCCAGACCAAAACAAGAGTATGGTTCAGTAATGCAGGTTAAGCTGCAAATATTACACAATTTCTCAGATGAAAAAAAACAAAAAAAACAATACAGTGCCTATACAATGTGAGTGACCAATGCACAATAACCTCTGTTCACATGAAAACATAAATGAATAAAAATGCCTATCAGACAAATGCCTTTACAGGGGTTTTTATTTCTATGCAGTTGACAGAACATCCCTTTATATTTTATATAGCAGTAAAATAAAGCAATGTCTTAATTCTAGCAATTTCTATTTTTTATCTTTTTCTTCCAATGTGTAAGATACGTCTTCTAACTCATAGATTAGACAAAAAAAAAAAATCTATGTGTAACAGGAAACTACAACTTTAATATGTTTTGCAAGGTACGGTATGTCAGGACATCAGTGTCTCTAAGACGGTCCGTTGTGCATGAAACCATGGTAGTCATGGGGGAGTTTTCCTAAAGTTGTTAAGGCAAATTATCACAGCAACAGGCAGCACTCGTTATCTCCAATCTAAATGAGCTTGAGCATTTTTGCAGAGGAGAAAGTCAAGATCTCAAGACACGAGAAGCTGACGAATACCTCTGATTTTTGTGTGCACGAGATTTTTAAACACAAATTACACAAATTCCTACACATTTGAAGAAAAAGGAAAAAAAGTGGAAAGTAATGACAAAAAAGTGAATAACTATTTTGGTAAGAATGTCTTCACTCCACCAGGAGAGGGCGGTAATTCTCTCCTGCTGTTTTGCGTCCAACCATTAAAGACGAAGATCGACGCAGCCTCTTCCAGCATCATCATCTCCACCCTCCATCATCTTTTCTTGGGAATAAGCGGCCACAAAACTGGATTCTTTCTTCACTTCGGCACCTAAACCTAACTTCCGACACCAGGTATTGAATTACTTCCTCTTGACTGTGGCATTTTATCCCTTTGGTCTGGAGACAGAAAACAGTAAAGCTGTCCCGTCGCTTTGTTGCGGTTGTAGTTAGTATTGTGACAGTAGGCCCGCAGCCGGGGCTACCATGGAGATTAGCATGCTAGCACGGCTAGCTGTCCGGTTTGGAGGTGTAGCCGCCAGCTGGATTATAAACACATTAGCCACGCTAACCAGAGATTATGATAAAACGTGATTCAAATCGGCGAGTTATTGCAAAGAGAGACGATAAAAATGCTCACAGCTGCTACTTTTCCTGATTTGTCTGCAGTTATTTTGAGCAGTGGGTGGAGTGAGGTTAGCATATTAAATACCAGCAGGGTTAAACTTTAATATAATTATTTGTGGATGTTATAATATTGTTTAAGAAGCTTCCGATTTTTTTATTATCATAGCTTATTGTACTTACTATATTTCTAATAAAAATAATACATACCATTGTTGATCTATGGTGTTAATAAAGCAGATAAAGAGGACATTGTTTCCAACTGCAGGCAGCTTTTCCCACATGTTACCAGTGTGACAGGCCCAGGGCTACGATGTACTAAATAAAAAACAGAGAAAAACTGGAACAATGACATAAGACATTTGTATAGTAAAATAAAATAAATAAATTACGATAATTAAATTAAAATGTCATTTACCATAAAATTTGTTTTGAACCACAGCCATCATGCTTGTTTTATGTTTGATATCTTTTGTGTGTTTATATATTTGTGCATCACAATATCTGTTAATGATTTTTTTTTTTACTAATATGTGATACATTCCTAAGAAGCAGTAGTAAACTCATTTTAAACAATGTCTTTGCCTCATAATTAAATTGCACTGCATGCACTCCCAATATGTTTATTTAACTAGGCTGAACATTAAATTTTCAAACACGGAAACATATTTGTGTAAACTTTGGTTTAATTCAAAATATTGACTTTAGATGTTTTAACACTTATTGTGACTGGAAAGAGATATTTCTTTAGAGTCAGTGGTTTTGCATTGAGTAGAAACTGAGACAACTGCAAAATTCTCTCTATTTATACATGTAAGCATTTGTCCACAAACCTTTTATTGGAGAATTTTCAAGGAAAAAATCTTGTCCAATTTTGTTCAATGACCAGTTAATTGGTGCAACATAATGTGACAAATATATTATTTGCATGTGGTGTGGTTAGTGCTTCTTTGCTGATGGTCTTCCCCTCGTTTGCAGCATGTCTGACAAGAGCGAGCTGAAGGCTGAGCTGGAGAGGAAGAAGCAACGGATCGCCCAGATCCGCGAGGAAAAGAAGAGGAAAGAAGAGGAGAAAAAAAAGAAGGATGTGAGGGACGCCTCGTCGCTTTAGCGGCTACGTTGCGAAGACGTTGCCATGCTGACGGTGAGCCTGTTCCTTCTCCGCAGGGAGAATCCAAGCGTGGCGCGGAGGCGGGGCCGGCTGGCGGCGAAGACTCGGATCTGGAGAGGAAGAGGAGAGAAGCCGAGGCCCTTCTCCAGAGCGTTGGCATCACCCCCGACGTCCCGCACGGTAAATGTACAGTGTCGTCTCGCTCCTTTATCCCAAACCGTCATTTTTAACAGCTCATCTTGTTCTGGCCATTCGCTTGATGTCTTTTGGAGCGTTTTTATAAAATGTCTGTCTTAATGTTTTTGTTTTTTGTTTTGCCCAGCTTTTATATCACTCTCATTTCCTCTCCACGACACACACACACACACACACACACACACACAAATATGTGCACATGTTATGTGTTTTGCGCATGACACCTTAAAACCTGCCTGCCATTTATTTTCATTCTCTCTTCTCTCCCCTCTGTCTGTCCTCTTGTGTTTTGTCCTCCTTGCTGCATGAAAACTCATCCACTCACTCCTCCACGCGCATCCCGCCCCGTCTCCCCCCCTTCAAACATTCACTGTCTTCCTCACTCCCTCACTCACTCACTCACTCACTCACTCACTCACTCACTCACTCACTCACTCACTCACTTACTCACTCATCCGTTGGTCACGTACTGCGAAACGCACACGCGTTCACAGCTCAGCCCCTGAGGGTAGTAACAGAAGATACGTGTCTGTTTCACTACCTAGTCCCCGCCCCCATGTCTCCCTCCAACAAATCAGTGGGCAGCGATGCTGGAAGCCAAGATTCCGGGGACGGAAACGCAGGACCAAGGTCTGTGTGGGAGTCTGTTTGTTTGAGACATAAGAGGTTGAATTTGCTGCTTTTATTTTATATTGTTTTTTTGTTAATTTTTTTTTACAAGTACCTGCATGGAATTTTATGTGCGTGTGTGTGTGTGTGTGCGTGTAAACTTTGTAACGACACATGAATAAATTCTGACCTTTCTCTATGTCTTCTCGCCACCACGCTAATGTTTAATGCCATTTCATTTTTGTTTCCGGGTCTTTCTCGCTCTGTTTTTTTTTTTGTTTGTTTGTTTTTATTATTTCCCCGTCTTTCCCATCTTTAACATCTGATATGTTTTGGCCCTTCATCTTTGTTTGCGTTTCTCTTGTTTACTCTGTCCTGCATTTCTCTTTACTAACACCGTCTGGTGATTTGGCTGTATAAGGACTTTGCATTGGGATCCTGACCCCTCCACTCTGCAACTCCACTCCGACTCTGAGCTGATGGGGTACTGCTCCTCCTCTTTCCTTTAGCTCGTCTTCCGACTATTTGTGCTTTCATCTTAGATTTGTCCAAACGTGTTAGCTTTTTGCATTAAATTTGTCTGTATACCATTGTTTATGTCCATTTGAGAAAAGATGTAGTATATAGATACATGTTTTTTTTTTTTTACCTACTTCCAGTCTAATAATTCAAACTTCATTTTATTCCAATCTTGTAGACGTGGAACGGTGAGACTTGGGATGTCCAAACTCATCCAGGTGGATTTTGTCCCGAAGGAAATGGTGTCCTACTCCAAGGAGACGCAGACGCCCACAGAGGCGTCGGCTCACACGGATCAGAAAGCGGGTAACTCACCGCTGGCGTGGCGTTTCTGTTCTTGTTTCCCTTTACTCAAGTTGATTCACGGCGATCTGCGTTCTGTGTCTAGACGAAGAAGAGGATGAGGAGATAAGCGCTCCCCCGCTCACAGAGGACGCCCAGGATGAGAAAAATGAGCAGAGCGAACAGCAGGAGGAAGGTGAGGACAGCGGGTTATGTAGGCGTACAGGAAAAAAAAATTTGCTTGCTGACCCAGAATTGGACAATTTTCAGTTTGATCGGTCGACTCCCTGGTCGGAACCTCAAAAATCCGATCTTTTCCGATCAGAGATCGCGCTACGTTCTGCAGGATTTCTGCAGGGTATAAACAAGTCATGAGATGAATCTCAATTTTATGTGCCAATTAGGTTGAGGTTTTTCATAATAGTTCCTAAACTGTAGTAACATCTTGATATTCTCCATGAAATCATTCATTGCTTCTCTTTTGTTATGTTTTTTGTAGAATCCAGGCGTCATTTTATGTAGCAAAACAGAAATTGGTGTTCTGTTTATTAAATTACAAAACATTCATGTTACCTGTTACCAATAACTAACAAGGAGAGTTTTCCCCATTGATGTAGCTCTGAAATTTAAACCAAGAGGGTCTCAAAAGCTACGTCAAAAGAAGCCATTAGCTGCTCCTGATTCAGGCTGCTAGAGATTAAGAGACTTCTGCAGAAAACAACAAAACAAAAAAAAAAACCTGAAAGGATTTCAGATTTTTCTTTTTTTTCCTTTTCTGATTTTAACTTTGTGTCTAATTTATGTTATTATTAATCGCTACTTGTTTGAACCGTTTTCTTCTCCTAGTGTACGTTCCAGTCTTAATCGATCTATGACGAGCACAACGTGTTGCCTACAAAAAAAAAAGAGCCCTCTCTGTATTTCCCTTCCTGTAACGTTTATGTTTCCGTGCGCAGACGCCCCCAAGGAGCTGACAGAGGAAGAGAAGCTGCAGGTCCTTCACTCTGACGAGTTCTTGTCGTTTTTCGAGCGCGGCAGCCGGATCGTGGAGCGAGCTCTGGCCGAGCAGGTGGACGTCTGCTTCGACTACAGCGGGAGGGATCTGGAGGATAAGGAAGGGTGAGGCATGAGGGCAAAGCGACCTCACAGACATCGAACGGTAATTTTGCTGGAATTGTTAACATTTTAATGTTTTTTTTCTTTTCCTGCCCTTTTCAGTGACTTGCAGGCAGGAGCGAAACTGGTTCAGAACAGACAGTTTGCAGATGAGCGCTGGACCAAGAACCGAGTGGTGACCTGCCTCGACTGGTCACCTCAGGTGGGCTGAATTCAGACAAATCACCTGCTGCGGCAAGATTCTAAGTACTAATACTGTTAAAGAGACTTTCCATTGGTGTATTTTTTACCAACAAATATACAGGAGATTAGGGGTGGGCGATATGGACTTAAGGTTTTATCGTGATATTTTGTGGCACCATTGACGAAGCGACGATAAGATATTTTTTAGGTAACTGTGTGGTATAGCAATCAGAGCCCCATAAACACAAATACTGCTCTTGAAAAATAAACCAATTTGTAACGTGCTTCTTTAGGACACCAGTCACATGAAGAAGTGCGATTTGTATGACCATACTGCACGCGTTTAGTCATATTTTCAAATTTATCGATAATTATTGACTCTCTCATTGAATAGACAGCAAAGAAAATCCGCATCATTAATTGGACTTCGTCATGACGGTGATAAATTTAAATATTTATCACGATAATTGATAAACGATGTGATGAATGCCTAGGGTTGGGGTTTGGCCAAACAAATTGTGTAATTAATGATAAATTTCCACAGCAGCAGTTTAAACAAACAACTAACTTTATTTTGTGTGTATCTGAATCTATAGGCAAAGCTATACATGCATATAAAAGATTAGCCATCTTATGACTTGTGGACATAAAGAGTTTGTTTTTGGGAGGGGAGATTTTATCCCAGTCAAAAACTGACGTGTCATTTTGTAGCTGACAAACTACATATAAGAGTTTAATGTATTTTGCAGAAAACCCGGACCGGTAGTTTGAAACGTACCTTGACGCTTTGAAAGAAAACCGTTTCGCGCCAGTCGGCTTTGGGAGAGAACTTGTTTTGGTCTCACTTTAACGCCTTCCCGCTGCTCTGATTGTCTCAGTACCCAGAGTTGCTGGTTGCCTCGTATAACAACAACGAGGACGCTCCGTACGAGCCGGACGGCGTGGCTCTAGTCTGGAACATGAAGTACAAGAAGGCCACGCCAGAGTACATCTTCCACTGCCAGGTAAGTGCTCCGCGTGCTCTCCAAAGAGTCCCTGCAGTCTGAGAAGAAGGATGCGTTTAGAGACTCTTTTGTGTCGCCTTGCTTGCAGTCTGAGGTGATGTCGGCTGGCTTCGCAAAGTTTCACCCTAACCTGGTGGTGGGCGGGACTTATTCCGGACAGATAGTCCTGTGGGACAACAGAAGCAACAAACGCACTCCTGTTCAGAGAACTCCCCTGTCGGCGTCGGCGCACACGGTAACGCTCCTCATTGCACCTCCCTCCACCTCTTCAAATCTCAGCCGCTTTTATTGAAAGTTTTGTGTATTTCCGCCAGCACCCGGTCTACTGCGTGAACGTCGTCGGAACCCAGAACGCTCACAACCTGATCAGCATTTCCACCGACGGCAAGATGTGCTCCTGGAGTCTGGACATGCTCTCCCAGCCGCAGGTTTGCCGCGCTCGCGACCGCAGAGATGCTGTGGGGAGAGGATCCGAGGGGTCTAAAGCTGCCCGTGTCTGGCCCGCAGGACAGCCTGGAGCTGGTGTTCAAACAGAGCAAGGCGGTGGCCGTGACGTCCATGGCGTTTCCTCTGGGGGATGTGAATAACTTTGTGGTGGGCAGCGAGGACGGCTCGGTCTACACCGCCTGTCGTCATGGCAGGTGAGGCCTTCGGAAAAGCGGTTCCTTTATGAGCGACGGGCGTTCCGGTAAGGCCCTTGTGAAGTCGTTTTCCTTTCTCGCGTGTGCTGCAGTAAGGCGGGCATCACAGAGGTGTTTGAAGGCCACCACGGTCCTGTGACTGGACTGAGCTGCCACAGTGCTGCAGGACCTGTTGATTTCTCTCACCTCTTCATCTCCTCCTCTTTTGACTGGACCGTCAAACTGTGGAGCACAAAGGTCAGACATCCCGCTGGTCACAGACGCACCGACTTGCGGGTTTTGATTTTTTCTGTACACAACTCCTTCGCTAAATTTCTCGTTGTGATTGTTCCGCTGCAGAGCACCCGTCCTCTGTACTCGTTCGAGGACAGCTCCGACTATGTCTACGACTCGATGTGGTCTCCGGCGCATCCCGCTCTGTTCGCCTGCGTGGATCTGTCCGGACGGCTGGATCTGTGGAACCTCAACAACGACACCGAAGTACGCACACAGTGCTCATCCGTTTTTTTGGGCTACGAAACTTTAACCGTTTTGCCTTTTTAACCCGGCGAACGCGTCGCAGACACTCATGCCTGGAATATAGTAGTTTATGCTCCTTCTGAGTGAACGATTGTGTGTGCGTTTTAGGTTCCGACTGCGAGTGTGTGTGTGGAAGGGTCTTCGGCCCTGAACCGCGTGAGATGGTCTCACTCTGGAAAGGAGATCGCCACCGGAGACTCAGACGGACAGGTGCAGGTGTACGACGTAGGGGAGGTGAGTTTGAGTTTTCAGCCTCTCGCTGTAAAATCTTCAGGAACGGTGCTGGGAAACCGAGTTTGATTTCAGCTTTTGACTTGAAGTGAAGCTGAACAATCTGGCATCGAGGTTTAAGGATTTTCCGCAATATACATTTGACCCTTTTGTGGTTTCTGGGTTGTTCTGGAACATCCTTGGCAATTTTTTTTCATCTGAATTTGTTATGTTTCAGGAAACCAACTAACTGAAAGGAGCACTACCATTACACACACTCTTTCTGGCCAGACTTATGCCAGAAAGCGTGTGTGTGTGTGTGTTGCCCCTACAACTTGCGAAGGGACATTTAACCTTTAAAAATTCATTCTTTGTTGCATCATCATTGTTCTACCTGGGAGGAAGAACTATATCTAAAAGCCCCAAACTATTCTGGAAAAATCTTTCAGACGTCACTCTAGAAATCAGCTGTTATTGAGAACTTAACCCGACGTTCTTTTCTGTCTTCCAACAGCAAATCTGCGTTCCCAAAGCCGACGAGTGGACGCGTTTCGTCAGGACTCTGGCTGAGATCAACGAAAACAGAGACGAAGCTGAGGAGCTGGCTAACGTCTGATCCTGCGACCACTCCCTGCTAACCGTTACTAGATTCCTCTCCAGTATGTTACACATCTATAGCACATTATATAAGACACAGCCAGGGGGAGTCGCACCGTCTTCTCTGATTTCCAGCTTTTCCTTCCGCCAGAACTTGGGCCTGAGGAGATGCACTGAGCTAGACAGACAGGAGAGTTTTAGATTTAGGTTTTAGAGAGAACAAAAGAGGTTTAGAGTTCGTGTGTAGTTAAAAGATGAATTTAGGAAGGGATACGCGAAGGTGATTTTCAGCCCGATCTGGACTTCTAGCTTCGACCGCATCCTCAGGGCTCCAGGAACTGCTGTTCTCCTGAGGCCTCGACCATTATCTTTTTTACATATGCAAAACCTTTCTACACGCACCTTTTTATTGCCATTCGGGTGTTTTACATATTTTACAGACACGCTTATGCTGAAGCTGGCACACTATTGAGACAGATTTGGAAGTCTAAACATCTGAGTTGTACGTCTTCGGCAGGACAGTGAATGTGCTCACACACACATACACACTCCAGGCCTGAAGAGCGTCATGCTTACATTCTAATTGCTACTCTATTTAATATTTATTACTGTGGCTGCACTTATTTAAATATTTTTATTATTCTGAAAACGTTTCTTTGTACTTGAGGAGTACAGTCCTGAATTTGGCACTACAAGCTTTTAATATGTTGGTAGTTTGAATTTAATGACACTACAATTGTTTCTCTCTGTAACCATGGTTAGTGATTAATCCTGTGCTCTTGTACTAAAAAGCAGGACGCATTTGTTGACTATTCTCTTGAAGAGAAATGTAAAATATATTCTTTTAAATGAAGGTGTAACACGGAGGTTGGAAGCTTTTTCTTTTTTTTTTTTCTAGAGATGCACCAAGAAATTTTGTCTGATTTTCAATTTGATCCACCGATTGGAAAGCCAATAATGTAGTCTAGTTCTGATTACTGAACCAGGCTAACTGTTGCCAGGTTCGTTATTACAGCAACAGCCTTCAGTGTGGATGCCGTTGCTGAGCGCAGACTCAAAAGGTCAAGTGAGGCGTTTCTAAAAATGAAATTGGGGCAGAGATTTAAAAATCCATCTAGAGTGTTTTATACAGCACACAGTTGTGACTGTGAAACAGTGAGAGAGAGCCACACTTTTAGATGATAAAAGGAAAGCTACTTGTATTACAGACAAGTAGCTTTCCTTTATAGAGCATAGTGGATTTGGAAATGTCCATCTTTTGGAAAGACTGAGGCTGCTGTTTTTAATGTTGGCCACAAGTAAATATGCTACATGTAGTTCTTCCTAATTTCGTCTTCCGTTTAAAATGAGAAGAAAAAAAAAATCTTATTACCGAGACTTTTCTCACACAGGGTGACTTCATGTCTGCTCCTCCTATAATTGATTGATTCTGTAAAGAGAGATTAAAATTGGCACCAGCAGGGTTATAGCTTTACAAAAAAAAGGATTGGAAGTCAGTCAAAAATCTGATTGGTGCATCTTCTGCCCCTTCCTCCTCCATACAGAACCTCAATCTTTATTTCCCCTCATTCATTATTCTAGTCTACTGAACTAACCATGCCGGATGTATTGTATATACAGGATGACTTCTTTCCAAACACTTGCATTGTAATGATGTTCCTGAAACAAGAATTGCTCTCCCTTTTTTCATTGAAATAAAAAATAAACTCCGAATACAGGTAAAGATAAAACATATGGATTATTTATTTATTTAAAATACAATGAATGAATTGAGATACATTTAATTTATTAATACCTAATTCTCTGCTCGTGATTCTTGTTTTAACAAGAAAACAAAAAAGGAAAAGCTCTGTACATCAGTAAGAGTGATTCTCAGAGACCAGGACCAAAAGGCCCCACCGTTGCCATGGCATTACAGCTGCTGTGTAATGATGCAGGCTGATCTTGTAACTTTTCCTCAGTACAGTTATACAATATATACAGTATGTAGTCTCCCGTGTGAGGAGTCGCGGTGAGAAAAAAAACCTCACACACTGCACACGTCAAATCGGATATATCCTATGCCCACTGCCCGAAAAGAGAAGTCCTACTCAAACTGAGTATCAGACAAAAAAAAAAGAAAAAGAAAAAACAAAATCATCTACTCATGAGAGACAGAAAGGAGTGCCCGAGGTTCAGCTTTACATAAACGTTTTGAAAGAAGGAACACAAAAAGATGGAGTTCCCAGGAGCACACAGCCACTGAAGATGCAACACAGTCAGCGCTCCTCTCCTGACGCCGGCCGACTGCCTGGTGGCCTGCAGCCACGCCCGTCCGTGTCCACGCCCGCAAGCTGACCGCTGACCACTGGAGCACACCGTCACCCTGGAAAGGGCAACAGGCTGGTGGTGTTTGATCCTATGGTAATGGTCCCTAACGTGTGGAGTCGTGTGTGTGTGCGCGTTTTTGTTTGTGTTTTATCTACGTGTCTGGCTCCTGGTAGTGGAGAGGCGATATGAAGATGCTTGGCACTTATGGTGCCTTAGCTGGACCGGACACAGCTGGCTCTGGGTGATGGATGGAGGCGACGCCAGACGACTTGAATTTGGGGAGGTGGAGGCCGAACTTGTTCTCCACTCCGGCAAAAGTGGCTGCGGCCAGGCGATAGCCTCCGACGTGTTCCGCGTTGATGGGAGGAAGCTCTAGATTGGGAGACTTGGGTGACGGTTCTCTTCCCGCCGGGCGACTGCAGAGAGCAGAGATGATGAGTGGGTCACTTGTCTATTCTAATCTATAAATGAGCGACAAAATCAAAATCGAAGCAGAGTATCGCTTTTCAGTTCGCCACCACTCCTACACATTTTGTGTCCAAATTCGATACTTTTCCCGATTAAAGTTTGTCCAAATAGGACGATGGGGTCTTAAAAAGTTTATAATGATTATTTGTGGGATTTATTGTAATAATGAATTAAGTATTTTTTCAAAATTGATAAGATTTTATGGCTTTTGAGTTTTTCAGTTTGTAAAACATCATTATGCAGAGTTTATCGCATGAATTACATTTTATGATAATTTAGAAAATGGGACAAAGCATTGAGAGTGAAAATACATACATGTTCCCACAATTTATCTTCTTTTATCCGTACCTGAAAAATCTTCAAATTGAAAATCCAGATTTTTCCAGGCTGGAATCCTAAATATTTTTATTCAATTTCTCTCTAATCAGCTTTACTTCTTTAGGAAAATAACGCACAAAAAAAACGTTAATTACAGAACAAAAATTAAAAAAAAAACAACTTACTGTCCACCAAAATCAATGTAGAACCATCGCTGCAAAAGTTCGTAAGTCACCAGAGTCACACCAAACTGAGGGGAGGACCGACACATTCGAGCTAGAGGAGGAAAAGACACGTCGCATCTTAAGTGGGAAGGAAAGTACAAGTGTGTGTGTGTGAGTGTGTGTGTTCAGGAGTACGGAGAGAAACGCACCTCCTGCTCCCTTCCACAAAGCGCTGAACCCTTCCTCCCTCATGATCTTTCTGAAGCAATCGATCACCCCTGAGTAGGTGGTCTGTCCTGCTCGTGCTGCGACCTGCAGACGCGTCTTAACGACATCAGCAGGTGTAACGAGGGAGGCCGCAGGGATACCTGGGGAAACAATTACAAATATTTTTAAAAATATGGTTTTTATTTATATTTTCTCATTTAGTACTCAAGGACAAACAGATGTTATCAAGTTTGTTGATGAAGGAAGGATTTCTGATAAAACATCCCAGCTAACACTAGTTGGCTTTTTTTTCCTAACTAAAACCTAATCAGTTTTGAAGTAATCCTGTACTGCATTTATACACAACCTCAACTTTTGAATAATACAGCTACACAGATTAGGCCGGAGAGACAGTCAGTTCTGCAGTGCAGAGTTGAAACAGAAAACATATTTTAGCAATATTCCTCCAGCTAAATAACCAGCTTTGCTTGACCTAATGAAAGAATTTGTTTTAACATAACCATGAGACACATTTTTTCTCAAGCTAAATTTAAGCACAACTGTAATTCTATGTTACCTGCGATTGCTCCAGCAGTAAGAAGCTGCAGAGGTCCTAGTCTGCCTTGTTCATCGGCAAATTGAGTCTTAAGGTGAGCGTACGCAGGGAAGTAGATGGCCGAGAAGGGAATGTCCCTTAGGAAGCAAGCTTTAGCACCCTGGACAAACATTAAGACACAATGAATTCCACGGGGAAGAGGGGAGGTGAAAAAAACAGTAAGTGTAAATGCCAGAAGGAGGAAAATACTAAAAGATCTGTGCACTGACCTTATACAGGCCGAAGAAGCCAAGGTCACGGACCACGCTCAAAGCGCTGACCCGAGGCCCAGTGGTGATCTCACCTGCGACCTGCAAGCGAATCTTCACAATCTCCAGAGGGTTGGTGAAGATTACCTGCGAGCCTCCGGCCTGAATTAAAGGAGAGTCCAGGGATGATTATTCATTTTTATAACAGAAAAAAAACAAAAAAAAACGACGAGCTGGGAAGCAGTTCTTTAAAATTAAACTTCACTGAGCTCAAAGGGGAATATTGAATTTAGATGAAAGCTTTACGTCACCTTCTAAGGTATGTAAAGCTTAAAGCAAAGTTATCAAAAACAAAGAAAAAAAAACATATTCCCTTGGATACGGTCTGAAATGTTGCTCTAGAAGCAATTTTTTTTGCCTCTATTTATAGTGAAAGATTTTTAAAAAGGTATCCATGCAATTTAACAACGCATAATGAAACTGCAACTTATTCAATAAGTGCACCCTAAGGGAAAAAACAAAAAACAAAACAAAACAAAAACAAACAAAAAAAACAAAAACTGTTTGCTACTTACACAACCACCAGCCAGAATCTCAGCAAAAAAAGGAATTGTGTCGTCTTTGTCGGTGAATTTATCTCTTACAAAGTCATTCACCTGTGAAAGACAAATACAAAACAGAAGATTACACTTTAATCCATTTTATTTGACATAAAACGTAATGCATAACTGAAGTAGAAGGAAAAGGATTCATAGTTTTCAGAATCTGAACTGCAATGTGCGTTTCTGTTCAGTAAACCTTTATCTTTTTGTTTTCACTTCACAATAATGTGCTACTGTGTGCAGAACACAATAACGTTTCTGGTTTTACCAGAAATAAATGTGGAAAAGTTCATCATTGAGCAATACCTTCACCTTCCAGCAAGAACAGCAAAGCTAAACATAACTAAGCTGTACTACACACACGATGCCGGTAGAAGCAGGATGGAATAAATGTGACAGCATCTCTCACAATCTTGATTAAAGACTCTAAATCTGGTGTATCTTATCTTTAGAATAATATAAATATACATATATAAAAAAGAGCAGACACTCACAGTGAGTTTGATAGCTTTCTCAGGCGCCACACCGATGAGCTGAGGAACCAGACCTGTGGAGTGACAGACGACACTTAGGCCATTGCCAAAAACAGAAAAAACAGCAGTGTAGGCGAAATTAAGAGGAAATAAAATGAATCAGTAGTTGAGAACATTGAAAGGAGAGAACAAGAAGTTGCATGGTGACATTATCTCCAACAAGATAAGGTAAGAGAAATAAACTACTACTTTAATGAATCCGTCATAAAAACACAAGCATTAAAGTTCATATGAATAAGAAAGGGATTGTAATGTGAACAAGAGATTAGATAGAAAGCACTGGGAGTGCTGCCTACCTCTGTAGAAGCCAAAGAAACCTTCGTAGCGGAGAACCTTCTTTGCGCAGTCGAAGCTGTTCTTGTACATCAGCTCTCCGACAAATGATCCGGTGGACCTCTGGTTCTGCATTCGGGTCTTCACCAAGTCGATGGGATACACTGCTGTAGCTCCGGTGGCTTTAGAACAAACGGAAAAGATTTTTTAAGGTCAGGCGTGACTGATCCAAAGACATACTGGACTGACCGGTCCGAGGATAACCTACCGCCAGCGATGGAGCCCAGAGTGAACCTGTAGGCCGACTCTGCAACCTGGAGCCACACAGGCCTGGACGATTCCCCCTGGGACTGGTGGAGATGCAACAGAAATGTGACTTTACAAATGAAGATCAACAACTCTTAAGTTTTTATATATATATATATATACATACATATATATATATATATCTAAAAAATATTTTGCTATTGATACTGAATGTCTTCTAAAGTGTGAGAAGCTTTGCTGCTTCAAGATATTTAAACATACCGGTAAATGACCTCTTTTTTGATCACAATGCACTTTTAAACCCTTTCATGCTTTAAACTGGAATCAAATTCCAGACTGTGCAAAACACGTCTTCAGTTACCTTAGCATTGTCCCGTCATACAATACTCACATGAAGTGCGTGAAAATAGGGAACAAAGATGCAAATAACAAAAAAAGGCTCCCAAAGAAGCATTTAGGAAAATGCTAAAATGATGTCAGAAAGTAATGGGTTCCTCTCTCCAAATAAATTAACTCTTATTTGTCAAAAAATGTTCCTGTTTATGCGACATCCTGCGTGAGGACAGAAGGGCCTAATTACAGGCATAGGATAAATATTTTAGCCAATAAGGATGTACACCTTTAACAGCTGACTAATGTTTTTGCAAATCAAGTAGGATCGTTTAATTAAACAGGAAAAAAAATCTACAGTGACATCAATCAGAAATGCTTGAACAGTTAATCCCACCTGTTTCTGGGATTCAACCAGATTATAGGGGAGACTGCCCTCCTCTAGTGGAGCTATCCTTTCAATGTCGGCCAGGTTCAGACGTCTGAAAAACATTATTTTATTATTTACCTACATCACAGTAATGCACAAAGTTCAGAGTATTTCCTGGGAATTCCAGTAAATTTAGTAATGGTATATATTCAAGATGTAAATTTGCCAGATTACGTGAGTAGAAGAGGTTTTACCCAGAAGCAGAGTGCAGGCCTGACAACTGGTACAGAATATCAATTTCCATAGGAGTAATTTGACCAAACTTGTTGGCAGCATGAACAAATTCCTCTGCAGAAACGGAGAAAGATGGGAATGAATGACTGCAAACTAAACAGACTTGTGAAATACAAAACTTTAAAAAGAGAGCAATGCGGTCTCACACCTTTAGTCACTTGTGTGTCCTTCCGTGTGCCGGCCATTGTGCTGTAGATCTTACGGATCATCTCCATGTTGTTCAGGAGGGAGTTGAAGGCGTTGAAGTAGGAGAAGCTGACCATGTGAGCAGTGCTGCCCCCTGCAGCCTAGAGGGGGGGGGAACAACACAATAGCACATTTAATTTATTCATTTCAAAGAATGAAATTCATCTACCTGACACATAATTTTGGGTCCTTCTTGTGAAAAGAACAAAAAAAAAAAGTTTGGTTTGTTATAAAGACATGAGGTAAATCACATTTTATCGTGACACAAAAACTCGGGACTGATGGGGACAGAACTTGGAGACAAGGTCTGAACAGAACTTAAAAGATGATCGCAACAAGAATTTCTCAAGGATCTTAAGAACTTTTATCACCTTTGATCATGAAACCCAAATGAAGAAAAGAAAAAGATTTCCTGAGTGAGGAGATTTACGGTCCTCTGAAAGTTAGTGTGAGGAATTGTCAAAAAAAAAAAAAAAATCTTACTATCAAATCATAGTTTCTGTTTTGACTTTTGTCCATCTGTCTTGCAGGCTTGAATGAAGACATCAGTGCACGCAAAAAAACACTCACTGAAACGAGATTCTCCTCCACGAACGGTGTGAGCATGTGGTGCCGGATTGTGGACATAATGTCACTGAAGTCCAGCGCGGAGATGGCGCCATTTTTCCCCTTGTCCTTCTGGGCAAACGCCTGGCGTGCGTGCTCCAGCTGCAGTTCCTGAAAACCACGTCACGAGGCCGAGCGTAAGGAACGGTCAAAATGTGTAACGGAAACTCAATACGGACAGGGATCAAAGGTAAAAACAAGTGTGTGCGCATGCGGCGAACCTGCAGGAACTGGGTGAACTCCAAGTAGCTGAGCTGTTTCTGGCGGTTGTTGCCAAAGTGGAGACGGATGAACTCGCAGTCCCAGTTGAAGGGAATGTGGTGGTGCACTGTGGTCTGGCTGAAGATGTCTCGCACATTCTCTACAGCGAAAACACAAGACATGAATAAAATTCCGCGCACACGGTGCCCTGCAAAATGACAGAACTTTTTCAGGTTACAAAGATGAAGAGTTTTTACAATTCCTCCTGACGAAATGGATCGTGCTTAATCACAGTTGATGGAGTGTGTCTGGGAACGTCAACTTTCAAGGCTTGCAATAGGTTTCCAGTCTCCACTTTGACTAGACCATTCTACCTTGTTCAGGAAAAATATGTTCACAGCATAATACTGTTTGTTCCCTAACAAAACTTTCCGGCGGCTACCAAACAGCTGGATTTACACTGAGATTAAATGACACACAGATGGACTTTGTTTAAACACTGGTTGACCACTTTTGACAATTATGCGTTTTATTTAAGATTTTACCAAAAGGTGCAGGGCATAAATTTACAGTATATTTGTTAAAAATGTTTTCAACTTTATTTTTCTTCCACTTTACAGTTACACACTGCTTTGTGTCGGTTTATCACATGAAACTGACATATGATAAACATGGAAGTTTGTAGTTGTAGAATGACAAAATGTGAAAAAAATTCCAAGGTGTATGAACACTTTCACCAAGGCATCATTTTGTAATTGAACTATATTTGACTGATCTTGTTAATGCCACAACAAAAAGCCTGTGTGTAACACAGGAAAGTAAATAAAGGAGGAAAGAAACTGGTTATGAGAGTGATTACGAAATTCCACTCACGTGCCCACTGACTAATCTGGTTAACAATTCTATGCTGGGTAATGATTTCCACAAATATAAGGTCAAATTAAAGTTATGTTGAACTTTAAGTTGTAAAGTTCAACTTTACAACTTTAAGTTGTAAAGTTCAACATAAGATAAAGGGTCACTTCAAATACAAAAGTGTCTTTTTGACACCGGATGTTATATTTTTTTTAATGGATACCTAGTCAGGATGCTGAAATAATTCAAGAAAATTTTAACCAAACGCTTCAGCGATAAGAACAAGCTTACACCAAAACACTTCAGCGTCGTACAGTATTTTTTGTTAAGTGAAAAACACATACCAAATGAGACGGTGCCGGTCCCAGTGTTATCAAACAGCTGGAAGGCGACTATAAAGAGGGCGTCGGGCGCACACAGCACCGATTCAAAAGCAAGAAACTCCTGGAATGAGATCAGCCTACAATTGGGTGTAGGTTGAACAAAAGGAGCACAAAATCAATTATCTCATAACGGAAGGCAAAATTAAAAAGCAAAGCTGGATCATACAACACCGTCAGACAAAGAACTCTCTGATTTCATGTAGCCGTTATTAGCAAAAAAACACATTTAAACAGCAATTGTGTGCATGTTGCTGTATATGTATGACACAAGGCCTGCTGCTGAGTCACACGTAGTCCTATCTTATCTTTAAGCATAATTACTGCTACTGACCTGCAAATGTCGTAAGAAATGAATTACTAATGATAAGCCAGGGGTTTTGTGTGTCTGTGCGCTGACTGCAGCAGCTTACCCGTCCTTCGTGGTGTCGGCTACCGCGGCGATGAGTTGGACCGTTTTGGGGTTGTGGTGAATCCGTGTGTGCAGTCCAAGATACTTCTGGACAAAGTCTTCCGGGGTCATGAACCTATCGCCATCCTTGTCCACTATGCTGGCGTACTAACAAAAGAGAAAAGACAAACGACCCTTTTCAGTAATACATTTGAAAAACTGGAGTAGCTAATACAGTATTTGTAGCGCGGCATTGACCGCACGCGCCTGGGCACATGTGAAGGTATGCAAACAAATGTGCGCTGATGCTTTTGGCTCGAGCTCCTCGGTTATCTGACCTGTTAATGTCAGGACACTAAAATCTGCTGACCCACTTACAGATCACACGCCGGGTCACACACTCGACATGTAGCGGACAGCAGAGCAAGGTGAAGGCACACAAAGCAGCACCATGATTACACAGAGAGTCTCTCATGGTATAATTACCATGAATAGCAATTAAAACCAAAACATTTGAAATGATCCAATTGCTTTTTTTTTTTTTAAAGCAATGCTGCTAGAATATANATATATACACATATATACATATATATAAATAAAACGTTTTAGGAAATTGTAATCAAGTCATCTACAACATTTATTGATGTTTTGAGTTTGAAACCAAAACTGAAGCAAAAGGATGCTAAGTTTAAGAAAACATAGTAATTGGACGTAACAGCATCTAACATTGCTATTCTACTTTTTATAGAGTAACATAAATGTAACAAGTTAGTCAAGAACTTTCAGGCAGCTGAGGGCAGCAGGTTGGGAGGGGAAGTGCTTAAACTGCTAATTTTAGTAGTTTTGGAAACAACGTTGATGCTGGTTCTGTCACTGCCCCACACTTGCTCTGTGTTTTCTGGTAAACAGCTGTTTTAGTTTGACTGTAGTATTTTTTATTTAAACAGAGCATGAGAACTGGTGTGACGTTCTTTACTGGCAGGTTTACAATTCAGAAATTATTTTTTCAATTTTGGATAGTGTGCTAGCTTTAAGCTAAGCTTTGCGGCATTCAAGAACCAGAGAGAAACTACTGTCTGATAGTACGGCATAAAAAATAAATATATTTAAAAGTCATGCAAACTACAAAAAGCACAAATGACACTTTTCAATTGAGACTTTCAACTGATTTGTCTGCAAAGGGCACTTAGTTCAAATCAGTTTATTGATGTAGTGTTAAATTATAATCAGTGTCATCTTAATTCAAGTACAAAAATCAATCATATAGTCCTATTTATACCAGTTTGATCAAGGTCTGTTGATCATATAATGTCACCGGGTAAAAAGTTATCTATTAAAAGGAGCTCAGTAGATTGCAACGTCATTGACTCCAAGGACAACTGGTGAAAACTTTTACTCATCTAAGAAAAGAAGGCTATTTGCAAACTGGTAATATGTCGTTTTGCACAACCGATGTTAGTTTTATAGGAATAAAAACTGTTAAAGCTTTTTACCTTCTGGAAAATGGTTTTCAGCTCATTTGGGTCCCCACGTTTGGTAGATTGCACCTACAAGCAAACACACAGAACGAATAAGCAATTCAACAGTGACAGTGTAGGTTGTCAGGTTTCTAAGCAAGCAAGCTGCTGGTTCAGTCAGGTTTTTACAAGGCGCTGCACTCATCGCAGCAGAAAACGAAACGAGCTAACTCCATTCAACAAAAGCAGGAAATGTCACAGGAATGTCAAAGCTGTTAAAGAAAGGGGCTCGTCGTCACTAAGCTGGAAAAGTTAGGTGGACAAAATTATATTACACTCTACTGGCAAAGACCTAGAGATGGAGAAACCGGGTAGCAAGCTAGCATAGAGAGGCAAACTGCCACGACATGTTAACGTTTGCGTCCACAAAATGCGAATAGAAGAGTACGAGCAAAAGCCCGAGTCTTCACAAACAGTGCCACTTCTGCTGCTAACCAGACTCTCATACAAGCGGTTTCTTATGGTTTCCGGCCAATTCTGAGTCGTTAATGTCTCATCAAGGCCAACCGCCGCAGGGACGGCAGTTAGCCCTAGTGATGCTACAGCGTCGGACTGCACCGCACCCGAGACGCCCTTCCCGGACACGACCACGCAGCCGTCCTTCAATAACTCATACGCGGCAAAAAGAGCAGAAAACACCAACAGTCACGAGAGTAAAAGTGGGAAAATGGATAAAAGACCAATGCCCAAGTCACCTTGACCGCCATGCTGGTTTGACGTCACACGCAGTGGGCGAGCGAGCAGCGCAGACGCACCTCAGCCCTAGGTCTGAGGAGGAAAGTGAGGAGCGACCGGTTAAAAAAATAAAACTTAACGCACAAATCATCACAAAATAACCAAAACAGAACAATTTCGGATTAAATGTGACTCAGGGGTCTTACTATACTTCTATAATGCGATAACACTCAAATACAGAGGAGCTTATGTGAGAAATCTTACATCACTCTCAGCGTGTGTGAACAAGCTGCGGATTGTTGCCTGTTTTTTTAATACCTGGACTATTGGTCAACAATAACGACCTGCGTCACCAATACTCTACAACAAATCTGAAAGTAGATCAGCGCAACCACATTTTAGAAGAAGGTTCAAAACATTAAAATGACAAAAGAATTTATTTCACTGAAATAAGTCCAATGTTTAAATTTAGCTATATCTTTATAAAAATTGGGTCAATG
>NW_006800111.1:1268885-1277004 GCF_000485575.1 Poecilia formosa
AACATAGAGTCATAGAAAGCCATCTTCTCTAGCATAACTACATTCCTACACCGATGTTCCTATTATAAAGACATAACTAATTATAATCAGATTATGATTACTTAACAGGCTGGAAACATTTTGCCCATATCAATTTTAAAAAGAAAAAAATGAAAGTAAATAATTTTAATAACAAGCTACATTGTATTTGTAATTGAAAAACTATTCTTAGCACACACGTTTTAGTAAAGGTTTTTAAAAAATATTATTCAAGCAGAAGGCCAAAGTGTATCACTTACTAGTTAGACTAGTTTTTTTTTTATTCAGTTAATTGAATATGATTTTTAATTTTTTTTAATTATAACATACATTTCATTTTTTAAGCGTTTTTAGGATTTCTTTTATTTAAAAAAATATTTACAACTGTTTATCTTGACTGACTGTGGCTGTGTGTTCACAGGTAATATGACTAATGTTTGTTTTCACTGATAAGGCTGTGACCCTCTGCTGTGTGACTTACCAGGGGTTGTCACATTGCTTAAAATAGAGGTAATGTTATCTATTTTTAGTTGTTTATGGTAAGGGTCAACAAAAGGGGTCAAATATACTACTGACCTCAAAATTTAGAATCCAGTATTACAATAGCTCAGTCCATACAATGTGAAGTGTATGATAAAGTCCTAGCTTTATATATGTGATTATGTTTGATTATTTAGAAATTAAACAATCAAAACAACTAAAATAAAAGAGACATTTTATTTATTTGGTAATTAGGCAGTAGAAAAAAAAAAGGAGGAGATGGCAACTTTTAAATCTACTCCTGTTACCTGACATTTTGGGCTAAATCTGTGTGCTGATGGGTTTGACACATTTGACAGTTAGCCATAATGTTCAATAGAGGGCGCCAAAAAGGCTTAAACATTTCTGTAGCTTAATCATTTGAAAACTACAGGAGTAACAACAGACACTTAACTCTGTGGTTTGACTGAAAGATGGGAATGGATTCGCCAAGAAAAAAAAGGCCTAATGTAATTAAAGCTGAGTCGTTACACAAGACCTGAGTCACGTGACAGTTGCAAAGTTAACCAGTTATAGTCACGTGACCAATGATTTTTCGATCACGTGACCACAACAGGTTATATTTAATGGCGGCCGCCGTTGCTGGCTGCTCTGTGGGGCTCCCCAGCAGGAAAGGTATTTAATGAACTTAGCACTTCGATTCAGCTACTTCAGTGTTAATCAGTTAACATTAGCGGCTTAATTTAAAACAGCGACATATATAGTCTATAGCAACCTTTACGAAAATCCCTTTTGAATACACTGTAAATTATTTATTTAGCTTATTTATGAGCAGAACACTATTTTAATCTATATTTGTATTGATTGCTATGAATAAGGTAACGTAAGAACAGCTTTTATGCTACAGCCGCCAATTCTGATTTTATTACTAGCATTTTATTACTAGTTTATGTGAGTGATACAGCGGATAATCGTAAACTGGATGGGAGAAGATGCACAGTTTTGATATCAAGTGTTTAACGCTGTCTCATCCAACTTTCCTGTGAAGGATCAGGCTTATTTGTGACCAAGCAGCATTTATAAAGAGCAAAATAACACAGCAGAAAGGTCAAGGCTGACGGCTTTAGGTTGTAAGAGGCTGCAAGACAATTTAGACCAGGATAAAGGTTCACCTTATAGCAGAACAACAACAACCAAAACTGCTGTGGAGCAGTTTAGATCAAAGCATATTTATGTACTACAATGGTACAGTCAAAATCCAGTCTTAAAGTGTGTTGAGTCTTTAGCAAGACTTGAAAACAAGTGTTTACAGATATTCTTCATATACTGACTGAGCGTGGGCTCACTGTACAAAGAAGAATGGGCAGATAGTTCAGTCTGTGGATGTGTAAAGCTAGCAGAAACCTACCCCAAAAAGCTGTGAAAAGTTCAACAAAATATTTGACTCAGAGGGACAGAATATAGACTTTTAAAAATATTTTTCACATATACCAATTTGAAATCTATTGATAATTTTTCTTCCACTTCAAAATTGTACACTCCTTTGTGTTGGCCAAAAACATAAGTAATCCTGTTATAAAATATTTAGGTTTTTGATTGCAACATGACAAAATAAAACAACAATGATCAAGGGTTTTAAATAGTTTTGCATGGCACTTTATATTCGAGTTGTATACTTCCTTGTCGCATGCATCATTCAGTAGTTAGTAATGTAAAGAAAGCATAAATAAGTACGACTCTTAAAAGTCTGAACGAAGGAAATCATATCTATTCTTTTAACAAGAGCATGAGCTTTTTATTAAGAACAATAAACATCATGTTTTTTGTAGGAGTGAATTGTTTCCTTCGAAGAGTTTCATCTCTCGGAAGGTGGAGTCGCTCCAAAGATCTCCTGTGTGAGCAACATCGTAGCTTTTTCTGGCGGAAATGGAAAAGTTCTCACAACGTGGTTCGGCCTGCTACTGTTCGGCCAGCCTACGCAGTACCTAAGGTATCATTACACTCTGAAAAAAAAAAAAAAGATTTTTGATTCATTGATGGGTCTTTTAGTTCGACTGCTGCTTAAACGTTGATGCTTTTGAACAATAAATCCATGCGTCAAAAAGTAAACGCAGATGAGCTGAATGGAAAAACATGAAAGTGAATGCAAGGCGAAGGACGTTTTCTCAGTTATCCATATTGTAACAACTTGCATGTTTGAATTTCACATTCCTGAAGCCTTCTAGTCTATTTTTTCCCTTTTAGTTTTCAACTGGCTTCATTAATTGATGCTAGTTCAATCTAAACAGAAACTATTTAATTTCAGAGTTCAGTTCAGTTTAATTTACATGCATCTCTTCTTACCTTCCCTCTGACTGAAGCACATCGTGCAGCCTGACTACGTCAGCACTGGGCTGGTCCCAGAATGGCCAGACTACATCGAGATCAAGAACCAAGAGCAGATCGAAGGCCTTGCTAGAGCATGTCAACTTGCCAGACATGTACTTCTACTGGCTGGAGGCAGTCTGAAAGTAGGAATAAAACCGCCGCATGTCTTGTTTAAGTTTATGTGTCATCAGAATAGAAACAACAACGTCTGTTATTTGTGGCTTTCAGGTTGGCATGACAACAGATGAAATAGACTTCATTGTGCACCAGGAGACAATCAGGCACAATGCTTACCCCTCCCCTCTTGGATATGGAGGTTTTCCTAAGTCGGTCTGTACGTCTGTGAACAACGTGGTGTGTCATGGCATACCTGACAGGTAAACGGTTTGAATAGTTGGCGAATTTCTTTTTAAAGTCGGGGTAAATCTTTAGATTAATTCTGTTTTCAAAGCTGTTTTTCTTTTTATTAAATAAACTAAACTTGGGTAACATCTTTCCACAATGTCAAATCTTTAAAGAACAAAAACAAACAAACAAAAAAAAGTGCTGAATAAAGGGAACTTCCACGAAATCCACGTGTAGCAAGGTAGCAAATGTAAGGCGTTTTAAAATGTAATGCGATACCTTCTGATCTGCAGCCGCAAACTTGAAGACGGTGACATTATCAACGTCGACGTCACAGTAAGCTTATGCAGTGTTCCACATTTTACAAATAAAACCTTATGCTGCAGATGTCAACAGCACAACTCACGTTTCTTACCTCTGCTTTGTTTGGAACAGGTGTATTTGGATGGCTACCATGGTGACACCTCAGAAACCTTCTTGATTGGTCAGGTGGATGAGGTCGGCCAGCGGCTGGTGGAGACGGCGAGGCGTTGCAGAGACGAGGCCATCGCCGTATGCAAACCAGGAGCGGAGCTTTGTGTTATAGGAAATACTATCAGGTATACTTTGCGGCGAATACGCACGTCAAATGTTTACATGCAACTGGATGTTGTTCTTTTTCTGTTTGACCACTTTACGTTAAATCGGTTCTGTATCTGCAGTGAAATAGCCCAGTCCGATGGCTTTCAAGTTTGTCCGTATTTCATTGGACATGGAATAGGCTCGTATTTTCATTGCCATCCTGAGATTTGGCACCACGGTAAGTTGGTTCCTAATTGCAGTAATGTGATTTAGACAATGACATTTTTTATTGCTATGAATTTATTATTATACATTCACAAGAAAAAAAACAGGGCTTGTATTGGTCCAGTTTGATAAAGAATGCTTCTCTTTTCAGCTAATGATAACGACATAACCATGGACGAAGGGATGTCTTTCACAATAGGTAGGATAATCCAGGGTTTTTTTTTTTCTATACCTAAATATGCAAATGTCTGGAATCAGTGGTTGTTAACGTCTGTTAATCTCGATCTGTTAGAGCCTATAGTGATGGAGGGGTCTCCAGAGTTCAGAATCCTTAAGGACAAATGGACCGCGGTGTCGGTCGACGATAAAAGGTAAGAAGTGCTTTGTATTTGTAACGTTTTATTCCACTGAAGCTGAATGATAGTGTTAGTAAGTAGCAGTGCACTGCTGAGCTTTGTTCAGCATGTGGCATGCAGAGTCTCCTGGACCATACTGAGTGAGATATGGACGTTTTAGGAGGGCTCAACTGGGGAGTGAGTTATGCTCGGCTTGTTACATTTTTTTGCAGGAGGTTGTTACAAATCTGCAAATCGCCACAGAATAAACTCTGAAGTTTTTTGCTCACAACATAATTTGATACACACACAAAAAAAAAGGTTGACAGCAGAATAAATAGTTTGGATTTTAGATTGAATACTGTGTCTTTGCCCTTAAACACTTAATTCACGGATAGAAGCTGATGCACTATTAGTTCCATTAGCTCAGCATTCATTACTTTTATGCTCATTTAGATGAAACTATATATAAGCCTATTGTAACCTTTTGAAAAATACATGTACTTTAATGTATCTAAATGGATTTAGAGAGCAGACAAATATACTGTACCACGTGGTGTATATTGCTTGAAAACAACATAACTAAACTAAACTAAACAAACATACTAGAATAAAGATGATTAGTCTATTTCAGAAATGAAGTGTACTCATTACATTTGGTAATGCACAGAAAGTATACATCACAGTTGTATTTGTGCTTTTGTAAACATAGCAACTGAGAAAATATTTACACTTGTTGGTTTACTTGAGCACGCATATTTGATAGAAACAATCGGGTTACCCTACTTTTTACAAACATAGAATTAAGGGTGAAAGATGAGAGGAAAGGGCTGAAAGGGGGCTAAGTGGATTATTCTGTTTAAAATTGAATTTGCTCCTTACAAAATGTTGTTTAAATTTGGTTGTACAGGTCAGCTCAGTTTGAACACACGGTGCTCATCACAGCCGACGGAGTGAAGATTCTCACCAAACTACCAGAAGAAAACAATCTGTGACAGAAATGGACTGCTACCTCGAATGGTACATCAGTTGTGGGTCTAAGCTACTTTTTGTGATTTTAAAAAAGAAAAACAGTTATGCTACCAGATCTTAATGTAGAAACCAAGGTTTTCAATCTTGTTCCGTATGTTGTACGGGAGCTCGAGTCTTACTGCTGAAGCTGACCTAATTATGTGGTTGAGGCATTTCATTGTCTTACAAATTACGTTTTTCTTAAGCTAAATGCCAGTTTCCCCTCACATAAACCTTTTGTGTAAACCTTTTAATGTAACTTTCTAAGTTACATTAAGAAAATAAAATAATGTTCTTTTTTTTTTTTGAGTTTTACTCCCTTTGTGTGTTTAAGCTTGAAATTTATTTTTCTTGAAATACTTAGCTCTGAACTCTTCCTATCCAAATTCAGAAGATAAATGCAGCCAGGAGGTGGCAGCACAAACTCGGACTTTGCCGATAATGTTTCACGCCCTTTCAGTCTGTTAAATAGAAGCAGCTCTACACCCCATTTGACCCTTTTGTATTTGTTCCTCATTGCAGGGGTGGAAAAACCCGTGTGTAAATCTGAGTTTAAGCAAGCCTGCCTCTTGACACTGAAGTCTCCATGTTGACGTTAATCTAAAGCAGCTGTCATCAGTTATGCACCATCCCCAAGTTGCAGAGCCTGAAACTAATTGCTCAGAGGCTTGATAAGCACTGTGCAATGTAATATCTTGACTTTATATTTTTAGGTCAAATTAAAAAAGGAAGGCGTTAAGTATTTGCTCGGTGGAAGTAAAAGCAATCTATTGACTTTTCTTTACTGTGACCTGTCTCTGCATCCGGTCTTCAGATTGATGCAATGTTGAGCAAAACGCGAGAACAAGTTCAGACGAGGCTCTTAAAGTATCTTGAGCGCAACTAAGAGGTTGGCTACCGCTTTAGCCGCTACACCGCTATGAATGTTTGCGTAAATGCTGATAAATCTCAAGAGGCTCGGTAATATGCGATCCCAGCCCGTTGTAAGGGTGTGTTTTCATTTCCTGCTGGTGTGTGTGTGTGTGTGTGTGTGTGTGTGTGTGTGTGAGTGAGGCAGAGTGGGTATGTGTGGTCATGCCAACAGTTTGTGGGCGAAGCAGGAAGGATTAATCAAATAAAGGTGGGTCGTGTTCAGCCAGGATATGATTCAAGTTTTAACATATTAAATGATTAATATCAGGTGACACAACTCACTTATATTTTTGTGACACTTTCATTTAACGTACAGAAAAAACCCCTCCAAATTCCCAGGCTCCACATTTGATCACAGTTTTAGTTATTTGTTAAAGATCTTTGATTTTCAGGGCGGGACGTGCAAACCTGAAGGAGCTTGCACTCCTTATGAATCAGATTGTGATGACGCATACATTTTTTTTATAATCGGCATCCTGCAAATGATTGACGAAGAGCCTAACGTTCAGCTTGAGCATGGGATTTTTATGATGATGATAGATTCAGCAAAAGTGGAGAAGTGAAGGCAGAGATATGCAACATAGAATAAGTAGATAAAGCGAGGGGGTGGGGGGTACTTGAGGGAATTTTTGCTGCTGTCTTTCATTATTTTCCTGCATGTTGGGACTCAATCCCAAACCCTTTCTTTGCAGTTTTATTGTAAAAATCCTCAGCCAGTGGAGAAGTGGAAATCTTAATACTGGGGAGCGTAAGATTTTATTTTATTTTTTTTTAACCCAGCTTTTATAAATTTGTTACCTAAAGATGTTCCTCAAGCCTGTTTCACTTTCCAGGTGCGCATACCTAAATCCCTGTCTTTCTGTGAGTGAAGCTGTTATATTTCACACCTTTCTGGGACTTTTCACCGTGAAGCACCACAGACATTTGTGGTTTCCCTGGTGATCTGCAGCGTTGTGACATTAACAGAGTGACGCATCGTTCCCAAACCTGTGCAGGCAGATATGCCTTATGCACGACAGACAAATGTTATCTGCTTATTCATACTCTGTAATGATTTGATTCGTCAGTGAATCCAAGGGCTAAACTAACACCTGAGCTTTGCTGAACCAGGACATCTGGCCTCAGGCTGAACCAGACTGGGTGACGCCCAATTCCTGAGGGTTTCTACAAACTGGAGGATAAGAAAGTGGAAATAAAGACAACAAAACATTCAAACACATCTTTTTGTATTTGCATTCATTTGTTTGTATGTTTTTAGTTTAGGTTATATTTAATTGATAAGTCTCCTTAATTAGGTTAACTAAACATATGTACGCATGGATTTAAAATTAGCCCACATGTTCTAGCAAACAAACTGTTAAAAACTATGAAAAAAAAAAAAGTAAACAGATCTGCAGACACGCACGGGGTGTTTTCTCTGATATTTACAAGGTTTAAAATGAACTAGACTTTGAATTTGAAATTTCTGGAGTCTTAGTACAGTGTAAATCTTGCTGTGAGCTCCTGGAATAAGAAATTCATCTACTCTCCCATTGTGTTGCCGTGATAACTGTTTATATCTTTTCAGTCTGTGTGAGTCTTTGTTCCTCTGAAAAACTTCTTGATCCTGAACAACCAAAGCAGCTTGCCAAACTATGAACAGGAGCGCTGTGTTACATGTAGTGTGTGTGTGCGCGTGGGCATGTGTGGGTGTGTGAGTGGATGGTATGCATTGCCCAAGGCTGCTCCAAAGAGACTGATAAATTATGTCTTGTTGTTTCTATTGTTTAAAGATTCACATCACTTAAATGTTCACTAGGAACACAGCACTCAGTGCAATCCTCTTTTTCTTTGGACTAGAGAAAAACAGGTTTTACAGCTTATAT
>NW_006800111.1:1277120-1279577 GCF_000485575.1 Poecilia formosa
TAATTTTTCCAAGTGAAATAAACTAATTTTTAATAAATAAAAAAAATGTTTTGTGGCACAAATGTACTTGTGGTAAAAAGAACATACAACCTCTCTGTTAATTTCAAAGGTTTTGTGTAATAAATGATCTGTGTGATGGTGTTTTCTTTGGCTTTAACAGTTCGAGTTTTGGGTTTCAACTTGTACAAAATTGCAGTCTATTCTGAGAAGAAATGTGTTCAAAACATGGATTAGTAAATCTCGATTTGCTGCAATATACATTAAGTTGATCTGATGATAAAGAAATGCCATGAGCTCAGATAATATAATTCTCTGTGTGATGTTTAATTTGCCTAGGTTTTTACAGTGAAGAGTGGAAAGTACTGGTTTCCACCAGGGCGTGTGAAGCTGCAGTATCAAAGAAGTGATGCATCATCTTCAGGCTTGTTCAGGCAGATCTCGCTCGCACAAAGCTGAGTCTGACTGAATAATCCATTAAGCACGGTAGAAATCAGAGTTCCTCAGGGCTAAACAAAATGGTATTGTAGCTTCTTTGATGCATGACGTCTGGGTCACGCATCAAACTTTGTGCTTTCAGCAACAAAATTGAAAAGATCCCACTTGTAAAACAGGCAGTGGCTATAAAAATGGCACTTTGGAAAGGATAAAATCCTTTTGTTTTACGTGACAGTTTGAAAAAAAAAAAGAATAAAATCAGTACTGATGAGCCTGTTGTGACCGGACTTGGTCCTCATCAGTCATAATCTGCTGTGGGATATGCTCCTGTTCTGTGTTACCTTAACAAGCCGATTGCAAAAACAACTGTGCACCCAACTTACTGCTAGTCATAGCGTCACATTTTGACAAAGAAAAGAAGAGTAGAGAAGAAAAAATGGATAAGAGAAGAAATAAACTGCAAAGCTAAAAAGTTAACATTTACAAAAGGAGAAAAAATAAACTGCCTAGTAAAAAAAAAAAAAAAAACAAAGACAGTCCCTTTCAATCACCTTGGAGAAGCTCGTCATGTTTTTACATAATATGAAGCCATTTCAGAGTTAGTTGTCAGAATAGCATTCCTGCTCTCTGCAACTACAATAACAGGTTTAATCTTCCTCTTGTCAATCCTAAAAACATCCATATGTGCATTTCAGTCTGTAGATGAAATGCACATATGGATGTTTTATTTGTTTTATTTCTGCTTGCTAAATATGTCATTCAATATACAGTTGAGATTCTGAAACTGATTCAGTTATGAATGAAACAGCAGACAAAGACTCTGATGAAGACCAAGCTCGGTCACATATATTAATATTTGTCTTAAAATAATTGTTAATTATATAATTTGCCCATATTTTAGACTGGATTATACTGAGAAATTTTGATATAGAACATAGAGTAAAAAATAAAAAAAAGTTACTTTCAAAATGAAAAGTGACATCCAATGGAGAATGTCTGGATTTTATGCTAATGCAAACTGCTACTGGCTAACAGAAACAGTGTGTTAAAATAAAATGTTCTTCCTCCAGTTTTCTGCATTTTACTCCCTGGAATATGTGATCCAGCTGAAGACTGACTTACTATTGAGCTCAGTAGTCAGTGAAATGGTATTGCTGCTGTTAATGAAAAGAAAACACACTAGTTGAGAGAAAAGTGGACATAAAAAGTGGAAACAAACTTAACCCTTTCACCCTTCTTTGCTTTCCAGCTGCTACCAAATATCAGAGCTAAGATGTATTATGTTTAGTCAATAATGCCTTTGAACAGGGACATTTGGCCTTGTAATAACATCTATCTTGACTTCTTTGACTATACAATCTTTCTGTTACAAAGCAAATTACTGCCATTTTTCAGGGTAGGGTGGACACTCCTTGTGTCAGAGTAAAGCAGTAAATCAGAGAAATAAAGTTTGACCTTTTCATGATGTTCTAGAACCCCTTTCACTTTAAAGGAGAAGAGAGAGCCCACTCTTCCAGAAAACTCTGCAACATACATGTATGTCATTTTTGATTGGCAAGACATCTAATAATGTGCATCTTGTGCAGATTTTAGATTATAAATGTTTCTTTTTTGAAAATCCCCCCACATTATTCTAAATACTAGAGCACAGCTCACAATAGCAATATGACTTCCCTTTATAACGGTTTACCTTCTCTGCAAATGAGATAAGATTAAAGAGCATATGTATGAGAAGATAAGGTATAAAGACAATGCACCTGATAACACATGAAACAAACATTATCTTTTCAGTAACATTGTTTCTTAGAATGTGTTTTTCCTTCACCAAATGAACCTTTTACACTTTTACAAACTTTTACAAACCAGTCAGATTACTTTACTTTTTTTTTACACCTGGGCCCATTAAGATTGAGGCACAGCCCAACAACAACAGCTATCTCGCGTTACATCCCCTGGCCAGGGCTGGGACACACACACACACACACACACACACACACACACACACACACACACACACACACA
>NW_006800111.1:1279772-1302680 GCF_000485575.1 Poecilia formosa
CACACACACACACACACACACAGTTAACTCCCAAGGAAAATGTACAAAGAACTGAAGGTGTTGTGTTAACCACAAGACTAGACCAGACAGCTGCAGTTACTTTATGTCAACTGTAATCAACGCGCTCATTAAAATCTCTAGTTTAGCCTGTTTATCTTCTATCATATTGAATCAATACAGTGATATGAAGCAGGATGTAAATTAGGTTTCACCTAACTGCTAATTGATAAAACCACTTTCACTCTGTTTGATTGTGCATAACACACCCTAATCCATTCGACACTCACAATGTTTGGTGCCAAACATCCTGACCTGATAAGCAAATGTCAAAGCATGATTATACAGACAAACTTTCACATGAATGCAGAAGGGATATATATTCCCTTCTGCAGAAATGTTTCTCTGGCTTTAGAAATGTCGAAATAGAGAATACATGTTTGCCACCTTAAGTTGGTGTTCTTACAAAAACACTGCAAGAGTGCAATGAGCCGGCTACTGTTTTTGAACTGACACAGTTCAACGTTTCAAAGTTTGAAACCCAGAAGAACACTCAGCTTGTCTCTGGTCAGTGCCTTGCAGTCTTATGCCAGATTTCTGTATGTTCTGAAAGAGATTCATGTTCAAATGTTTCAAATCTCAGGTGTTTCACTCGTTTCTTTTGCCAGATATCTTAAATACTAAGGTGAGGGAGAAGAACTCAGGCAAAGTGCTGCGTTTTAGTTTGCCTGAGTTGTGAAAGAGTCCAGATTTGGAGTTCAGTATGAGTATTTAAGTTGATAAAACACCCCACAGTGAACTGTGCTCCACCCTCAGGGGAGTTTCTTGACTTTATCCTGAGCTGCGGCTTTAAGGACAAATAAAGGGCTGTGAATCGGGCAGGTCCGGGCGCTGCCGTCCTCCCCCACCCCGTCCTGTGTGCTTTGTGTGTCAGAGGATTGCTCTCACCATTACAGCTATTCTTCAGCATCTGAGGGAATGCTTGGGCTCCTCAGCTGCAGAACGTGCTGTATGGAGAGGGGAGTACATGACTCCGATCTTCAGTGGAAATCAGTGGCATAATTTGCTGTTGAGTAAAATAATAAGCCTTAGTTTCTATAGGAAAAGAAATGACTTGTGAATAATGACTTGATCACTGTTGACGTTTTGGACTCATTCTGTCACAGTGAATATCCTGTTGATATGGGATATTTGATAAATTTGAATGAAATGTATTTGTCATCACCTGTGACATTGTCACTGTTTTTAATGATGCATCTTCGTGGGAATCGAATATGCATCATTCTTCAGTTCCCACCAAAAAATGACAGATCAGACCTCTGACTGATCAAGAAAGCAATGTCAATGGCTTGTCTGGTCCGGCTTCCATGTCCAGGCTGAAGAAAAGCCTCCCCACGACATAATACTGCCACCACTATGTTTCACAGAGAGCATGAGGTTTTCAGGGTTCTGTTTTTTTAAGCTCACGGACTGAATGGTGATTCTTGAAATGTAGAAACCTTGGTATACTTCTTTATGACCTAACCCTCCTCAGAACTTGAATTTCTTTATCTCCAAGGTGTTGTTTGTTCACTAATGTTCCCTGATCAACCTCTGAGGCCTTCAGAGAAATGCAACATTTATGAGATTAAATTACTCTAGAAGTAGGTAACTTCTTAAGTTGGTTATTGGCACTGGATTTTCTTTAGGGGGACTGGAGTCAAGGAAAAGCTTCAAGGGACGTGAATACTTTTGCAAGGCAAGCATGATTGAATGCCAGCACAGAGTTAACAGGAAAGTGGTCTCCAGACTTTGGAATACCACAAAAATTAGATTTTGAAATGATCAGGACATCTGTCTAATGGGGACAAGAAGAATGTGTGTGTGATTCTGATTTCATTAGTCTTCAAATATGAATCAAACGGACCTTGTTTTCCGGAATCTAATATAAGAAGTCAGAAGTCAACTTGAAGTTGAACTTCCAACGGGTCGATACTAAATTAATCTCATCCTGTTAACGAAGACTTAAGTAGATAACAGCTGTGCAGGGGGACCACATTCCTCCTCTGACCTTTTCGTTTTCTGCTGTGCCTTTTTCCACAATTATTTGGGCCTTTTATAGAACTATGTGAGGGCAGTTTCTTCCTCCCTCTCCTGTTTCTCTCTGCCCTCTTTCTCTGTGCAGACAAAGCCGGCGTTGTCCGCTGAAATTCTGTGTTGCTTTGGGTCAGCATCTAATGGAATGCCTCGGAAATCGTCTGGTGAAGGCACTCTCTTAAATGCATTGGTCTGTGCCCTCTTTAATAATCGCACTTCTTCTGGTTTGGTGACTCACGCATGCTAAAGAGACGACGTGACAGCTATGGCGATGCTTCGTTTCGAGGGATTTTTCAATGGGGATTGTTATTTCAAAGAGCGACACATTTTGAGCATTAAATATTTAAAGGGTGGTTGTTTCTTCTGCACTTCTAAATCTGATGTAGATTTATTACAACATTAAATCTTTGAACCGCTCTCACCTCTGTCACTTCCACTCTAGATCATTGTCTCTGCGACTGTTCTCCGGAGGAAGAGAGTACAGATTGGTATTTATGGCAAAATGAACATCCAGAGCAACATAAATGTCTGATGAGGGACATGCGGGCTACAATCAGAACAAGAGTGCAAATTATTTTTGCCAGCATTTTTCTCTGCCGTGGAACTCATGTGTTTATGCCCGTTTCCAAGGGAGTTTAAAGGCTTTACTATGGTGTTACATGGAGGAGATTTACTGTCTGATGGTGCCAGTGTAATCTGAAGCACTGTTTCAGTCGCTGCACATGGACAATGTCTTGTCGAACTTGGACTCTTTCCCAAAGATTGTCGAGGATGATAGCATGTTTTTCTCCGTTCTTTTTAGCTAAATATCTGAAGTCCAGTCGGATTGAAATGAAACAACCTTGCAACAGTAATTTTCAAGGCCTACTGTAGAGTTTCAATTGGATTTATGTCTGGACTTTTGACATCATACAGAACAAAACAGAGTTAGGTCAACACTGTATGTGTGGAATTATTTTTACTTTTTAAATCCCAAATAGTATTTTGGATGTTGTTAAAAAAATAAAATAAAAAAAGGTTTCATTTTGGTTTCATCTGACTGGAGCAATTTCTTTCACATGTTTATAGTGTCCCAAACTCAAAGCATTAAGCGTTGTTATGGTTATCTTTTCTTCTTGCCACTCTTAAATAAAGGTCTATGACTAACCCTCTTTACGGATTATTTCAATAGACTGTTCTCCTGTCTGTTTTTCTTCATGCTCCCTTTACCTGATCTTACCTGAGGGCGATGGACTGAGCAGCTCTCTGGTAGATATTTAAATCTTTCAGTACTCTATTTTAAACTCGGGAACAACTTTGCTGCTCACCTGTCCGCTGTTTTCCTTTGTCTTTAATGTTGCTGTTTCTTCATTAATATTAATACTCACACATACTTTGAGGCCTTCTCTGGAAACACTATATTCACACTTAGATGACACAAATGTAGATTTTGTTTAGGTGTTGTCTGAAATGAATTCATCTAGTAGTATCAGAGTTACAACATGCTTGTCACAAAGCTCAGATTTGTTTTTTTTTATTTATGAAAAAATAAGTTACTCTAAATCTTGTCGTTTCCTCCCGTTTTGTATCGCTTTGTTTTGTTGTTTTGAGGTGTGGTGGGCTGGTGAGTGTGGCAGAAAGACCAGTAGGAGGGGCTGCCTGTGGACTACACTCCAGCCCTCCAAGTCCCTATTTGTCGCACTCTGCACCTTCTGCACCAAAGACTCACCTTTCTTCTCGTCTGGGAACTTGCACTCTCTCATGGAGGGCAACGACACCACCCGCGGACTGCGGCTGCTCGCCTTGTTACTGGCATGTGGCGGGCTGCTGTCTGCGTTTAACCTGGACACCGAGGACGTCCTGAGGAGAGACGGGGACCCAGGCAGCCTGTTCGGATTCTCTCTCGCCATGCACCGGCAGCTTCACCCGGAGGACAAGAGAATGTAAGGAAACAATGTCTTGTCTTAGAGGGACACCATTGCTTGCGGCGTCCTACGAGTTTAAACTGCGTCTTTTTCTTCTTTTATTTAAAAATAACTCTTAGTATCCATGTAATTAAGACTTCACTGCAGATTAGACGGAAGTTAGTTTATTTTAGGTTCTTGAAGTGTCTTCAGGGCCAATGAACTCGTTTTAAAAACGAGCCTGGGAGCCAATTAAGTATCAACAGAGTGCTATAACGCAGTAATGTGAGCTCAGGTATGTGACAGGTTGTTAAAAGTTTTTTTTTTCTTTTCGCCTGAATGTCTTTAAACCCGCCGCATTCCATCGTTAATGTAGCTCCTTCTGTACATTTGAGCACCTGTCGTGAGTTAAACACCAAGTATGCACTTGTTAATATTTCCCTAGGTTACTCATTATCAGTTTTTATTGGACTTCCTCCAAAGGTTTCCAATACGCTTGCGCATTACCCCTCTTCTGTCTTCTGATGTTGTGTTTAGATGAGGCCAATTTTTTATTTTTTTTAAAGAGACTATAAGCATCTGCTTAGAGAAAATTTGAAGTTTTGAACAGTTGTCCTGCATAATCACTCAAGTTTATTTGTGTAACACATTTCAGCGACAAGGGAGTTCAGAGTGGTTTACATCATAAAAAAACGCAAAAGGTACAAAGTCATGAAACACATAATCAACAATCGAAGCATGAGATTCTGTTAAATTCAACTTGCTTTCAAATAGATGCCGGGTGTGACCAGAAATCACAACAGATAATCTATTTGATCTGGACCACAGTGAATATTGTATTTTATTTGTATGTTCAGTGTCTGAGGAAAGCCTTCAAAGTTAGATTAAATGTGCTTCTAGTAAGGATTGAAAAACACTATTAATAGTCAAAGTGTGCTAATTGATATTATATATTTTAATTGTCAAATATCTTGGAGTTAATTTAATTTGTCTGTGAACAGAGATCTTCATTTGTTAATGTAATACATGCAGGTTTTGAACATTTCAGACAGACTGTATTTACAGAGAGTAGTACAAACCATGTCTGAATAATGCGTAAAATGCTTTTAGTCGTTGCTTTTAACGCAGAAATGATCAATACTCAGGCTTTTCCATCTGCTTTTTCAGAGTACAGCACCTCTCAAAACAGGACAAACCCCTGTAACAATGCCAAGTTTTTGTTGTTTGGACTGCTAAATTCTTCAAAAACATTTTCCGCATTTAATATGACACATATCCTGTATGCGTCAAATAAAAACTAACAAATCTGTTTGAAGGGAAGTGTAAAAAGTTGCAGGAACCCGGTTGCATAACTGTACACACCTTTAAAACAAATACGTTGTCGAAACGCCTTTTAATCCGACGGCATCATTCAGCTTTCTTGATTTCACAGTTGTCGTAAAATTCAAACTTCACTCTTTAAGGGCCGGCGTCCTGCAACTTTTATGTCTCTCTGCTTCAACACACCTGGCTTCAATATTAGCTCATTAACATAACTCTGTGAAGCTTGACTGCATGCTAGTGAGGCAGTTTAGACATTTAATTCACATGTGTATGACAAGGAATACATCTAAATGTTGCAGGGTTTTGCTTATGTGCATACAATGATCAGGTCTTCCAACCATTGTCCAGTTTGGACCCCGAAACCTTCAGGTATCTGCTAGAAAGCTGAAAGCGTTGAGAGGTTTCATTTTCGGCATCACAGTGAGTCTGAGCGTACGTCCAAATAATCGAATGATGACTGCAGGCAAGAGATTTATCCTGATAATCTTAACAGATTAGGAAACTTTCTGCAAGGTAGAGTGAGCAAATAGTAGTGAGTCAAGATGTGACATGCTGATAGACTTTTACCTTGGATACAGTAGTTGGGTGAAAAGTTGCTTCAACAAAGTATTTATTTAAGGGTGGGAATGCTTTCATTTTAAGTTGTTTCTTCACACATTCCCACTAAGAGATTTCTAAATTATTCGGCAGAACTGCACAGGATAAAAGTCAAATTAAAACCTTAAAATGAAAAAAAAAAACAAAACAAAAAAAACTACCCTTTGTGGAAGTCCCAAATAAGAATCTACAAATCCAAAAAAAAGGATAAAATAGTAGCAAATCCGATGGCAACCTCAGGCAAATACAGTGCACCGTCATATTTTCTTACCTTGTTTGCATAACCTCAGGGAATACCACCTTGCTATTGTGGTAATATGAATATGTACAACAGAAAAATGCAAGTGACAAAGCAAACAAACAAAAAAAACCCCTCCAACTTTCAAGTACACAGGCCACACCCAGGCTGCCCCGCCCTGGTCAGTGAGCCGCATTGCTCCTATCAAAAACTGCCACTGTCTGAACAACAGGACAGATTTTCCCCCGGTGTAACTTCCTTTGACCTGTTTACATTCAGATGTGTCTAAAGCTCTCAAATTATCTCATGTCAAATGTATCATTTTTTATATTCTTTTACTGCAGCTCTCCGAGCTGCAGTAAAAGAATATAAACACAGATTATTCCATTTAAACACAGATTATTCCAATCTGTGTTTAAATGAAAGACACATGGTCACCAGCATGAGACCGAGCCCCCCCCCCCCACACACCCTTAAGGTTATAAAGTTAAATACTAAACCACTGAGCGCAGACGGATCCGCTAAATTGGAGAGAAACGAGCCAAACGTCAGCTTGTTCTGGCATCTCACGACGGTGTTTATTATTATTGTCTGGGACGAAAATCAATCTTGGAGTTTTGTCTGGTTCTCATAAGATTGTTTTTTTAAAAGAGCAGTATAACTATTGTTGTTTGCTAAACTGAAAATGCAACTATATGTCAGATTACTGTGGGTTGTTTTACTGAAATGGTGCATGGTGCTCATGTTACTGTTATAAAACTGTAATCTCTGATATGTGTCATTTTCTGTATCACTCTATGCTGCTTTAATGGTGCAATCGCATGTTGCAACTGAGCACTAATCATATTTAGCGACCTCTCACTGTGCTGCTTTGTGCATCCTAAACCTAAGAAGAGGAGAAAGATAGTTAAATTATGCTTACTGTTAATTTTTTTATTTTTATTTTCCCCCCTGAGTGTTCTTGGAGGTCTTTTGCAACAGCATGTATGCTTAAGTGTTGGCTTGTTTTACAGCTGGGTGTGCTTGGTGAGTCACAGCCCTTTCATTGCCTGTCATTCATAGCAGCGTTTGGTCACATATCCTTCACAGTCTCTTATTTCCTGAAATGACGACTTTCATTTATACCTTCAGGATAGGAGAAAACCTGTATGGGTGCGGGGTGCTGTAAATATACGCACGTGTGTTTGATAATTAAAGGAAAAAAGAAGACGAGCAAGAAGCACGAAGCGCTCAGATAATGTGCCGTTAGACAGAGGAGAAAGCAACGCAGCCAGTTGGTGAAACTGGGAGGTACCGTGAATGTTTGTGCTGAGGTTAGCGTTATATGTGGAAGCATGTGGCTTGTGTATTTGATAAAGAAGAAGCACGAGCATCAGATTTAGGCCTCCGTCCCCGTGGCCTCTGGTTATTTAAGGTTATCTAACATCAAAGGGGAAGGAGCTGAAGGTAACTGCTTCAGGAATGTTGAAAAGGCTGTAAATCAGTTTGATATCTGGGCACCAAACCCAGCTATTATTCAGCCTGTCAAATCCAGCAAACTCAATGCAGACAGAGGGGAAAGTTGGGTAACTGTTGTCATGGATTTGCGGATCTGCAACCCATTTGGCAGTTCATAGAGAGCTACAGGATGCTGCTAAGCAACACACTCTGTCCAAGAAGGCAGAAAGTCAGCTGTTATACAAACAGCATACCTCTTTCATTAGGACGTTTCTCCAGTGGGCACTGGAGCCAGTCTGTGCCCTGCTGCCGCCTCTGAAAGTAATCACTTTATCAGACGATACTTTCTAGTACATGCTTCTGCGTTTTTTTCAAGATTCAACGAGGTGTTTCGAAGCTCTGCTTTTGGTCCTTATTGACACGATAGCATCAAGCAATTGTGGATTTGTCTTACTCACATCCATGGTAATGAAACTCCTGTTGCGCCACCTTTCAAAGGTGCTCTACTGAATTGAGATTTGGTTGAGGTGGAGGGGTAGTAAACTCACTGTCATGTAGGTATCAGTTTGTGATGATTAGAGCATTGTGTTATGGTGCATTAACATGGTGCAATCAGTGATTAGAAGATGAGCACACTGGTTAAAAAAACCTAAAGGTTCCCAACATACGCTAAAAAATGGGGGAAAAAAATCTTTAAATCAAGTGCTTCACTGAAAATTTACAACCAACAATGAGGTTAAAGTTACAATTTAAAAACATAAAAATTCAAAATCAAAAATATACATAAAAACAATTGAAAAACAAGTAAAACGTGGTAAAGTTATGACAGAAAAAGGCTACATTTGATGTTATATTCACCATTTTAAGCAAATGGATCCTCAGTTGTGACTCAAACATCTGGAAGTAGACTGTTCCACAATGTTGGTGCACAAAATGTAAAAGAATGAAATGTAAAAAAAAAAAAAAAAAACAGCCTGAAATGTTTTTTCTACGGTATGCGATTTGCTAAAACCAGCTGCCACACAGACAGTTCATTCCTGCAGGCTGCCTCTTTGATGGACACGATGATCACCTTACAGACTGAACAGTCATCTATTCCTCTGTCAAACAAAATAAGCACATTTTTATGGCCACAGTCGACATTTTTCACTTTTTAACATAAAAAATGGCTGTACATACATATGCATACTAATACTTTATCCTTCATTTTATTTCCTCTCAGTCTTGGGCAAAGAAGCTGATTCTGATTCTCGTAATGTTGATGTGTAAATGGATGGAGTGGCTGCCGTGGGATTGGCTGTTTCCCTGTTAACAAGGGCGCCTCATAAAGTGGCTGGTTAGGGTTTGTGTGTGTCAGGCCTGCTTTCACTTGGGCCCAAACACACTCCTCCTGTGGTCAAAGCCTGCCTCTCAGGGCTGCCTCTGCTGGTGGTAAATGATAAGCAACTGAGTGGCTGTCATTGGAGCAGTGGGTCAGTTTTATCACATCTTGTCAGCACTTCAACCCTTTGTCTCGAAGCCTTGCGTGATGATGAAGATGCAACGTGTCTGTTGGCATCAGCCTCCGTTCCTTTTCATAAGTTATTGTTCTGAATTATACAATGACATATAAAACAGTTACATGTTTATGAAGTAATTTGTGACTGTAGTTGTTTTTAATTTGCATAATAATGCAGCTGAAGCTTGGGAGATTTTTAAGAATATGTTGAGTCATTTTTGACATACCAAACGTAATGAACAAGATTCCTGCCCATGCAGAAATAAAGTTTCTACAGCTGCTAATACCATTATTGGAAAAACTACACTCCATCTTTCATTGGCTTATAGAACCATCTTTAGCAGGAATTAGAAGTGGTTATTCCATATGACTTAATGATTCTCACACATTGCTGTGGGTAGTTTTTGCCCAGCATTGCTTCAGTTTCTTGTGGCTTGCGGGCATTTGTTTTCGCACAGCTCTCTTGAGGCCCTGCCACGTCGTTTCAATCAGGTTGAAGTCTGGACTTTGACTGAGATGTTGCAACATGTCATTTAACCCCCCCCACCCCCAAACTTTGTGTTGTCAATTTGCTGCTGTGTTTGGGATCACGATGTAAAGGAATTAAAGTTTGAATTTTGTCATTGTGAGGTTCACAGGTTCTGTGGCTGCTAAGTTATAATCTTCAATCTCTACTTTGGTGGATCCTGTTTTGGATGTCTTATGATTCATTCACAGGCAGCCATGCAAATCTAAGTTGCGCTGCCATAGATTTTCAGAAAGAAACAGCTCTCCATTTTGACCTTTTCTTCTACTAACATGTATCTAATCTGACACTTTTCCCATTAATTATTCTCCCCTCCCATGTAGACACCGTCTGTCGTCCCACATCTCTCAGATTGTCCAGGATAATTCCTGTTTGTTTACTCAATGTGTAGAATTGTCTCCAGCCTCTGTGTTATCAAATTTCAAGTCTCACACAGTTCCTGCTTCCAATTCAGAAAAATGTTTGATTGGACACATGATGGGTGGATGAGGACACAAATTATAGTTGTGTGGTTCTGACACAAGGCAAAACCCATCCAGTGGTGAGAAATGGGATAAACATTGTACACTTGTCTGTTTTGCAAAAAAAAAAAAAAAAAAAAAAAAGTCCGTTCCTACATTCAGTCGCTTATCTACTGCCTAGTCTTAAAAAATTAGCAAATCCTAATTTAAATATACAAAGGGACTGTTAACAGAATGTGAAGGATTCCCTAAAAGGATTTATTGTTTTTGCTAACTCTTCTGAGTGTTCGGTATGTTCGCATTTATCATAATTTATGCTCTCTGAAATGTAGATAAATAGTTTAATATCTCCCAGACTGAAAAGTAGACAAGTTAGGTCTGTGTTGCAAACATGCTAATCGCATTTGGTGGGTCGCTGCTCTACTGTACAGCCATTCTCAGCAGATTCTCTGAGGATGCATTGTTTTCCAGCTAAAAACAGTTTATTTGATTTAATCTAATGAAGACAGTATGGTGCACAGACTGTATGCTTAACCTCAAAGATCATTTGAAGGGTGACGAATATGTGTCCACAGACTGAGAGTTGTTCATTAAGCATGTGATTTGTGTATTTGATACAGATATTGTTAGCTGCAAGGAGACATGGTCCAGTATTGCGTTATGGTAATAATTTTTCAAGCAGTTTTTCTGTTTGTGGAGATCCGACTGTATATCTAGTCAGATGAAATGTCAAAAGGACTATAAAGTATGTTTCGCTATCAATTATACCATTATTGCAATAATTATTACAAAATAACGCTCAAAAAATGGTACCACTTTATCACCCTGGTAATGATAGGTGGATCAGGTATTAAATGCTATTAAAAAAAACTTACAGTTTTTTAAATAGCATTGGTAAAAGCAGAATAAGTTTGTGAAGTCTACTTTGTAATTGTAACAATTATTACTTTTTGTTATTGTGGCCTTCGTGAAGTGACACTGGAAGTCCAACAAGCTGAAGCTACCATAATAAGAGAGTTGCGTGGTGCTCCTCCAGTTTTAATATTGCTCATGAAATGTTTTTAATTATTTGTTTTTCTTGCAAGTGAGGGAAGATTGCAGTATTTTTTCTGGCACCTGGTCAGTGGTGTGTAGAAACATCTGCATTACTCTTTTCAGATAAAACTCAAGTCACTCAGGTGATTTTCTAGCATCTCATTAAAATCACTTGAAGTAATATCAGGACTTGCAGCTATTTAAAGCCAAAGTACACTGTATATGACTGTTTTTGTAGTCATGAGTGGGACAGTTTTCCATACAAAGAATTGTATGTGTGCATGTGAAATCTTCTGCACAGCAGAAACCCTGATTCAGCCATCCACAGGAGAGCACTCTCACTCATTTGTTTCTTTTCCTGACTACCGTTTGACACATGGAAGAGGGGAATGCAAGAGACTGCTTTGCACTTATAAAAATAATAAACTGTATTCTCGCTTGTGTGTTTATTGCAGACTACTGGTTGGAGCGCCACAAGCCAAAGCACTGAATGGTCAAAAATCTAATGTGACAGGAGGAATCTACAACTGTGAAATGAGCTCCAACTCTGATGCGTGCTCAAGAGTTGTCTTTGATAATAACGGTAAGATAAGGCTTTACACACACGTAGGGAATTATAAATACAGTCGGTTGATCATTAAATGCGTAAAAAATGTTAATAGTCTCCTTAATATATGTTGGTACATTACTTTTCTCTCCCAAATCAATAAAAATGAATGAGTAAATTCACTTTGTCAATAAGCCCTCGTTTCGCTCACTGATTTATAGTTTTTTGAGAATCACCCTTTGAAATTTTTTAAAAATAGTTACCCTAATATCTTCATGCTCTTTTATTGAGGTTTCATGTACTTCAGCTTCTTTTACTGTTTTACTGTTCTTTTCTAACCCTGTTCACATTTTAGGGGTTGTAAAATAAACCAATTTTAATCATAAACTGTACTTGACTCACAAGCTCAGTCTGTGGAATCAACACATCAAAAGATATCCCACTTTTGGATTTGCTTTGTTATAAACTTTTTGTCCATCTCTCGTCTTTTTTCTCTCTTTTCATAGAGGATTCAGAAAATGAAAACAAAGAGAACCAGTGGATGGGGGTGACAGTCAGCAGTCAAGGACCAGGAGGCAAAGTTTTAGTAAGTATCTCATTTCGTCATCACACTAGACCACACTGAGATAAACCAACTTAACACACACACACACACACACGCATACACACGCACACACGCAAAAACACACTTCTTAAAGACAACAACTTATCCGTCCTCATTTCTAACCCCTCTCCCTGGCAGACTTGCGCCCATCGCTACAAGCGGCAGAGAAACGTCAACTCTCCTCATGAATCTCGCGACATCATTGGCCGTTGCTATGTGCTGAGTCAGGACCTAACTATCGATCCCAGTTCAAGTGAAGATGGCGGAAGCTGGCATTTCTGCAACAACCGGAACAGAGGCCACGAAAGGTTCGGCTCCTGCCAGCAGGGCCTCTCTGCTACATTCGACAAGGACTTCCACTACTTCATCTTCGGGGCTCCTGGAGCTTACAACTGGAAAGGTAGCTCACATTTATGTCATACTTTTTCTTGAAGCTCGGTTTTGTTGACAGATGAATTTGCTACTCACTTAAATGCTGTGCCATATGTTTGACATTATGATTCATAAAAAAGCGCTTAGATAGAGAAATAGATAGAATTTGACAAATTTTGATTGCAAGTAAGATCATCTTTTTCTGCTTTTCTTCGTCCGCCCCCTGCTTTAAGGCGTGGTACGATTGGAACAAAAGAACGACACCTTAATAGACATGGGCATCTATGACGATGGACCATTTGAGGCAGGAGATGAGACTGAGAAGAAGCCTGATCTGGTTCCCGCTCCTCCCAACAGCTACATGGGTAAAATACGCAGTTATATTTACACCTATGTAACCTTTCCACATTTTCCCATGTTTCAACCAGACACTTTTATGGATTTTTTTTTTTAGATCCAGGAGTATCCTGTCCTTGCCACTCTGTGTTGGTCTATCACATTACCTGCTAATAAAATAGATTAATATAATGTTTTAAAAATGGCTGTGTTGGGACAAAATGTGAAAGATGAAAAGGCAGCAGTATGAATAATGCAATATGATGCTGCAGCAACACCAAATATGTCAATGTTACCAACTTACTTCCCTCTCATGTGAATTATTTCATAAACTGGTTGTTTTAGGTTTCTCTCTGGACTCTGGAAAAGCTTTGACCAACAAGGGTCAGCTGACGGTGGTGGCAGGAGCTCCCAGAGCTTATTTCAGTGGAGCAGTGATTCTGCTAAAGAAAGGTGGGGAATTAAGCAGGATCCTTGAAAAGGAGTACATCCTTAAAGGCGAGGGCCTGGCCTCCTCCTTTGGATACGACCTGACTGTGCTGGATCTCAACGGGGATGGGTAAGAGTGCAGAGTTAATCAACACATCCTTAACGTCTGCTCTCACTGTCCACAATTTCACTGTACTCCTCTGAGTCTGTGATCTTCTTCTTCGTTAGCTGGGACGACATAGTTGTTGGAGCCCCTCAGTACTTTGAGAAGGACTCGGAGATTGGAGGAGCTGTCTACGTTTACATCAACAAGGCTGGAAATTGGAACGAAGTCACACCAACAAGAATAGATGGACCCGCAGTTTCTATGTTTGGCCTCGCCGTGGAGAACCTTGGCGACATCAACCAGGACGGCTACCATGGTAAGGAGGCATTATTTGTGTGTGTGTGTGTGCGTGCGTGTGTGTGTGAGACGTTGAAGCTTACTGCCTTGCTGTCAGATTTTGCAGTGGGAGCTCCTCATGAAGACAGCGGTGCAGGCAAAGTTTACATTTACCATGGATCAGCCAGAGGAGAAATCACAGACAAGGCATCACAGGTACGTAAAATAGTGCAACGTATTTCGTAGCAGAAGCAGCCAAAGTACTGCACAGAATTATAAACGGTAAACTCACAAAATCAAAAAATAGGAAAAACACAGAGATGAGTTAAAAATGTCTGGCCTGAGCAGAGGTCAGACATTACTAGTTATCAACACCATCATATTTCAGATGATATTTGTTAAAAATAGTGTTTTTATCGTGACAAAATCTAACCAACATTTATTGTATCTTTATCTAAGATTGTTTTACTGTCGTTATAAGTTTACATGACGCAGTCAAATAAGTAACACTTACAAAACAAGACAGTGAACAGCACCGTGAATTTTTTAATCCATGATGTCAGTCTGTTCTTTCTGTGTTTTGGGTTTCGATCAGTTTGATTCAAGTGACTCTTGAGACTATTGAAAATGTGTTCAGCTTATTTGTCAGCATGTCCACATCAGTGTTTTTTTTTGTTTGTTTTTACATTAAATTCTTAACAAGACACGTCTGATTTGTTTCACATTTTAAAACATATTATTTTTTCCATGTTTTAATGCTGAATTACCGACTTTGCCGTTGCCGTTCAACCTACCGTCATGTCTTTAGTCTTCAAAACAACATAGTTACTATTTTGTTTCCATTGGACACCAAATGGCAGATGTCTTTTTTTTTTATCCAGTAGGCAGCCCACACCTTAACAAAGCTTGTGTTTTAGGTTTTGTTCAGCAAGTCTGCTGGAGTGAGGCAGTTTGGCTATTCATTAGCAGGCAACATGGACCTGGACAAGAACTCGTATCCAGACCTGGCCGTTGGATCCCTCTCAGACTCTGTCTTTATCTACAGGTGAGAAAGTCAAAGCTGATACACTGATGGACTGCCGCTTAGTGTATTTGCTCAGATTGTTTGTTGTTTCTTCACAGAGCCAGACCGGTTGTAAACATCCAGAAGAAAATTACATTTTCACCAAGTAGAATCAACCTCAGCCAGAAGAACTGTGGCAACACTTTCTGGTACGGCTGACTTGTTTGTCTCTTCTTCAGTCTGTGGAGGAACTTTACTTACCGCAAACCCAATTTCTTGAAAAGAAAAAAGAAAAATAAAGGTTGCTTGTTTTGAACAAAAGCTTCATTTTTCTTTATCTACTAAAACAAGGACATCTCTCTCCCTAGTGAGTATGATACACAATTTGGGGTTCATGAAAATCAGATGGTAAAACAGAGAATCCCCATTTCTATTTTTCTTTACAAGTAGAATAAATTATTTCCAAATGACAGCAAAGTTTTTTTTATAGAATCTGTAAACTGGTGAGTCTTCATGTGTAGCTTGAAAACATTTCAGGAATCTCCCAGAAGGAGAGATATGTTTTTCATCTACTGGCTGAGGAAATTATCCATGAATGTGCTTTTCATGCCAGACTCTCCTACTGTCACCTGTCAACAACTAACCTGTTGATTGTGAAAAATACCTTTGGGCCTGGGGTTCAAACTAGGTTTTAACTATTATGCTTTTTTATTCTTTTAAATCTTAAAAAAACAATGTGCTTGCCAGATGTTTGCTGGTTCTGATTGTGGTTTAACTTTTCTGTGTCTACAGCTTGAAAGTAAAGACGTGTTTCACCTACACTGCTAACCCAAGCAGTTATGCTCCAAGACTAAGTAAGCTGACAAATATTGATGCAGCTTTGAGCAAAACTGTATTATGTTTTTGTGTTTTCTTTTAACAAACAACAAAACCCTGAAACCAAACTTATAGTCATTTGTTGATTTATCTTGCGCTCTGCACCCTCTCTCCTGTCCTGCAAAGCGGTGGGTTACTCTCTCGAGGCGGATGCTGACCGGAGGAAAACCAATCTTTTACCGAGAGCAATCTTCACAGAGCCTTCTGACTCTGATAGTGACTATATATACAAAGGGACCATTACCATGGACACAAAAGGAAGGGAACAATGTTTTACACGTCAACTTGCTATACAGGTAGGTTTACTTTCGGATTTGTGATAAAATACGTCCTGGATTGGAAATCACTTTGCGTTATGTTTCTCTCCCGCAGGAAAATATTAAAGACAAGCTGCGTGCAATCCCCATCGATGTTTCTGTGAATATTCAAGACGCTCAACGTAAACGCAGGCAGACCCAAGCTCCTCAGCTTTCACCCGCCCTTGACGCCAACGATGCCCAGCCAACTAGAAAGAAGGTGTTTTTCTACAGAAACCCGTCGTGTGAAGTGAATTATTCGAATGTGTCTGTAACGTTGCACTTTAACTGTGACCTGTTTGCAGGTGGAATTTATTAAAGAGGGATGTGGCAACGATAATGTGTGTCAGAGCAACCTCATGATAGAATATCGCTACGTCTACAGAACGACTGATGTAGATGACTTCACTCCTTTGAACATGTAAGCGGATATTCCCTCTTGTTTTTCACGTTGTCTGATTGTTCTAGTGGGTTTCTGGTAACAACCCTAACGCCAGAGAGAGACAATTCAGTGCAATCGATGGAACTGTGTACGTCACAAGGTCATCAGGGCATATATTCAAAAAGAACTTTGTTTTAAAGGGAGAATGGCGTGCCAGTGTTCTCATTCACCAGCCAAAAACACATTGCCCTAGAGGTGACGGTGACCAATCCACATGGAGACGACGCATACGAAGCTTCTGTGACTGCTAACTTCCCCAGTTCATTGACCTATTCTGCTTACCGCGTCTCACCAGAGGTGTTGCATACTCTCTTAGCACTTTCTGTGTCATACAACACCAGGGTCCCGGTTTCTGGTGCTCAGTGTACTTTATTACCAATTGCAGAAGCTGCAAATCACCTGCATAGCAAATAAAAACGGATCTATGGCTGACTGTGAGCTTGGGAACCCGTTCAAACGTGACTCCGAGGTAAGACATTGTGTTTAAATAACTTTTTAATTTCTTTTAAGCGCATCGGAAACTCTTTAACATGCCATATTTGATATATGTGTTTGTAGACAACATTCTACCTTATTTTGGGTACAGCGGGCATCTCTGCCAGCACTTCAGAACTGGAGGTCGAACTTGTGCTAAAAACGTAAATACCCGATTCTGCCTCTCACCAAATGTCGAACGTCTCTGACTTCGCTTCCTTATTCAGCAGTTCGCAAAAATCTGATGTTCAGTTGACCAGTGTGTGAACTTTTACAGGACGAGTAACCAGGATAACCTAATGCCCGTGAAAGCAAAGGCTAAGGTGGCCATTGTGTTGCAGATGTCCTTGTCGGGGTAAGGATTTTTGATGTACCGAGTCAGGCTACTTGTACCGAGTCAGGCTACTAACTGTGCGTCGCCGTCCCCACCAGACAAGTCCAGCCGTCTCAGGTTTACTTCAGTGGGAACGTCAGAGGTGAGATGGCCATGAAGACCGAAAGCGACGTCGGCAGCGCAGTCGCGTTCCAGTTCAGGGTGAGTGCAGAGAAGCTGCTTCTCACGCACGCTGTGTACACAATCTGTATTTGTATCAAATTGACTTCGTAAGCTGACATTCTTTTTTGACTGGATTGGAGAGTAACGCTTTCATCAACCAATCACAGATAGTCAACTTGGGAAAGAGACTGACAGAGCTCGGAACTGCCACCCTCCAAATAGAGTGGCCAAAGTCTACGAAGTATGAAAAATGGCTGCTCTACCTGATGAAGATCAGCTCCACGGGAGTGGAGCGAATACACTGCACGCCCAACGAAGAGAACCTTCTGAACTTGGTGAGTAAATATATTCAGATATTTAGTATTCGTACGCTTAAATATTTTATGTTACCACTGTAAGCTTGACAAACGTTTAGAAAGTAGTGCATAGTTGGTAAAGTGAAAGGAAACCGTCTTCCCACATAGTTCCTGTTCCCTCCATCTGCCATTGCAGCAAATAGGAATCAAACAAACCTCTAACCGTACAGATAAAACGAAACTGCACACTGGTACTCTATTGATTAATTAAAAGACTTCTAGAGGAAACTAATTTGATCAGTTTTCAAGGAGCACTGAATAAATTCTCATGCGACCCAGGTATTTTTAAAATGTGCAGAAAACTGATTGATCTCCTGCTTCGCTTTAAGGAGCCAGTTAAAACCAGAAAGAGGAGAGCAGCAGAAATCACAGGGGAAAGGACGGATTACGCTTTTTCACGCCTAGATCACAACAAGGAAACTTTGGTAACGAGACATAGCCAGTTTTTCCTCCACAAGTTAAGAGTGAAAGCTTCAATTATAACTCTGCTCTGTGTGTGTACAGTCATGTGACGGCACAGCAAAATGTGTGACCATCAGATGCGCTCTGGGGGGCCTGGACAGGAACGCACTCATCACTCTGAACTCCCGACTGTGGAATAGCACCTTTATAGAGGTAACCAGGATGGACCGTTCTAACTCAACGTCTTCACGTTGGTTTGAGATGAGCTGCAACATAAATACTTCTTGAAAAAAAACAAAAAACATAGTTACAATTAACTTGTGTTATTTAACAAACTTAGTTGATGGTTGTAGATTTATGTTATTGCACAAGCAAAGAGTGCTAGGTTGACATACCAAACATACCAACATAAGAAAATGTGACATGACCAAACTGAATTTAAATGTGCTTCTTTCATTAAAAGATTTCAAAGTCAAACATTTGAATTATAGTTTTCACACAAAACACCGTGCTTACTTTAAGTCACATTGTAGTCGTATGATGTTTTCACGGACTGTGAAGACAATGACTGAATTAAAGAAACGTTTCTGTGTTAAATTATCTTGGAAATGTGTTTTTCAAACAAACACAGAGGATTGAAGTCAGTGTTTCCCCCTCTTTTCTCTCGAAACAGGACTATCCCAAGTTCCATCATGTGGAGGTGGTGGTAAAGGCCTCTCTCCACGTTGGCAACGCGACGACAAACACTATGCTGAAGAACCCCGAGACAACAGTACAAACATGTTTTATGATACATGCAATAAAACAACCAGGAACATTATTTAGTTTTCTTTTATTGCATTACATTCAGTTTTCCATAAAACGTCTAAAATACTGTTAAAAAACCCGTATGAATACATATTTTACCATGTTTATACGGCACAATTCTGGCAACCACAGCTGCCGGTCCTTTCTCGTTAATTAGAGATGTGATATATTTTATTTTATTTTTATTTTTTTTTGCAGTGTATAGTGAAATATTTTTGAAGGATCAAGAACTCTCCGCTCTTGGATCGTCGATTGCAAACCACCCCGCAGTTAAATAAGATTTTACTAATATTTTGCTAATATATCCGAAACAAAGAACTAAATGTCAGATGTATCACAAGTTTTCGTCAATTGGTTTAATATGAGCGGAGCAGAAGACGACAAGTGAATATTACATGCAATACGTAAGATTTTGAGAAAACATAGAACAGTGTAATGTTTTAAAGAGTATCTGCTGCTTCGCCTAGATAACCTACTATTACTAAAATAACGCTGATGTTTTTTTGGGTTTTTTTTTTTTTCCATTTATTTGTTTTGTTTTGGTTTCCAGGTGAAACTGACCGTGTTTCCAGAGAGGCGTTCTGCTCAGTATGGAGGAGTGCCATGGTGGATCATCGTGCTGTCCATCCTACTCGGCCTCTTGCTGTTGGCTTTGCTGGCTTTCCTTCTTTGGAAGGTAAAAGTGAGCTACGGTTCACGCTGTCCTAACTCGTATTAAACACATTCTGCACATGTACGTGTGTGATTTGAATGCTCTACACTTGTTGCACTGCTAACACCACGAGCAGAGCGACTGCAGGTAAAGTGATCAAACACGTTTCTAACGATTTGCCTCTCTCCAGTGTGGAGTCTTTGAGAAAAAGAATAAAGAGGACCCATCAGAAAAAGAGAAGCTGACATCAAATGCATAAAAAGTGAGAGGGTAACATATTGGATCTGTCAGATATTCAACTTTTTCCATCCTGCTCCGTCTTGCTGTAAAAGCGCTTCTTTCCAGTAAATGAGGCAGTGGGCAATTCTGGCTCTGCGAAAGATATACTAATATAGGCGCTGAATCACAGTGTCTGCAAAATAAATTATGCAAATAAGGTCTTCACACATGGTAATATGTGTATGGTTTTACTTGCATGGCCAAGGTGATGGCTGACACGCAACAACTGGGTTACCTATTGCTTTAAAGATTATCTCCACTCACTGATCTTTTCTATTTTCCCTATTTTGTTGCCTCTGAAGATGCAGTCACTTGGTCTGCAGGTGTTTTTTGCTCTCTGTCTGAAATAACAGTGCTATTTAAATAGATCCCTTCTCCAGAAGTAGGCACAGTCAAATCAACATACTTCTTAGTTGATTAACTTAATTATGCTGTGCAGCAATCTGCATCTGCTTTGCTGTCTCTGGAGGTTGTCAAAAAGTATTTCTTACAAATTATTTCACGATATTCTTTTATTTGTCCGCAGTGCGGCTTTTTTAATCGTGCCAAATACGAGGACAAGGTTCCCAGTTACAGCGCTGTTCGGATCAGACGGGAGGAGAGAGCGGTACATTCTGCAAAAGACAATTGGGGCAACTTGGAAACGAAGCCATGGATGACGACATGGCATGACAAGGAACACTATTCCTAACAACAACAAAAATCTATCACCTATTGATGGATCAGCAGAGTCCCATTTTTTTTTTGCTGCCCCTGCCTTTGCACATTGAGGACTTGTAAAGTTGAGATAGAAAACTAAATCATTTGAAAATAAGTCTCAAGGACTGAATCAAACACTGTCGTTAAGGGACCTCGATGTTCTTAAGCTAAATGTATGAGATGGACTTTCTCAAAAGCTGCCTCTTAAGCATTTTGAGCTTATTCGGTTCATTCAGTGACGCCTAGAAATAATGGAAGTTATAAACTTTTATCATAGTGTTTTGTACATTTGAATGACTTGAACTGTTTGTATTTATTCTTGCATGGAATATTTTGGTTTTTGTTTGAAGAGGTATGCAAGGTATGCTCCCAAAAGATAACACAAAAATAATCATTTCTGTATATATACCCCCCCACCTCAGTCCTCTAAGTCTGTCCCAGTGGTTTGCCTGTTTCCTCTGCCTCTGTTTGTACATATTCTGTATTTTGAGTGCAAGCTGAAAACTGTAACCAGGCCACAACAAAAACCATGGCGCCATGGAAAGTGTGACAGGGACCTAAATGTTTCTTTTGTTTTTTTAATAAATACTTTTAACTACTTTACAGCTTTTTTTTTCTTGCTCAGTTGTGTTCAAAATTATTGTAGCTCACAATATCCACGATGGGAAGCTTAGAAATATGTTTTCGCTTCAGATGCGAGATCAAACGGGAAAATTTGTCCAGTGAGGAGAAAAAAAAAAGATCAGCAGTTTGAACAACTGACCGCCTACCAACATATTGAAATGGTTACTATGTTAACACCAGTCTTCCTGTATTTGGCCAAAGGTTTTTTTTTTTTTAACAAAGGCCTCTTGTAATAAAAAAAACAAAACATAAAATCCTGATTGCGAGCACTCAGGTTAGTAACAAGACAAAAAATATTGGTTTGCTGAGGAGGAGCAGCATGTCCTAACCTAATAAACTGGCCAGGGACTGTATATAAGATATGCCTGACATGGTTATATATTTAATGTTTACTAAAACTTTTATAATTTGTCTTTGCAGAGAAATGATAAAGGCAAATGATGGTGTTAACACTTGTCTTTGTGGACAAATGGTAAACACTACATTGGGAGACCTGGAAATGTTGGAAGGTTGAATAAGGTTGAGGAATGCATGAACTTGTCAGAGCGCATGGTGATTACTATGAAAGTGAGAATATTATGACGGGTAAAAACAGGTCTGAGCATCTGAGATCTTGTTTCTCTTGAGAGGTAACGTCTGGATGCAGTGGAAGTTGCCAAACAAAAAAAAACAAACAAAAAAAAGGGTTTGACAAAAATGTAAAAACAGATTTTTGTTACAAAACCCACCCAAAGTCCAAAGTAAACTGGTAGATTTAAACTGGAAATACAGGAACATGATGGGCATACTGCAAAGAAGCATCAACTCATAGACACGTGTATGCATGTTAATGAATCATTGCTGTAGTTGCGTAAAAACTAAGATCAGGCATTTCTTATGACTTTAAAACTGACTGAAGAATGTGTTTTACCATGCAGGACACTGTGCTTCACTCACATGTCTCTATCCTCCAGTGCTGGACCTGCAGCTTTAAAAACAAAACTGGCCGAGGCGCAGGCGAGTCCAGGCGCAGCCTCTTCAACTCCTGTGTGTCTGTGTCAGAGAACTGGCTTCACATCATATTACTGCTCTTCTTCAGCACCTCGGGGCTTGTTTCTTTTTGTTTTTAGCTACAGAACATCCAGTACACACAGAACAGTACACATGGCACAACTCTTCACGTTAGTAAGATCTCATTTAATACAGGACATAGTTTAGGAGTACAATAATGTGCTTTTTGGGAAAACCTCAAACTGAAATTCAGAATATTTTTTTCAGAAATATTCTGAAACAAAAAACCCAATGATAAATAGAGGAGACAGCTTGCAAATATAAAGTACATCACAAAATATTCATAACTTACTTTATTACATTACACCCCCAGATTTTCTTTTCTTTTTAAGGGATAGACCAGAATGACCAGAATGCAAAGAGGCCCTGAGCTGTGGACAGCACAGATTTATTGACCATAAATCTGACCTCTACGTAAAAGTGGCAAGAAGAAAGAAAAACGCTGTTGAACGAATGCCATGGAATCCCAGTTAAGATTCATCACCACAAAACTCACAAATGTGTAACTTTCTGGCCTTGTGAATTAATTCCTGGTGTAATGTAAAACTTACATTGCATATAAATTGCACTACAAATTCATGCCATGCCTCTCAGATTTACATGTTTAAAGCGTTTGGAGAATCTCTTCACAGTTACGTGCTACTTTTTGGTGTTCTGTCACCCAACACCCATTTAATACAAACGTATTAAATGGCTGCACATAGCAGCCAT
>NW_006800111.1:1303574-1362316 GCF_000485575.1 Poecilia formosa
CCACCCTTCTCCGTTTGCGCACAGCATGTTCGTGGAGAACGTATACCATTGGATACCATTGGAACTGAACATTCTATCCACCTTCCTGAGAGGCTGACTGGGGAAACGATTGTGGGTCTTACTTCTGGCGGCTAGCGGAAGTAGCAGTATTTCATTGTAATTTATAGGGTTTTTGGCTAATCTATATTCATGATAGAAATGGCATCTCTTTTGTCGGTTAATACACTGCCTTGTGCAGCAAGGCAGTGTATTAACATTAGCACAAACATGAGCATTTCACTGCTCCCCATTAGCATTAGCCTTTTCCCTAAAAATATTTTTTATCTGTTTTTCTTATTTATTAGTCACACTTAGTACACTGAATGGAGGAAGTAAATGTAAAACAACATGCTAGTGACAGCATTTAGGCTAATGTTAGCAATTTGGCTCATTTTAACTTGTACGCTAATTTTAACATACAAAATGGAGTAAGTCCATCTTACTCAACATGTTTGTGACTCTCCACATGCTATTGAGTACATTACAGCTTACTTTATCATTGATGCTAATTTGTAGCATCAGACAGGCACACTTTGGCAGGCCCCATTTAAATTTCTTCAGAAATGTTCTAGTTGTTGTTATTGTTGTTGTTATTGCACTACTTAAACAGGAAAGACCCATCAAGATTTCAATTTTAATTAATTTATTTAAAATGATGACTTTAAAGAAAACATCACTAAAAGACATTAAACTTATGCAACGCCAGTAATCATCAAACATAAATGAAAAGGAAATAAAAATCCAATAACATATTCAGCAGTGCAGTCAAATCATTTGCATTCAGATTTTTGACTATTTCAAAAGCTTAGTATATTTAGTAAATAATTATGAATATTTGGCTATTTAATATATTTGTTTTTGCTCATTCAGTGAAACAAGCTCCATCAGATGGTGCTAATTCTGAAGCTGCAGCGCTCAGCCCTGATAATATGAAGTAAACAGAGATATTTACTCATAAAGAGTGGATAAAGATTCATTAGGAACCAGCTGGTGTCTGGTTACAAGTCACATTTGCAGACATATATAGCAGTTAATAGTGATTCATTAAGAATTGAAGATACCTTCACATAGGAATTAAAAATCTAGAGCTTGCAGTAATCATATAAAGATGAATTTTCTGTTGAATTTAGAGAAGCTACTTCTAATATTAGTTGTGCTAGACTATTGAATTTTTTTTTGGTCAATGAAAAAAACCGCAAAGTGGGGCAATAAAAAAAACACCCCGAGGTTACAGAATTGTAAGTGCGACCGTGAGTTAGGTATAAAGCATTTAAGGTGTGGTGAAGGACGGGAGGGAGGAGCAGAACATGAAATGGCATTTAACTCTCATCCGGTGTCTCTTGTATTGCACTCTGCACCTTCCTCCCCAAAGACTCACCTTTTTGCCTCTTCAGGGAAGATTTACACTCTAATGGAGGGCTGCACCAACAGCGGGCTGTTTCTGTTCATCTTGTTACTAGGATGTAGGCGACTCTCTGCATTCAATCTGGACACGGAAAATGTCCTGCAGAGAGATGGAAGCCCGGGGAGCCTGTTCGGCTTTTCTCTCGCAATGCACCAACAACTTAGACCACAGGACAAGAGAATGTAAGAACCAAAGCATGAGTTTAGAGGAAACTTATATGTGGAAAGGAATTTATTTCTGTATTCTTCAAGTCTAAGTCTAAGTCTTAGGTTTTTTGCATCAACTGTATTTGCTTGTGTCACTTTCTTTCCAGGTTACAAATTTTTAGACTTGCAGTTGTTTTGCGCTCTTCTTCTTTCTTTTTAGGTTGTCTTCAGGTGAGATCAGAAGAAAATGTTTTTCTTTTTCATGCCACATGAAGGCAGCTTGCAATCATGTCAATAGTGTGCTTGAAAAGCTAAAATAAACCGGGGGTTAGAGCCCAGAAGTGGGCCAGGAAACACCAATTAGGAGTTGTTTAGCTCTCAGAACCTTAGATAAATTTGAAAATGGCCACATTATGACGACTTCATTCATAATCTGGTGGTTTACAAGTCGTCTTTTTTACTGTGCTGTCATTTAGTTGGCTCGATGGAATGGCTACCTACATGAATACTTGCATGTATTTGTTAGGGTTATGCATCTCTGCCATTGTTGACTTGCAGGTAAAGAGTTTGGGAACCAGATCAAGTTTTTTTTTTCTCTTAATTTGATAATGTAGTAAAGTTTTAGATTTGCACCTCTGAAGCAGAGCAGCTGTGATAGGGCAAGTAACTTCTTGAGTGACGACTTCCTTTCCTTTGTTTTACCCAAAGGTGCTACTGCTTACTGTTGTGTGCTTATTTGCATTTGATTAACAAAAACCTGAAGTTTATTAAAGTGTTCCCGGAGTCTTTCATTGGTAGTAAGGCAAACACCAGCAAAGCATTGAGGTATTAACCTTCGTCACTTGGGAGAGCACCAGAGGTCAGCGTGGTGCTTGATGCACGCTTAGCTCGAAGCAAAAGAAAAGGCAGGTAATTAATTTGTCCTCGGAGTTCTCGGAGGTGTTTTTGCACCAACATGTTTGCTGGCATGTTTGGATGATACAGCTGGGTGTGCACAGTGAGTCACAGCACTGTTTTTCATTCTGTCCATGCCAACCTTTAGTCAGACGTACGCGTTCCAGAGACTTTTATGTCCTGAGGGGACATTAGTTCTTGTACCGACAGGAGTGGGTGGGAACCCGTGAATGTCTGCTTGTGTTATGGTCTCACATCTGCAAGATGAGGCTGTCTCCGCGAGAACGTGGAAGAGAGGTCCAACTTGAAAAGGTGCTCATAGTGGGAATGAATGTACGTTTTAGAGATTTAGGAGGGGAAATGTGTGAGTATATGAATGTCAGTGATGCTGCTGAAAAAAGTGAAAGGAATTTGGAAAAAAAAAATGGGAAGAGGAGCAACTAAAAGTAAACCACAAAAACCAAACAGTCAGTGCAAAAGTGATTCAAGAATTTACTGGGAGAAACTAACATTTTATACTGAAGTTAGTTGCGCATGCACTAACTTGTGCAAGCGAATATAATAGGTATATTTGAGAGAGAAACTGAATGAACAACATCTGTCCTAATCAGGATTTCTTTTGTTCCTTCATTCTGACCAGGCATTTAAGAACATGCATTGATTAATACCGAATCCCAGTGCTTCATTAAAGTTCATCAAGCCACTGCCATGAATTTTCATGACTCTTGGGATTTTAGTTTATTGTTTTGTTTTTCTCGCCAAGTCACTGCTATGTTATTTTAGTTTTAGTTAGATTTAGTTTGTAGTCAGTATTTTATTTGGACAGTCTTGTTCAGTGCCTTTGCACTGACATCATGTTCATCGTGATATATGCCTGTTGTGTTTTTGTATCATTATATTATTTCAGCTCGGGAACTACTACTTTCCAGATGCTTCAGTCTCTTCCATTATTCTTCATATATTTAATGCTTCATATGTTTTTGTCCAAGCTGGCGCTTGCAATATGTTGACCCAACTTTAGCTGACTCAGTTAAGATAATGTTCTGACACTTTATCTTAAATACACATCCTCCACGATGCATTAAATCCTCTCTAGTTGGTTTTCCAGAAGTGCCTTTTTAGTTCAGATTAAATCTCATTTGTTCTGTCTGTGCTTCACCTCAATCTTTATGTTTCTGCATTCCCAGTGTTTTGATAATTTTACCTTTTAAATGAAAGATAAAATTCTCCAGGATTCTGCCTCTAAAAACAGAGGATCAGATTTTTTTAGCACTGTTGACTCTTTGTGGTGAAAAACCGAGTTATCATGTTTGGGACGATGCCCAGGATTGCATTTGTAATCAGTATCATTACTACAGAATTGCATTAAGTCGTAACTGTTTTCTAAAGGTCTGCTGTGCTTCCAGTCCTTCTCTTTCAGCTCGTGATTTTTTAAATAAACATCCAATTGCTGGATCTTTCTGCTGTAGCAGAGAGAGACTTGATTGCTGGCAAAAGGCAACTCTTCACTTTTTTTTTCTTTAGTAGATGAATCAGGAAATGGTCAATCTGATTCATTGTCAGAGATTGACTTTTAAAAAAGTCGCACCTCATTTAATTTGCTAGACTGGGCTTGGTCCTTATGTTGGGAGCAGAAAAACAAAAACAAAAAAATGCCCTCAGAAAATGTCCCTAGATGCTGGAAATGTTATCACAGAAGAAAAAAGACACCTTAAGATTTTGTTGATGCTATGTGAAAGAATTGCCTTGATATACATGTGCTTCTGTTGCAGACTGCTGGTTGGAGCGCCGCAAGAGAAAGCGCTGAATAATCAGAAATCTAAGGTGACAGGAGGACTCTACAAGTGTGAAATCAGCCCAAACCCCAGTGATTGCCAAAGAGTTATGTTTGATAATGATGGTAATTTATATTCTGACTGGCTTTTCTATTTTTCCAGTTTCAACCTTTTTATTTACTTAAAAAAAATAGTTTTATTGTGTTGTTTATCTTTCGACTTTTGTCTGTTCTTTCACAGAAAATGTGTCAACCGAAAAAAAAGAAAATCAGTGGATGGGGGTGTCAGTCAACAGTCAAGGGCCAGGAGGCAAAATTATAGTGAGAATGCCGTTCCAAAAAGACATTTTGATTTTTTTTTTCCCCCCAAAGATTTATGGTCAAGGTGTCAGTCAGAATCTCTTGGTCATTATGTCCTTCTCTGTCCATGGTAGACGTGCGCCCATCGGTACCAGGAGTTGAAATCTCAAACCCGTAACATCCTCGGCCGCTGCTACGTGCTAAGCCAAGATGTAACTCTGAAGAGCTCACCAGAAGATGGAGTGAGAGATGGAGGTGACTGGCATTTTTGTAAAGGTCGGAACCCGGGCCATCAGCTGTTTGGTTCCTGCCAGCAGGGCGTCTCTGTCGCATTCGACATGGAACACCGCTACTTCATCTTTGGAGCTCCAGGAGCTTACGACTGGAAAGGTAACGTGTTTAGGTTAAACTTGCCACGGGCTGCAAGACTTTGAAACAGTTTGCTTTTTAGTTAGTTTTTAAAGACCGACTCAAAGCTCTTTTGTTTTTATTGTGCTTCTTATGCTCGTTTTCATTCTTTGTATAACTTTGCTTTTTGTTGTACGGAGTGTTGTGACTTTATTTCTGTGAAAATTACCTATATACTTACTTTAGGAACCAGGGCAGTTGAACAGTTAGGATTCCTCTTCCCTATAACTTATGTTTTGGACTAAATAGATATTTTTGAGAATTGATTAATTATTTTTGATTGTTTCAGCCACTGAAGAATACGGGTCTTAAGTAATAGCAGGATGTTGTCAGCATATAAACAAATTTTTGTTTTGTTTTGTTGATTTAATTGGCATTCCTTTCATAAGAATGTTTTGACAAAATGCTTCTGCAAGGGCTTCAGTAAAAATGGAAAACTAGGATGGAAAGAGATGTTTTTGGCTCAACATGCACCGCTCCCAGTTCCCATGGAGACAAATAAAGTCTTATCCTTACAAAAGGATTTGTAGCAGGAAGAAGCTGAGAGCAAAAGGGAGGGATGTGAGCAGTGTGTACACAAGCTTGATTGACTATAGTCCTGCTTCTGATTGGTTGTTTCTGGTTAGTTAGTACTGGGAGTACAGAGAAAAGGCAGAGGAGCAAATTCTTTTTCACAGATTATTCATCTGATACCATAGTGTCACGACATCATGGGGGTTTTAACAAATATGTAAAAAGAAACTATTTTTTTTTGTAAAAGATATACACTGCAGTCTTAAGAGTTTAGTAGACTTTTGTAAAACATCAACTAAACTTGTCTCTTCTCTCCTTTGGTGTACTTTTTTTTTTTAATTAAGGCTTGGTGCACATGGAGCAAAGGAACGACACTCTTTTTGACTTGGATTTATTTGACGAGGTGCCATTGGAAACGGGAGGTGAGGAGGCGAAAAATCCCAATCAGGTCCCCACTCCTGACAACAGCTACTTGGGTAAAATACTTGTGTTTTATCATTATGCCAGTTACACATTTTTTAGTGACTATGTTAACTATGTTGACTATTAACTATTAACTATGTTGAACTCTGTTTTAGGTTTCTCCATGGCCGTTGGAAAAGCTTTGACCAACAAGGGTCAGCTGACGGTGGTGGCAGGAGCTCCCAGGGCTTACTTCAGTGGAGCGGTGATTCTGCTAAAGAAAGGCTCTAAGGAGCGCAAAGACATGCAAGAGGAGTTCAGCCTTGAAGGCGAGGGCCTGGCTTCCTCCTTTGGATACGATCTGACTGTGCTGGATCTCAACGGGGATGGGTAAGAGTGCAGATTGAGCCACAGACACTTCACTTCTGCTCTCACTGTAATTTTGACTGTACTCCTCTGAGTCTGTGATCTTCTTCTTCGTTAGCTGGGATGACATAGTTGTTGGAGCCCCTCAGTACTTTGAGAAGGACTCGGATATTGGAGGAGCTGTCTACGTTTACATCAACAAGGCTGGAAATTGGAACGACGTCACACCAACAAGAATAGATGGACCCGCAGATTCTATGTTTGGCCTCGCCGTGGAGAACCTTGGCGACATCAACCAGGACGGTTACCATGGTAAGGAGGCATTATTTGTGTGTCTGTATTTGACCCCCTTTATGTTGTAAAGATGCTCAAGCAAACTGCCTCGCTGTCAGATTTTGCAGTCGGAGCTCCTTATGAGGACAACGGGGCAGGAAAGGTCTACATTTTCCACGGGTCAGTCACAGAAGGATTCAGGAAAAAAGCCACACAGGTGTGGAAAGTAGTACAATCACTTTCTAAATCTTCCAATTTGAGACTCTCCCTCAGCGTTTTGCTTTGGATAATTAGGAAGGGGCCAAAGCATATTTGGTGTGGATCAAACTATTTTTTCTAGGACTTTTATGTAGGAATTTCCTAATTCTCATTTAAATGATGTCTGGATGGGCATATTTCCAGTGGATCTGTTATTTCTTTATATAGATATTTGTACTCTAGTTGATACAAAGCTATCTTTCTGTCTCTTATCTGCATTGCACATTTTCAAGATGTCTTTNTTCCTTTCCTGGATCATGAGTGGACATCAGTGGATTAATACTCAACCTGTACATCTGGCTGCGCATTTGACCTTTGACCCTAAGATACCTAAAAACAAGGTAATACGGCTACTTTTTTCCACTTCTCTATAAAACAAATACACGTTTTGATCAGGGATCTAATCGTTGAGAGCTACTGTCCAGTAACTATTAGATGCATCCCTTCTCCACCACACCTGGATGGCTCATTATCAGGCCCCTGCAAAGCAGGATGGTTTCTGATGAAGGAATGTAGCTATTTGATTCAGGTGTGTTGGTGCAGAGATGCATCTAGAAGTTGAACGATAATAAATTGAAGACAGGACCTTAGCACACTTGGTATAGAGCTTTGTTTTGATAATGGAACAACAATAATAATAGTAAAGACAATAATAATAACCACAATTTCCAAGTTCTCACTGCAAATTACTGTATTTTCCGCACTATAAGGCGCACTGGATTATAAGGTGCATCTTCAATGAATGGCCTATTTTAAAACTTTTACATATATAAGGGGCACCGCATTATACGGCGCATAGAATAGACGGTACAGTAGAGGCTGGAGTTACCTTATGCATCCACTCGATGGAGCTGCACTAAAGTGAATATCAACAAAACAGTCCGACTCCGGTGGCGAGGAGAGCCTTCCGCGACTGGGCCGGGGCGTGGCCGGACAATGGCCACCCTTCTCCGTTTGCGCACAGCATGTTCGTGGAGAACGTATACCATTGGATACCATTGGAACTGAACATTCTATCCACCTTCCTGAGAGGCTTACTGGGGAAACGATTATGGGTCTTACTTCTGGCGGCTAGCGGAAGTAGCATTATTTCATTGTAATTTATAGGGTTTTTGGCTAATCTATATTCATGATAGAAATGGCATCTCTTTTGTCGGTTAATACACTGCCACAAACCACAAACATGAGCATTTCACTGCTCCCTATTAGCATTAGCCTTTTCCCTAAAAATAGCTTTTATCTGTTTTTCTTATTTATTAGTCACACTTAGTACACTGAATGGAGGAAGTAAATGTAAAACAACATGCTGACAGCATTTAGGCTAATATTAGCAATTTGGCTCATTTTAACTTGTACACTAATTTTAACATACAAAATGGAGTAAGTCCATGTTACTCAACATGTTTGTGACTCTCCACATGCTATTGAGTACATTGCAGCTTACTTTATCATTGATGCTAATTTGTAGCATCAGACGGGCACACTTTGGCAGGCCCCATTTAAATTTCTTCAGAAATGTTCTAGTTATTATTATTGTTGTTGTTGTTGTTGTTGTTATTGCACTACTTAAACAGGAAAGACCCATCAAGATTTCAATTTTAATTAATTTATTTAAAATGATGACTTTAAAGAAAACATCACTAAAAGACATTAAACTTATGCAACGCCAGTAATCATCAAACATAAATGAAAAGGAAATAAAAATCCAATAACATATTCAGCAGTGCAGTCAAATCATTTGCATTCAGATTTTTGACTATTTCAAAAGCTTAGTATATTTAGTAAATAATTATGAATATTTGGCTATTTAATATATTTGTTTTTGCTCATTCAGTGAAACAAGCTCCATCAGATGGTGCTAATTCTGAAGCTGCAGCGCTCAGCCCTGATAATATGAAGTAAACAGAGATATTTACTCATAAAGAGTGGATAAAGATTCATTAGGAACCAGCTGGTGTCTGGTTACAAGTCACATTTGCAGACATATATAGCAGTTAATAGTGATTCATTAAGAATTGAAGATACCTTCACATAGGAATTAAAAATCTAGAGCTTGCAGTAATCATATAAAGATGAATTTTCTGTTGAATTTAGAGAAGCTACTTCTAATATTAGTTGTGCTAGACTATTGAATTTTTTTTTGGTCAATGAAAAAAACCGCAAAGTGGGGCAATAAAAAAAACACCCCGAGGTTACAGAATTGTAAGTGCGACTGTGAGTTAGGTATAAAGCATTTAAGGTGTGGTGAAGGACGGGAGGGAGGAGCAGAACGTGAAATGGCATTTAACTCTCATCCGGTGTCTCTTGTATTGCACTCTGCACCTTCTTCCCCAAAGACTCACCTTTTTGCCTCTTCAGGGAAGATTTACACTCTAATGGAGGGCTGCACCAACAGCGGGCTGTTTCTGTTCATCTTGTTACTAGGATGTAGGCGACTCTCTGCATTCAATCTGGACACGGAAAATGTCCTGCAGAGAGATGGAAGCCCGGGGAGCCTGTTCGGCTTTTCTCTCGCAATGCACCAACAACTTAGACCACAGGACAAGAGAATGTAAGAACCAAAGCATGAGTTTAGAGGAAACTTATATGTGGAAAGGAATTTATTTCTGTATTCTTCAAGTCTAAGTCTAAGTCTTAGGTTTTTGCATCAACTGTATTTGCTTGTGTCACTTTCTTTCCAGGTCACAAATTTTTAGACTTGCAGTTGTTTTGCTCTCTTCTTCTTTCTTTTTAGGTTGTCTTCAGGTGAGATCAGAAGAAAATGTTTTTCTTTTTCATGCCACATGAAGGCAGCTTGCAATCATGTTAATAGTGTGCTTGAAAGCTAAAATAAACCGGGGGTTAGAGCCCAGAAGTGGGCCAGGAAACACCAATTAGGAGTTGTTTAGCTCTCAGAACCTTAGATAAATTTGAAAATGGCCAGATTATGACGACTTCATTCATAATCTGGTGGTTTACAAGTCGTCTTTTTTACTGTGCTGTCATTTAGTTGGCTCGATGGAATGGCTACCTACATGAATACTTGCATGTATTTGTTAGGGTTATGCATCTCTGCCATTGTTGACTTGCAGGTAAAGAGTTTGGGAACCAGATCAAGTTTTTTTTTTCTCTTAATTTGATAATGTAGTAAAGTTTTAGATTTGCACCTCTGAAGCAGAGCAGCTGTGATAGGGCAAGTAACTTCTTGAGTGACGACTTCCTTTCCTTTGTTTTACCCAAAGGTGCTACTGCTTACTGTTGTGTGCTTATTTGCATTTGATTAACAAAAACCTGAAGTTTATTAAAGTGTTCCCGGAGTCTTTCATTGGTAGTAAGGCAAACACCAGCAAAGCATTGAGGTATTAACCTTCGTCACTTGGGAGAGCACCAGAGGTCAGCGTGGTGCTTGATGCACGCTTAGCTCGAAGCAAAAGAAAAGGCAGGTAATTAATTTGTCCTCGGAGTTCTCGGAGGTGTTTTTGCACCAACATGTTTGCTGGCATGTTTGGATGATACAGCTGGGTGTGCACAGTGAGTCACAGCACTGTTTTTCATTCTGTCCATGCCAACCTTTAGTCAGACGTACGCGTTCCAGAGACTTTTATGTCCTGAGGGGACATTAGTTCTTGTACCGACAGGAGTGGGTGGGAACCCGTGAATGTCTGCTTGTGTTATGGTCTCACATCTGCAAGATGAGGCTGTCTCCGCGAGAACGTGGAAGAGAGGTCCAACTTGAAAAGGTGCTCATAGTGGGAATGAATGTACGTTTTAGAGATTTAGGAGGGGAAATGTGTGAGTATATGAATGTCAGTGATGCTGCTGAAAAAAGTGAAAGGAATTTGGAAAAAAAAAATGGGAAGAGGAGCAACTAAAAGTAAACCACAAAAACCAAACAGTCAGTGCAAAAGTGATTCAAGAATTTACTGGGAGAAACTAACATTTTATACTGAAGTTAGTTGCGCATGCACTAACTTGTGCAAGCGAATATAATAGGTATATTTGAGAGAGAAACTGAATGAACAACATCTGTCCTAATCAGGATTTCTTTTGTTCCTTCATTCTGACCAGGCATTTAAGAACATGCATTGATTAATACCGAATCCCAGTGCTTCATTAAAGTTCATCAAGCCACTGCCATGAATTTTCATGACTCTTGGGATTTTAGTTTATTGTTTTGTTTTTCTCGCCAAGTCACTGCTATGTTATTTTAGTTTTAGTTAGATTTAGTTTGTAGTCAGTATTTTATTTGGACAGTCTTGTTCAGTGCCTTTGCACTGACATCATGTTCATCGTGATATATGCCTGTTGTGTTTTTGTATCATTATATTATTTCAGCTCGGGAACTACTACTTTCCAGATGCTTCAGTCTCTTCCATTATTCTTCATATATTTAATGCTTCATATGTTTTTGTCCAAGCTGGCGCTTGCAATATGTTGACCCAACTTTAGCTGACTCAGTTAAGATAATGTTCTGACACTTTATCTTAAATACACATCCTCCACGATGCATTAAATCCTCTCTAGTTGGTTTTCCAGAAGTGCCTTTTTAGTTCAGATTAAATCTCATTTGTTCTGTCTGTGCTTCACCTCAATCTTTATGTTTCTGCATTCCCAGTGTTTTGATAATTTTACCTTTTAAATGAAAGATAAAATTCTCCAGGATTCTGCCTCTAAAAACAGAGGATCAGATTTTTTTAGCACTGTTGACTCTTTGTGGTGAAAAACCGAGTTATCATGTTTGGGACGATGCCCAGGATTGCATTTGTAATCAGTATCATTACTACAGAATTGCATTAAGTCGTAACTGTTTTCTAAAGGTCTGCTGTGCTTCCAGTCCTTCTCTTTCAGCTCGTGATTTTTTAAATAAACATCCAATTGCTGGATCTTTCTGCTGTAGCAGAGAGAGACTTGATTGCTGGCAAAAGGCAACTCTTCACTTTTTTTTTCTTTAGTAGATGAATCAGGAAATGGTCAATCTGATTCATTGTCAGAGATTGACTTTTAAAAAAGTCGCACCTCATTTAATTTGCTAGACTGGGCTTGGTCCTTATGTTGGGAGCAGAAAAACAAAAACAAAAAAATGCCCTCAGAAAATGTCCCTAGATGCTGGAAATGTTATCACAGAAGAAAAAAGACACCTTAAGATTTTGTTGATGCTATGTGAAAGAATTGCCTTGATATACATGTGCTTCTGTTGCAGACTGCTGGTTGGAGCGCCGCAAGAGAAAGCGCTGAATAATCAGAAATCTAAGGTGACAGGAGGACTCTACAAGTGTGAAATCAGCCCAAACCCCAGTGATTGCCAAAGAGTTATGTTTGATAATGATGGTAATTTATATTCTGACTGGCTTTTCTATTTTTCCAGTTTCAACCTTTTTATTTACTTAAAAAAAATAGTTTTATTGTGTTGTTTATCTTTCGACTTTTGTCTGTTCTTTCACAGAAAATGTGTCAACCGAAAAAAAAGAAAATCAGTGGATGGGGGTGTCAGTCAACAGTCAAGGGCCAGGAGGCAAAATTATAGTGAGAATGCCGTTCCAAAAAGACATTTTGATTTTTTTTTTCCCCCCAAAGATTTATGGTCAAGGTGTCAGTCAGAATCTCTTGGTCATTATGTCCTTCTCTGTCCATGGTAGACGTGCGCCCATCGGTACCAGGAGTTGAAATCTCAAACCCGTAACATCCTCGGCCGCTGCTACGTGCTAAGCCAAGATGTAACTCTGAAGAGCTCACCAGAAGATGGAGTGAGAGATGGAGGTGACTGGCATTTTTGTAAAGGTCGGAACCCGGGCCATCAGCTGTTTGGTTCCTGCCAGCAGGGCGTCTCTGTCGCATTCGACATGGAACACCGCTACTTCATCTTTGGAGCTCCAGGAGCTTACGACTGGAAAGGTAACGTGTTTAGGTTAAACTTGCCACGGGCTGCAAGACTTTGAAACAGTTTGCTTTTTAGTTAGTTTTTAAAGACCGACTCAAAGCTCTTTTGTTTTTATTGTGCTTCTTATGCTCGTTTTCATTCTTTGTATAACTTTGCTTTTTGTTGTACGGAGTGTTGTGACTTTATTTCTGTGAAAATTACCTATATACTTACTTTAGGAACCAGGGCAGTTGAACAGTTAGGATTCCTCTTCCCTATAACTTATGTTTTGGACTAAATAGATATTTTTGAGAATTGATTAATTATTTTTGATTGTTTCAGCCACTGAAGAATACGGGTCTTAAGTAATAGCAGGATGTTGTCAGCATATAAACAAATTTTTGTTTTGTTTTGTTGATTTAATTGGCATTCCTTTCATAAGAATGTTTTGACAAAATGCTTCTGCAAGGGCTTCAGTAAAAATGGAAAACTAGGATGGAAAGAGATGTTTTTGGCTCAACATGCACCGCTCCCAGTTCCCATGGAGACAAATAAAGTCTTATCCTTACAAAAGGATTTGTAGCAGGAAGAAGCTGAGAGCAAAAGGGAGGGATGTGAGCAGTGTGTACACAAGCTTGATTGACTATAGTCCTGCTTCTGATTGGTTGTTTCTGGTTAGTTAGTACTGGGAGTACAGAGAAAAGGCAGAGGAGCAAATTCTTTTTCACAGATTATTCATCTGATACCATAGTGTCACGACATCATGGGGGTTTTAACAAATATGTAAAAAGAAACTATTTTTTTTTGTAAAAGATATACACTGCAGTCTTAAGAGTTTAGTAGACTTTTGTAAAACATCAACTAAACTTGTCTCTTCTCTCCTTTGGTGTACTTTTTTTTTTTAATTAAGGCTTGGTGCACATGGAGCAAAGGAACGACACTCTTTTTGACTTGGATTTATTTGACGAGGTGCCATTGGAAACGGGAGGTGAGGAGGCGAAAAATCCCAATCAGGTCCCCACTCCTGACAACAGCTACTTGGGTAAAATACTTGTGTTTTATCATTATGCCAGTTACACATTTTTTAGTGACTATGTTAACTATGTTGACTATTAACTATTAACTATGTTGAACTCTGTTTTAGGTTTCTCCATGGCCGTTGGAAAAGCTTTGACCAACAAGGGTCAGCTGACGGTGGTGGCAGGAGCTCCCAGGGCTTACTTCAGTGGAGCGGTGATTCTGCTAAAGAAAGGCTCTAAGGAGCGCAAAGACATGCAAGAGGAGTTCAGCCTTGAAGGCGAGGGCCTGGCTTCCTCCTTTGGATACGATCTGACTGTGCTGGATCTCAACGGGGATGGGTAAGAGTGCAGATTGAGCCACAGACACTTCACTTCTGCTNTCTATAAGTGAGAAATTTAAAGCTGATGCGCCGATGCATTGCTCTGACCTAGCGCCGCTTAGCAATATTTACAGAGATGCTCACTGAGTTGTTTCTTCACAGAACCCGACCAGTTGTTAGCATTGAGAAGAAAATCACCATTACGCCAGAAAAAATTGACCTCACCAAGAAGAACTGTCCTGAAGGGGTCTGGTAAGAGCGCCCACCTCGTCCTTCAACATCATCCTTGCAAAGACCTAATAATTACTGACAATTCTAACTTGGTTACATAAATATAATCTGTTAAAAAAATATTTTTGTTAAATCTTCCAGAAGTATTGCTAGAAATATTATTTAATCTTTCTTAAGTTCAGTTTTTGTCTCTTTCCCCTTTTCACATTTTTGTGTTGCCATAATTGTAGATTCGTTCAAATCTACAATTATGATTTGAACACAAGAGGATTTCTTTTTCATGGTATTTCATACTGTTTTGTGCCATTGTCTAATTTTATATTCATTATGTGCTTTTAACTTTTAGACATGTGAAAATCTGCTCAAAAATTAACTTGCCAGAGATGCTGTATGTCTGATTATAGTTTACCTTTTTTGTTCCCACAGCCTGAAAGTTGAAGCATGCTTCAGCTTCAACGGTGGCGTGCAGAGCTCTTCTACCCCGCTGAGTGAGCAGAACCTCATTTTCCTTTCGAATCATTTTTGCTAAAACAGTTTTTTTTATTGCATTTTCACAATGTAGATAACAGCAATATATTGTAATGAAAAAAGTGTTTGCTTCCTTGTACATTTGCACTGCGTTTGTTGTTTAGTCACGCCTAAATGTTTCATTCAACATCTCTATGGAAAGGCGAGTCTTATTATGCAAGCAAACAAACGTACCTGATTACTTCTCTGACCTGTAGACTCAAGAAATCACTTAAAGACAACCAGTTTGTCAACACGAAGCACGCCAAAAGATCGCAAACCGCAACACAGATTGGCATAATCTCTCAACCTGGAGAAATTCAAGAACACAGAATGTGTTGAATAGATGACCAAGGCTGTGGGACATCAGTGAACCACAGCAGAAGCCAGCATGCACAAATGAAACAAACAGGCTGCACAGGGGCACAGTTGGTAGCACTGTTGCCTTACAGCAAGTAGGTCTGGGGTTCAAACATGACTGGCAGATTAATTAGTCTCGCTAAACTCTCCTTAGTTTTTGTCCTATTTGTCCTGTCTGTCTGACCCCTCGAAGGATAAGCCTATAAGATAGAGAATAGATAGATGAAAAAAAAAAAAACACAGAACAGCACTGAATCAAGTGGCAAATTATCTACAGGAGTGCATCCACAACTTATCCAGGAAGTCACAAAAGAACCATGAACCATGATCTCATTAGTCAAGGTCCATGATTCAACAATGACAGAAAATGACAACTATAAGAAAGTACCAAGAGCAAAACAACATCCAAAACAACTGACCAAAAGAACCCCAAAGCCCGCATCATATACAAAAGGTTATATAGATATTTTTGATGCATCACATCAAAAATATCTTCTTGACTCCAAACACTTTAGTGAAATTATTATCTGGTCTGACTAAACATGAGATTAACTTATTGGAAAGTATATTTTCTGTTACATTCTGTTACAAACAGCATGTACTGTATTATTTTCCTGATGTTGTAAATTAGCCCTTAATATACAGCCTATCATTCTTATTTTGCGTGAATTTGCACATAAGTATCTTTTTCTTGTGCTGCTTCGCCTCTTGTGTTGCATTTAGCGATGAAGTACCATTTTGAAGTGGATGCTGATCGCAAGAGAAACAATCTCGATCCCAGGGGGACATTCACAGGTCTGGAAAGTCTGTCCACCGGGCTCATTACCATGGATGCAAAAGAGCCGCGAAAATGTGTCACTCGTTCTCTTGTCATGAAGGTATACGTCCACGCATGTCTCTCTCCGTTGCTTATCTAAAAACGTATTGTGTGACATGACAAACATTGTGTGACGTTCCCCTCTTAACAGGACAACATTAAGGACAAGATGCATGGGATCCCCATCGATGTTTCTGTGAACATCCAGAATGCTAAACGCAAACGAAGACAGGCCCAAAACGCTCCGCTTGCACCTGTCCTGGATCCCAAAGACGTAGAACCATTTCGATCAAACGTACGTTTGTATTTTCTCGCTGTATACATGAAATAACCACGTCTTGCTTTAATAGTGCTTCTGATGTGCATCAACATGCTTGCAGGTGGCATTTTTGAAAGACGGATGTGGCGACAATGACGTGTGCAAGAGCAACCTGATGCTAAAATATCGCTACGTCTGCAAAGATGGAGATAAAGTTGATTCTTTAGAAATGTAAGAGGATTTACAGATTTAACCAAAAGGGTTGCTACTGAAGCAAGCAAAGCTACACTGATCAGCATACGTTGCTTGTAATCTAATGTGTTTAAAGGGAAAATGGAGTACCGGTGATCTCGCTAAGTGGCCAAAAAAGCGCTGCCCTGGAAGTGACAGTGACCAATCAAAAGGGAGATGATGCATATGAGGCTTTTGTGGTTGCTAACTTCCCCAGATCTGTGACCTACGCTACATACATGCTTGGAGCTGGAGTGAGTTTCTCTTATCCGACAATCAGTCTCCCGCACATGTACTTTCTGGTTCTAAATGGTGAGTTATCATTGATTGCAGCAAGTCTCCTGCAACCCAAACCAAAATGGATCTAAGGTTGACTGTGACGTTGGGAACCCTTTCAAACGTGACTCAGTGGTGAGAAAAAGTTACTCTGAGCTTCTATTCAGCACCTATTTAAGTTTAGATAATGTAGAAAGTCCCATCAGAATGCATACTGTAATTTATTTAATATGCGCGTTTGTTTACAGACAACCTTCTACATCCTGTTCGATATCACTAACAGGACCGAAGTGGAAATTGAGCTCAAGTTAAAAACGTAAGTGTCTGATTCTGCTTCTGTAAACCTTTGGGTAGCTTTCAGTTCACTTCTTTTAGCATAGATCTTGTGTACATTTTTACCAGGACAAGTACGCAGCAGAATCTGATGACCGTGAAAGCAAAGGCCAAGGTGGCCGTCACACTGAAGCTGTCCTTATCGGGGTAAGACATTTTCACAGGGAAGAGACGCAGCCATGCACTAATTCAGCCAACTGACCGCAAACTGCTTTCTTTCCAGGCAAATTGAATCATCTCAGGTCTACTACAATGGAGACGCCAAAGGTGTGACGGACGTTAAGAGTGAAAGTGACATGGGCAGTGCCATCAAACACTGGTTCACTGTGAGTATAGAAACGCGTCCACCCTGTCTGATGCCACCGTGTACGTTTTGCTTAAAAAACAAAACAAAATAAATAAAAAAAGCTGATATAAGGCTCATACAAACAGACATTTACCCATCTGATCATGTGTAAAAAAAAACATTTGAATAAATTGAGCTTTACTTGCAGAAATAAATAAAAAATAATTAATTTGATTAATTTAAAATCCCATGGTCCGAAAAATTGGTCTTGACATGAAATTGCGTGTCACAATTACAAGCTGTTCATTCCGAGCATAACCTTGCCTTCTTATTAAGTGATGTCCCAAATTTTAGACTTGCATATTTCCAAGGTTTGAACTGATGTCCCCATTAAAACAGATCATCAACCGAGGAAAGCGTCTGAAAGACATTGGACAAGTCACCCTTAACGTAAAGTGGCCAAAGATGACAGACAAAAACCATCATCTGCTCTACCTGATGAAGATCAGCTCCACAGGCCTGAAGAAGATGGAGTGCTCTCCCAAAGAGGAGATCAACCATCTTGGAAAGGTGAGGAAAAAAGTGAATCAAGCAGAAGACCACTGGGCGGACCAGTTAGACCGAGTTGAGAAATGATTGTGAACCAAGTCCAGAGGTGTGGACTTTCAGGTCTTGACAAAGCTCTATACAATCACAGGCCATTTAACATTTAGCATATTTAACAGCTATCAGTGTTTGGGAATTTCTGAGATCCCCCAAGAGGAGATGGACAACTTAGAAAAGTGAAGTTTGGACTCCCACCTCGGCCCGAAGAGAACGTCTTCATCTGCCTTCTTGTCTGTATTTAAATATCAAAAGATTGAAGTATAATTTTACGGAAGCGCATTGCTATCACACAGGAAAAATTTTTTTTCGATCGCTATCTCGTTATAACAAGATAAGTATCTCGTTAAAATGTGATAGTATCTCGTTTTAACGAGATAGCGATCGAAAAAATTTTTTTCCTGCGTGATAGCAATGCGCTTCCGTATAATTTTGTGTAGTACATGGATTACACCAGGTAAAAAAAATAGATTTTTTCGAAGTTGTCAATGTTTTTTCAGCTGAATTAGGACTGAGTTAGGAATTAAGATTATCTTTGCATGGCTGAATCCTAAAATAACATCCACTTTTCTCAATCAGGTCAAGATTTTATTCTTATTCGATTTAGAGAAATCTGATCTTCTGACTAAATTGATGACATTGATGACAAACATGCTGTTTTTTGCTGTTAGTCTCATTTGTCTAACAGAGTGTATTTCTTAAAAATTGGATTTCTTTCAAATGAGTAATAAACACCGATAAGGGTAAGTACATGTAAATTGAAAATTAAATCTTTATTGTGCAAAACGCAGGGCAAGAATTTTTGTTTCTTCGAACGCTTCATTTTCTCGGCAGCAGGGATATCTCAACAGTGATCAGCCGTCATGACTGCATCCCAGCATCCCAAACTAATATGCAGCTTAGTTCAGAAAGTTGACCTGATTGAGTGCATCAAAATTAGTCTAAAACCCCCCAGACTTTATTTTTTGGCTATTTGACTAGTGTTATTTCCACTGACTGAATACATGTTGAGGAATACAAAGAAAAATGATAATTTATGTTTTTTTTTTCTTCTTCTTCTTTAAGAAATCGGTTAACAGAAAGAGAAGAGACATTACCAAAGGAATCAATGGGACACTTTCACGCTTAATTGGAGATAAGAAGCACCAGACTTTGGTATTACGACACAAGCACTTCCTTCTCTCCAGACTTTATTAAATACTATATTTAACTTAACCTCCCCACCAGTGAGGGTAACGACACAATGATCTGTCTGTGTACAGTCGTGTGGCAATGGAGCAAAATGTGTGACAATGAAGTGCCTCCTGGGGGACCTGGACTACAAGGCGACCATCACTCTGGACTCTCGCCTGTGGAATAACACTTTCATAGAGGTATGAAAGACAGACTGTTGTGTTTGTTCCACTAATAGTGGGGATTTAAGATGAGCTGCAGGTTGTCTGGTCTTTAAGAATGAAGTTTGCTTGTTTTGTGTGGATTATGTGAAATTAAAACCTTTTTGTTAGTCTAATTTGACTTGCCGTTGTAGATTCTTATTGTTGAGCCTATCCTAACAGAAGCCTTATTTACTGATCTTAATTATATTCTTCGATTCCTTTTAGAACAATTAAAGCTAAGTTTGAAAAAGCATTTGTCCTGAATCTGTGCAAGAGAAAGAAAATGCCTTTATTCTGTCGTAAAGTCCACGTGTATGTTTGATATTATTGCAAAAATAAACCTGACTTTCTCCCTTCTCCTTAAATAAAAGGAATTTTCAGGCTTCGATTATGTGGATGTGATGGTGGAGGCGTCGCTGCATGTTAACAGCACGACAACGATAGCAATGGAGGAGGGTGCTGAGACCCAGGTGAGGACACACAAATAGAAAATTATCTGTGTGACACTGATGAACCCAAAACAGAGTCAGGAGAATAGACGCAGAAATGTTTTTAAGCAATCCCGACACTGTGGGACCATAAAATGACCAAAATATTAAAATATTTTGATTATTTCTTGGTCGCTGTACTACAACTAAATTTGACTTGAATTATATGCATAGCACCCTTCAAATGTAGTCATGGCCCTTTAATTTGTAGGCATTGTAACCACAAAGCGTAATGTTTTTTTGGGTATTTCACATAATAGATCATTATAAAATTGTGCATAATTATACTTTATAATTAGTCATGTAGAGTTATAAAGTGGAACAAGTTACCTAAGTTAGTAAAAAGGTCTTTTAAATAGTAATTTAATCTGTGCATCCATCTATTGTGTATGGATTTGTTCATAGAAAGAAAAATAATTTGGAGTTTTTTTTCACCTCTGCTCAGTAAAACAAGCACAATTTTGACAAAACAAAACAAAAATTCATTGTAAATCTTAAACATAGAAGGTTTTTCAACTTATTTAGTTTCTTAAAAGCTGCACAGTTACTTAATGTTTTCCATTTTGTTGGTGCAGAAAAAGGCTTTAATGTTTACGGGGAAAGAAAATGGGATATATGTCTCACGGTTTGTCTGAAAACATTTTCTGTTTAACCACATTTAATGAGTAAGTACAGCAAAGTTGCCTGTTAATAATAATAATAATAATACTAATACATTTTATTTGTCAGCGCCTTTCAAAACACCCAAGGACACTTTTCAACATTGAAACATTAAACAACATTAAGAGAAAAAAAAAACATAAAACAATGTTAAACAATACAAATTGGATAAGACAAGAGGCACACTCAGGTGAATGGAAGAGTAAAAATAGAACCTGACAGACGCTTTTAATTGGACTTGCTATAAAAATGAAATGAAAGCAAAAATAAGACATAAATAAAAATCGACACTCATTGTTTTACCAATTTTTTCTTCATTTCAAGAAAATTTTTAATTTTGGCATGAAAGTCGTATCCCCACTATGTCGTATGATCATCTCCATCTGTGATCTAAAAAACTGAAAATGTGTGGCACGTTCGCAAACCTACCAATAGATGGCGGTACACCACACCTGACAGTCCAGACAAGGGCAGACAAAAACGCCCACGGTGATTCTGATGTGAAGGAGCTACAGAAATTTTGAGCTCAGAATCTGCTGACAGACTTGTGATCTCTACAAATTAGCATTTAATAAGCTAATCAGGAGTGATGGGGACAAGTGATGCAGGTAAATACAGAGAAGTCCTGGGAAATCTGTTTGAGGCTGCACATTTTTTATATATACATCTCTATGTTTCACATTACCAAATAACCTCATACTAATGTTCTTGCTTTTTCTGCCGTGATTCCCAGGTGAGGTTGACCGTGTTTCCAGAGAGACGCTTGGCTCGGTTGGGAGGAGTGGCCTGGTGGATCATTTTTCTGTCCGTCCTGTTGATCCTGATGTTGCTGGCCCTGCTGGCTTTCCTTCTTTGGAAGGTACGAATAAAAGACTTTATCACCGTCAGCAAATGGCAGACATAAAAGCCCTTTGCAATAACGTTTTTATCGACATGCCTCATTTCAGTGTGGAGTCTTTCGGAAAAATAAGGAGGATCCATCAGACAAAGAGAAGCTGACGTCAAACGCATGAAAAGTCAGCGGTGAGATTTCATGGTTTTTGTCTTGCGTTGGCCTTTCTTGGTACAGTCGCGCCACTTTCCGTTACAACTGCATCTCGTCACATTACAATGTCAAAGTTAATGCAAAAAGTGAAACAGGTTCATTGTACAGTATATTTTTTTCTGTAAATTCAGCTATTGTGGGCTTGCAATGAAACGATTCTTTTGCTCTGGTGTCTCATCTTTGCCCTGAAAACTTTATAGATTGTCTGTGGGATTTCGGTGAGGTGGCTAATCAATAAAGTGACAAAATGGCCAATAAAGCAGACACTGGTGTTTTAAGCATTGTTGGCTGGCGTCTCGTCCTATTGGAAAATAAAATTCACACTGTAGAATGAGCTTTATTTTAAAATCCTCTCAAATCTGCAGTTATTCATATTCATAGAGCAATTTTTTCCTTCCACTCAACATTTCAATTAATGCAATTGGATACAGCAGTCAGTCGTGACGGCCAGCATCTTTAGCTTACCCTCCTCATGGAGGATGTCGGCAACTATCCCGGTGTTATGCAGGCTATAACATTTCTACTTTTCTGTTCTTTTGTTCTTATGAAACATTTTTATTTTCTGAGAATTGAGCTGAATTTTGAGTCTTTGTGTATATTTATTTGAATGCGATTGCTAGAATAAACTTCTGTTCAATCTAAATACAAATTGAGGCACATTTGGATTATTGTACAAGTTAAGTTAACGTTTTTGACAAAAAATTATATATAAAAAAGGTTTTATTAGTAACATTAATTTAAGAGAGGGAAGAGCAGACAAAGAGACTGGCTTATAGGTTTGAATATCAACACAGATGATCTTTTAGCTCGTTCTGTTTCAGTTCAACACCAAGTGACTTGGTCTGTATGAAAGTCTTGTGTTCATTAGAATTTAAAATGTTTTCTTTTCTCCACAGGGTGCCAAAGATGGAAGTACATTATTTTTCAAATGTTACCAGACAGAGCCACGTTTACAACACTGGATGAGATGAAAGAAAAACCTTTGTGTGTGGGGAGAAAGTGCGGATAACGTCGCATGACAAGAATTCTTCATGACAAGAATGTAGATAGTCATATTTTTGCTGTTTTTTACTGTACGTTGAGAGACGAAAATTTGGAAATACAATATAATTTTGAAAATTAAGGTGCTGAGGATCAAATATGAAACACCGTTGTTGGGGGGAAGGGAGGGCTAAGCCGTTTTTAAGTTAAATTTATGAGAAAAAAAAAGTGAAAGTGACGGGTTTTGCAGAGCCAAAAGTGTGGTGCATACTTTTGGCAGATAGCACCTTAGTTTGGCAACTGTAAAGAAAAGTTTTTATATTTTTAAAGGAATTTATTCTTCTCTTGCAAAGACTATTTTCAAGTCAACAAGCATGAAGTGTAAATACTCATGATGAAACCAAAATGCAACCTTTTCCCAGCATACAGTTTGCATTACCAGATCACACATTTGTATTCTGCACTTCAGTGCAGATCACATTTTTGCCACAGTTTTTACTTCTAGTCAGTTGTTCATATGTTGCCATACAGTAAACCTTTGTCTAATGCACAGCTGCCAGATATGTCGAGTTCAAATTCATGTTTTTTTTATGCTTTTTAATAAAATGTTCATTTTCTTGAGTTTCCCTATTCATATTTTGTTAAATGAGAATTTCAAGCAATGCAATGCAGTTTAAATCATTTATTAAACACACAAAAGCATTTACAGCAAATTCCTGAGTGCAAAAAAAATAAAATCAGCACACATTTAAAAATTAGTTGAAGAATAAATAACACTTGATTATAAACCCCATCGCTGCAAGATGAGTAATTACACACTTCCCAGTTAAATACATTTAATTCGTCAGAATCACGATGCTGGAATCAATCTGTGGTAGTGATTCAAATAAGCCCCCCATGGTGCATTTAAAAACGATGTGTGAAGTAGATCTATCCATTTCTATTTGCACAAAGCACTGGTTTCCATTCCAAAAATGCTGGTGCTGCAGGTGATTTCACCTCTCAAGCTGGTTTTACAACAGAGACTCTGTTCTTACGGTTTTGCCACCCCCGCCGACGTCATTTACCGACGTGTCACTCGCCATCCTTGCTCTCTCCCCGCCTTCACCTTCCTTCGGCTTCTTGTCTTCCTTCCTTTGATCCTTCTCCTCTCTTCTCATTTCCTTCAGCTTCTTCTTGAGGACAGAGCGGTCATTTTGACTTGACACGCCGAGAGCCTGTTGGAGGGCGCGTGCCACAGATCAACATAAAATGTGACGAGGTGTGAAGCAATCGCACTCACTGCTGTAACTATCCAAAATACACCTGTGCGCAACGCTGTGCAATCGATGCATTGGCTCTGATGGAAGACCTTGCAAATGGGACTTGGGAAGGAACCTGCTTTCAGGCATCACCAAGAAGTCCTGCCTATTAACCCTTTATGACCCAAGTTTCAAATGTCCGCCTGGATATTTTTTGCTTATTTTAACTCCATGCAGTTCTTTAAATGTCCTATGAGTAAATATATTTGCACACTTATCCATAACAACTGGAACTTTCAATATGCAGCGAGTTATTTTCCCAATTTACCGTCCATTAAAAGAGCGCCCCTCGGATTAATTTCACTCCCTGCAGAGGCGGGGGTTAAATTACCATAATCAAGCGATGGCAGGCTTGATTATTGGCAGGAAACGCAACGTCTCCCCTTTCAGAAACAGCTGGATTTTTTCAGACAGCGCAAATGTGGTTGGAATCACGGTACTGCAAATTTGGCTGGATTGTGGGCGCTCCTTTTGGTCTGGGAGGGTTACTGTGCAAGTCACATGTGGCTCCAACAATCTCACTTCTCAATCCAAACCAAGTCTGAGCAATACAATACAATACAATACTTTATGGTTGCAATGCGATGAATCTGAAGAGGTCCAAGCCTCAGCGTGTAACATGTAGATAACAATATAATTCAACAGCGCAGCAATTTCAGAGAACTGACGCTGAAAGTCGTAGGCGTCGGCATTTTTCCTCACCTTGAGTTTCTGACTGTCCATGTTGAGCAGCTGTGTGCCATCCACCTCTCTGGCAGTGAACTCTTTGGTGTACCGATTCATGCTCATGCTGATTAGCCACAGACACACCTGTTGGTTGTTCCACTCAGAGACGGGCTGGCACTGCCAGCGATTGTTGTTGTTGTTGGGAATTGGATAGTCGTCCAACGTCTGATGGGAGATCAGAGAAGTGAGAAAGAAAAAGGAAACTGGAACTAAAGAAGCAGAGAACGTTTGGGGGAAAAAAAAATGTCTAGACTAATTGCTCCACAGGGAGAGAGGAAAGGAAGAAAAAAAAAGGAACAGAAGGAAGAGGACAGCCTTACCTCAGAGGAGGAAAAGGTGCAAGTGTGAGAATGTCCAGAGAGGGAGTGATCAGAAACGTGGCCCACCATGCTGGAGCTGTCCACCGGAGAGCCAATGCTCTAGAACCAGAAGAAAGACTCCCAGACTACCTATGTACTTTACATCTGCATGGATGCTTATTTTAGAGAGAAACGCCATCTCCAACAAGATGTGTAGAAACGCAATTAGTCTGAAGAGCTGGGAGCGTCCAGAACCAGGGAACCATTGCAAAAACAGGAGACGTTCCTTACCTGATCTCTTCTGTCTGCGGCGGTCAGATAAGGCAAACTGCTGCTGGACACCGATCGCAACCTTGGCCTGTTTTGCTCCACCTCCTCCTTTTCTTTCCCTCTATCCCCAAACCAGGGCAGGTGCAAGCAGGAGGGCACAGAGGTGAACAAGCCAGATGGGGGAATGTCTGGCGGCTCGTCGATTAGATCGCCACACGATCCGCTGGAGACAGTAAAGTTGTTACAAGAATACAGGGTTTTGCCTGTATCCTTTTGGGATAATTTACCTCAGATGGGGAAAAAAAAGCCTGGTTCATACCTCAGAATCGGTTTACCTTAGAAATGACTAAACTCAATTACCATTTGTAAAATAAAGACATCCAAGATTTAGTCATTTAGGGGTCTGAAGAAAATTTTCACACCTGCTGTTGGCTGATCTCCTGCTGCATTTTTCACTTCTCTTTTTGCCAAGCGACTTCCGAAGGCCACTGAAGAAAAGAAATCGCAGAGTTCAAGTACAGTAAAGACAAATCCTATAATTACATTTGCTCTAGAAGAGTTCAGAGCGTCTTCAATCTTCCACCTCAAGTTTGGAAAGATCCTTCTGGACTTTCTGGATGCCGAGGATTTGCGTGGCGAGGATGTGACGGAGTCGCGGATGTAGACGGGTGGGGCGGAGAGGGGAGAGCTGGTCGGCTGCGGACTAAGTGCTGAGGAAGTGGAGGTACTGGACCGGTCACTTCTGTTGCTTTGGGCTACAGTGGAAGTGGACAGAGACAGACTCTCCTGAGGTTTAACGACGTCTTCCTCCTGCTACAACGGAAAACAGGCGGACCAGTTAGGATACAAGCAAGTTTTTAAACGGACACGTATGTTTTTGTTCCCTTACCTGTTTTTTGAAGCTCTCTCGGAGTTTGTCCCGCGACGGTGGGTTGCGTTTTGATTTCTGGGCCAGCTGAGCTCGGGCTATGTGAGCGCTGGAGTCGAGACGTCCAGTATTAGGAACCGGAAGATACCACTCTGAGGAAAACAGATTTCTTTTATTGTTTTTGGCATACAAAAGTTTACTTTGATCTTTTTAAAACGCATAGCAATACTTGATACAGGTAGAATTTTTTTTTTAATCAAACTACTACAAAAGAAACAAGATTATCCACCTATATGTGTATCAAACATTAACGTTTATCTTATTTTATTAAAAAAAAAAACATAAATGTGGATGCCACTGTTTGATGCATTTAAAGAATGTTTATCTAGTTCCTCTTGACACACAGACCTGTGACTGAAGGGTCCACGGTGTGGTTCCTTGTTTCTAGTTCAGGCTCTTTTCCTCCAAGCTGCGCTATCTGATAAATAGCGAGAAATGATGAAAGAGTCAGGAGCCATGAAGGAAATGAATCCACACAGACTTATAAAATCTCCTCCTCACCTGGGTCTGTAGCCTTTCTATAGTTTCTATGTGCTGCTTTTCTCTCTCCTCCATGTCATTAGTCATATCTGCGAGTTTTTTGTCCATCTCGTCCTCTCTGGGAGGAGAAATGAGACATTTTTGCCGCAACGAGGTACATACAGTTAAAATAATAATTACTGTATTTTGATCATACCTGCTCTGGTAATCTCTGACCAGTCTCTTGGCTTTGCTGTATTTGATCTCCAGGCTCTCCGTCTGGCCCTGGGTATCGGCCAGTCGCTGACTCACGACTCTGCACAGCGTTTGGGCCTCTTGCCAGTAGCTAATAATTAGAGCAAGTCTTATTACCATGTTCTCAACCAACAACATCATTCTGCCGACTACAGCCATAAGACTAGACCCACGAAGGGGTACATCTTAATCTTCCCTTCGCAAGTCTCTTAATCTGATCCCGACACGTTTAATTTTATGCCTTTTCCTCATTCTTTCCTCTAATATCTCTTTAAATATAGGATATTTGTCATAAAATTGGAGTTAAAAGCATGGATACCGAGAACCACCAAGGGGAATCATTTCAACCCACTGAATATCAATATAAAATGTTGAATGCTTAGCGGTGCTGGACCAAATGGTTTGTTGCTATGGCAACACCATAAGCCAAGAACACTTGAGGATAATGACAATTCTTTTGTCGATTTGGACAAAGAATTGTTCAAATACACGATGAAAAATTACCCCTGCTCCAAAACACCTTATTTAAAAGATTGATTCAGGTGTGTGTGTGAGAGGGGATGCATCTAAAAGTTGCAGTTCAGGGTCTGGAGTTGCAGACTACAGACTAGAGGGAGTAGTTGAAACTTGAACGAAGAATACATTTGAAACATGAGCACAAATGATGCACGGGGGATTATGATGAATATGGGAGGAAGCTAAACAGAATGAGGTCAGTGATCAATATGAACCTGGCTGAGGATTAAGACACTGACACTACTATTGCTCCTGAAGGTGCACTAGCGGTAACCATAGCAATATTAATGTCCTGTTACATTCTTACATTAGAAATAAGATCTCAATATGTGGCTATAGAAAAAAAAGTTTATATACATATATGCCACACCATATCACAATAGCTTAGTTTATAAGGAAAAGAGCAATAGTTTTGATTTAAAAGAAGTTGGCACTATATTATTGTTGCATTTCTGTATTCATAAAAATGTTTCTTAGCAAATGTGTAACTATGATGCATTTAAAGAATGAAACAAAATGTGCAACAGGGAGATAAAGATTTAAGTTGTAATTATTTTTTTTTGGCCTGAGCTAAAAACAAAAGTGACAGAGGCTTTGCATGTGGCATGTTCAGATAATACTTTGTTCCTGGTGCTCCAAAGCAACATTTAAAAACAAATAATATTTTCACTGTATCAAAAAAAAAATAAAATAAAATAAAAAAAATCCCATGTCTTATTTTTCCTCAACCATACTCTACTATAAAAAAAAAATAAACAGTCTCTTTCAGGCTTTTATGGACCCATGTTCAAAATGAGACCCTCTGGTGGATCTACAGGGGATTGGCCCCATTGGCAGTTCCAGTGTTAATCCACCCTCAGCCAAATAACATTTATGACAAACCGTCAGCGTACTTCTCTAGTTTCTCTGCTTTCTCCTCTCCATCCTGCGCTCTTTGTTCCAACTCGGCTCTCAGGCTCTGCCAACGGGCTCGCTGCTCCTCCCATGCCTTTAACTGGCAGAGAAACAGCAAGAAATAAAGAGACTTTAGGAAAGAAGCTTCCAGTATATTATTACAACAGAGACAATTCCTTCAGGAGAACATATGAACTCCAAACTGTTTCAGCAGAAATTAAAAAAAAAAAAAAGTATTCATATAAAGCAAGATGGACAAAAGCAAGATTTTTTTCTTCTTTTTTTTTTTCTGAAAGACTTTGAAAACCCAGTCATATCCACAGTGGTGATTACATCAAGGCACAGGCTGGAGAGTGGGACCGACGTGGCTCAGAGTTGGAACAAGGCCCGTGTCCTAATAACTGGGCATGAGCCATCTCATACCCAGTAAAATAGGTCAGGCCGTTTCCAAATCTGGACACAAAGGTAGCGTCTTACAACGAGTGCAGCTATAGGTTTGTGTGCGAGATTCAAATCTCGGCCTACCTTCTCTTTAGCTCGGCGCAGCCTTGCTGTTCTGCTTCTCAGTTTGGACTGGAGCTGTTAAAAAGATGCACATGAATCAGTTTGGAGATAGTCATTTAAGCTGCTGCGATTACAGTTTGTTATATTTTCAAAATGTGGTACAAGTACCACCACAAGTAGGACTGTTGGAATGCTTTAAGTGGTACTTGGAACTGAGTTTGGTTATTTTCAAGGTAAATGTAAACAAAGTAATAAGATTGAATAGTGAAAGGACCAGTTCGTTAAGCACGTCAGTCTTTGTTTTACCAGAAACATGTCAGAAGTGTGGTGGAGTGGACTCAACTAAAATGGGACAAAAGTGAGCTAGTTCTACAAGTAATGGCTCTGAAGTGAGAAATCCGATATGAGAATAATATCAACAGAATGTAGTCTAGATTCACATCTGAAAATCAATGTGAAATGCAATTTGCTAATTTATATGTTCAAATACAACAAAATGTTTACAGATTTAGGTAGTAACCATATAAGTTCTCACGTGAAGCTGTTTTAACATTTCTTTCACTAAAGTGGTTTGTGAAAAGCATAATATTTCACAAAATGTCATTTTGTTTTACTTTATCTAATCAGGATTAGATAAGGTATATCTCATCTGATCAAGAAGTTGTACCTGCTGGTATTTGAGACAGAGTTGGTAGTTGTCCAGACTGGACAAAACAGACGCATCTTCCTCTTCATCCTCCTCCTCCCCTTCTTCCTCCTCAAAGATGGAGTCTCTCTCCGACACACTGCTGTCATTGTTGTCATCTACACTGTTTCTGCTTTCTCTCTTCAAATGCAGGAAAAGCAAACAGTATAATGAAATGATTTATTTTTCTTAAAGAAAAAAAAAATCACCCTAAAGAAACCTTTTTTGTTTTGTCCATTTCCAGACTCTCGTTGATTAGTCTCGCCACCTCGCTCTCCACCCCTTCCTTCTCTCGGCCAATCAAAAACCTGCACAGAAAAAGAAACAAAAACAAATCTGTCACACCTGCAGCTCCTTACTCTGACACACCTCTTCACACTGCATCGTGGGATAGCCTCTTGCACCTCAAATGTGGAGCACATGTGTTAATGACAACAATGACTGACTGGATGTTAAACAATTAGAATGACTCAACAAACATAACAGAGTCCAGATACTTGGCCTGTCATGGATTAGAGAGCCTGTGTCACAATGAGTTCCTTCATAAAGTCAACTTATGTGTTCAGAATACGGCTCACAAGCTGTGAAAATAGGATCATGACACAAACGAGTGATTCTCAGCAGGCGACAGCAGCTGAATGGGGTCAACACAACAATTTTCCTCTCTGTGCCTTTATGTGTCCAATTTTACGGTTGCTATTTTCACCCTTGTCCTGGTTAAAGCACACCGGCTGCCATTTCATCCAGACTCTAGAAAAGCTGGATTTGAACCAGCAGCTGCTTATTTTAGTTTACATGTGATCTATATAAGTTTTTTTCCCCCCAATCTTTAGCATGGCCACATGGCTTTGGAGCTGCACAGCAGCAGCTAACAGGAAGGACGTAAAGCAACAGGAACAAAGTGGGACTTGACTTGCACTACATGACATGGCGTCTCTGGTGTGCTACTACGAGAGATGTCAGCAACATTGTTTATTCCCGCTGAACTTTTATCCAAATGCTGTTAGAGCTGTTCTATATTTTCCCACTTGCAGATAATTTGAGTATGGTGGTTATCAAAATGGCTTTTGGAGCCCCTTCCAGACAGATGTCAGCGACCTCCTTTAGAGCTTTAAGCCTAAGTCATGTTGCTGGACAAGTTTTTATAAAAAGTGTTTATAAAAATCACATACTGCAGCTTTAATAAGTCCTTGTTTGCAAACTGACTTTATACAGTATTTACACAATTTCTATGACGTTACAATGTGATGGTCTGAAACGTGTCGCAAACAATGAAAACAGAACATCTGCAAGAGAAAAATGTACTCAGTTTCTGTTTAAGAAACTGAGTACATAAACTTAAACTTCTGTTTAAGTTTCTGTTTAAGAAACTAAGAAACTGAAACTAAGATACATTTGATTGGATGGGTTTAAAATTTACAGACTATCAAGACGGACAGGATCTAATGTGTAAACTCACTGTAGGTATTAAGGTTTCTATTTTTACATCCTTTGTTCCTGTCGGTGCATTTCTACATCTATTAATGAAAAAAAAAACATCAGGAAAGGAAGGGGGATGGAAAGCTATATTTATCTCACTTCATCTAAAAATAATCTATTACAATAGACCTTAAGAAGTCTTAAAAGTCTATAGTGATTAATGTTTCAGGCGTTTTTTTGTTTTACACCATGTCGTCAACAGTGAGGGTCAACTTGCACTGTGTTGACAAGTTTCCAAAAAGCAAACCTTTGACTGTCTGAAGAAAATCATTTTTAAATGGCTTACTTGACCAGGCCTGATGTGTTTTTAAGGACCGTAGCGGCGAACAGCTGGGAAACTCCAACCAGACTTACACCGTCCACTTCCACGATCTGATCGTTCACCTGAATCCTAACATGCACGGGGGAAAAAAAATGTATATATTTAGGTTTTGTTTTTCATAACCTGCCAAATTAATTATGTGCAATTTTACCTTCCATCCTTGTGGGTTGCTCCTCCTTCTGTGATTGTTTTAACAAAGATTCCCAGTTTTTCCAGCCCCTGGTCAGCCCCCACACCCATTCCGATGATACTAATGCCCAGTCCGTCCACTCCTGGAGGTGACGGGAGCAAGAAAACCATCATGACCTGGCATTTTCAACTTTTCCAGCCCAGACGCTTCTACCATGGACATCAGGCACAACGTAGGCACAAACCTTTTTCTATGTCCACTGGGAAAACATCCATCCTCTCCACTCGCTTCTCCAGCTCGAACTCAGCCGAAGCAGACACCGGATCGATGTCCTCATTGTGTCTGTCGTAATCCGCGTTGGAGTATGTGCTGTACACCTGAAAATCACAATAAATGTCCAATTCAAAAACCCTATGGAGATAGAGATAAACACTGATGGAAGCGGGGGAAAAAAAAGAAAAAGGAATTGGCCTTCTGAAATAGCTGTTTTATACACTCATATTTAATAAATGAGCCAACTGTAAAAAGAACCATCTGCAGTTATTGACACCACAAGACACTGTTTATGCCTGGAAAATCTGTCAATGACAGTGTGTGAGGCGAGAGACTTGGGAAGTGTTACAGAGAGCATATGGTACACGCATAATTATAGGATCGCTAAAGATCTCAGATGTCCCGACACAATACGGGACGCTACGTTACTACAGTGTCTTCTGCTACAATCATTCTTAATCCAGATTTGATGTGTAAAGAGCCTTAAAATATATGAATCTTCTACTGTAGTAGCTTAACCCACAATGAGATTCCACCTTTAATTTGAGTGCATTTATTCACTGAACAAGAAATTACAGTTGTACTTGTTGGCACCCTTAGCAATTGCTTTGAAATGCATGTTACTGAAGCAATTCATTCCGATTTATGCTTTACTTTCATGAACTTTTCATCGGTGAGTAAGAACTTTCTGATTCCCCACGGTAAAAATATGACATGACACTGAAGCACAGTTCCTGCCACTAGACTGCGTAACCACAGATGTTCACTTATCCGCCACGCACGGAGCAGGATGTTACATTACATAACGTGTGTAGCACCCTCCATCAGGTTACTGGTGCAGACGGGAGGTTAGACCCAAATTTGAAAATGATGTCCAACCAATAGCTGGATCCAAGCAGTCTTTTGTGATTGCAGTAGTGCATACAGTAAATACCGGGATGATGAGTGTGGACGGGTATGCAGTGCAGCTCTATCTGGAGAGATGTGACAAGGCGAGAAGTGAGCAGGATGGTAGGGGACGCAAAATAAAAAACCCAAGGTTTACTTTTAGAGTCCCGCAGCAAAGGGTACATTGAGGTAAACAAATCTCTATAGCGACCATGAGACACCATCACCATGCCAACCAGCTGATAAGGAGTGATTTCCTGGGCGAAAATAATTTCTTTTCTATTAGAATTGCAAACATGTTGATTTTTCACTGAGACTTTAATTGTACAGTTTGCCCAGATGGGAATAAAACTAAGCAGAAAATACACACAATGGATATGCAGTAAAACATATTTCCCCACTGCTAAGTAGGGCGGAGGATCCTTCAAAGGGACTGGGCGCCTCGTCAGGGGGCACTGGAATCTGAAATATCCGATTTCACACACAATTTGGCTGGGTTTTGACAGTAAACTCAAAATATTCAAGAGGATAATGATGGTGCAAAACATATCGGCTCATCTACACAGAAATGGCTCACCAGTTTTGGACTGAGATGGCCTTCCTCCATGTCCATCTCAGTCGGTGGGACCTAAATCTTACAGAAAACCTGAGGACAATCAAAAGACTACAAAAATGTTTAGTTTCTCTGTAGCCACCAACCTTGTGGAATATTATACATTCTCATTATTTAAAAAGCTCTAAAATTAAAGGCTGGACTGAGAATTAAATTTGAGGCCTTTTACATGTCTTTATCGCTGGTGGCAACAGATTTCTGTCAGTACACAGGAGTTTTAGTGCATTTATGTAAAAGCAGCTCCGAGCAAGATGCTGACAGACTGAGGCATGTAGGCTCCTGCCTGTTCTCCTCCCCTAATAGATAAAAAAGCATAGCTCTGGGCTACGACCTCTCCTACATGGATTCTAACAGCTCCAGGAGCTGCCAGTTACAAACACGTAAATGAAACAATTTCCATCTCAGACAGAAAGCAAATTAAACTTAAATAGTTTGAAATTGGTGTAATATTTTCCACGATGGCATTACCTTGATTGGTGCTGTGGAGAACCTGACCTTCCTCTTAGCAGCTTCCGGTGAATCCTCATCCTGACAGTCCAGTTCAGGCACACCGGGAATCTCTTCATATTCTGCTACCAGCTGGTTTCCCCCCTTCGTACAGCTCTGCTGTTCTTCTTGTAGTGATGCTGAGAGCTCTGGATGGGACTGGGAGTCCTTATCACACCAAAAAGCTCGGTTCTCAATCCCACAGACTCCTGCAGCTTCCGTTTGGTCATCTTTGCCTCCTTCTTCATCACCAGCATCTCTACATGAAACATGCATCGTCTTCTCAGTGACAACGTTCTCTTGTGTCCCTGATGTTGTGCCGACTTCTTTGATTTCCGTTCTCGGACTGTGTCTAAAGTCTTCTTCTCCACCTTCCACCTTCGCCCCTCCTTCCTTGTCAGAAAACATCTCTTGGATCGAAACCTCTAATCCAGCAGCACTTTCTCTAAATCCACCATCAGTGGTTTTCTCCTCGTCTTCCCTTTCGTCTGTTTGATTCTTCTTAGTTTGTGCAGTGAAGTGTCTGTGCTGCTCCTCCTCCCTTCCGCCCTCCCATTGTTTGTTCACCTGCTGATACATGTCTCCTCTGCGTTCCCCTCCATTCCTAGTTGTTTTCCACTGCATGTCTTCTGATAACTCTGTGAGGCGTTCTGAGGAAGCGGTGAGATTATCTCTTCCTTCAGTGAACGCATGAAGACTTTCAGGTGTTTCCACAAAGACATCCTTCTCAAAGACGTCCTCCTCAAAGACGTCCTCATCTACCGAGACTTTCTCATCTTCCTCATCAGCTTTGTGCAGATGCATTTCGATCTCACCTTCTGCCCAGCATTTGTTCTTGTGCACTCCCTCTTCTTCGTTCTCGTCGCTTTCTGAAGAATCGTTCTTTACGTTGACGAGTTCTGCCCTCAGGGTCTCCTCCGGTGCCAAGCCGACTCCCGTCTCTTCGTTTGATTGTGATGTTGCAACCTCACCAGGCCCGTTCAGTACTGACGATTCAGAATGCCTCATCAGTGACTCAGCTTGAGGGGCCTTCGTGTTTATATTGTGGTTTATAGATACGTCTTTATCCGACACATCCTCTTTGGTTTTCTCACTTGCCTCTTGCAGCTTTTCTACTTCTCCTTTTCCATCGGCAGCCCCCTTGCTTCCCCTGATGATCTGAGGTTTTAAAACCTGTCCTCCTCCTTTTCCTACTCCTCCTCCTCCGCCAACCTCCAACATCTTACTCTCAAACAGCCTCCGGGTCACCGAAAACTTCTGAGCCAGAGCAACTCTGTCAATATCCACTTTTTTCTCTGATCTGGATGGTTTATCTTGCAGCAGTTTTTCTGTGGACGAAATACTCGCTAGACTGCTCAAAAAAGAGGGGGAGAAACTCATGACTGAATGCCTGGATTCAGGGAAAGGAGAAGTGTTGAGTTGGAAGCTGGTATGCGACGCAGAAAGGAGAGGCATGGAGCCAGAAACCGAGACTGGAGCACCGTCTTGTCTTGACTGCTGGCTGTCCATTTGAAGAAAAATGTTTTCTCTTATCTTGGTACCCCTGGTGCCTTGGATCCGACCTCGGCTCCCTGTGATGCTGCTGTTGGACAGGTCGTCAGAGGGCACTGTAGAACCCTGGCTGGCAGCAGCAGCTTTGGGCCCTCCTTGCAGACTAATTCCAGTGTCAAATGTGCATTTGATAGCATGAAAGTCAGATTTGTATGTTATCCGGTGAGGTGAGGCACTTCGGCCTCTGCTGTCTGTCCGCATCATCTGCAATTAGTCTATGTAGGGTTAGAGAAAATTGTAAAAAAAAAAAAAAAAAGCTGTAAATGGGACAGCTCACTGAAAAGAGGGGCACCACACAAAAAATTAGTTGCTGCAGTGGTTGCAAGAAGGCAAAAAATAAAAAAATTAAAATTCTGTATGATTCAATTATTTTCAATATTTGTGGGGCATTTGCCAAGCTGGCTGTTTTTCCAATTCAGAAATACATATTTACACCTAAAAGAGAGAAAGAAAAAAAGAACAATCAAATAAGAGCTTGTTGTCTCGGCTGACAGAATTAATTTGTTGAAAAAGCTCCGAAATTTGACCCGGATGTTCAACATCATCGATGCGGGCGAGGAAAACCTCACAGTTCTATTGCAAACAACGGAAGCTACCAAGCAACTTAATCGCTGCTAAAATTAAACTTTAAAGCTCTCAGGATTACTTAAACTCACGGCGCAGGTGGAAGGTTTCCAATAGTCAGAACTGTGAAGAAAACCAAACCGTGACTCGCTGCCGCGCACTGCTTGACACAGGTATCGGCATTTACTTCATTCAGCGGCCCGTATGCATAATTGTTAGGTGCACTCAAACGCGCTGTCGGTAAAAATGCCCGATTGAGGACATTTAAAGACGACATGAGTCAAAATAAAGATTTAAAACAATAACGAAACAACAACAAAACAAAACAAAAAACAAACAAACACATAGATAATAAAAAGTTTGCAATTTCTACACAATAAAACCATAAATTTGTAGCTTTTGTTTGAATTCTAAATGTTAATGTTTTATTGCCACCTTTAAATAAATAAATTGGTCCAGGGGCAGCTAATGAAAGTTTTATAAGGTGATCAGATGAGAGCCACCCATAAATTTGGGATGATTCATTACCAAATTCCAACAAAAATAATATATATAAAAATTAAAATAATAAAAATGCCCTCCATAAATAAATACTTTTATGAGTCTTTACATTGAAAATCGAAAACTAACGAGAGTGCGCAAATTTACGACAGTCTGTGAACGCAACCTCCTTCGATTAAAGTGCGCGCGCAGCTTAAAGGTCACCAGCGAAGTAAATAAAAAGAAGATTGAGGTAATTTCTTACTTTTCTCCGAACAGTTCCGTCCTAACATTGCAGGCTTGTTTGTTTTCAGTCAGTCGGCGGTGACGGCTCCCTCTCTGGGATAAATAAACAGATGGCGACTCATGTCTCTAAATGCTGTAAATGGATTATCCCCTGGTAATCCTGTGTAAACTACTCCACTAACTGTGAACCACCAGAGCTGAGTGGGTACCAACACTGAGGTAAGTTAGTATACTGCACAGCCACTAATAGCAGATACACCCTGCAGTTTAAGTGCATTCATGAAAATAGGTATTATCATTGTGTGATGACTACAATTTGCTGTGCTTAATATATCACATGCATGTTAAGGCAGTGCAGGTTTTTTTTTTTTTGTTCTGTGTGCATATGCAATAATGTTGTCAGTCTTGGCAGCATATGCAGAGCATCCTAGATTTATACTAAGCATGCAGGTCATTGATAAATCCACTTACCTTTGTCTGTTGTTGAACTCCAACAGAGTATTTCCAGGTTTAGAGGCAAGCCATTTGCAAATATTAACCTGTGTGCATCACACCTGCTCTGCATGAGCAAGGATGCAACACCATCTGACTTGTGTTCCTCCTGCCTGCCTGCGTCTGTGAGATGGCAGTGGAGGCAAAGTCTGTCTGTGAAGTGAACACTGTGTTTGTAACGGAACCAGCTGGACTGGACTCCACTGGACTGGGCCGATCCACGCAGAGAAACGAGTGGTTCCGCTCGCTGTGACCTGGATCTGACTGAAGACCGTTCTCCCATGTGGCACCGGGACCTACTTGTTATAAATACAGGCCAATCAGAAAAGACTTCATCTGAACGAGGCTAACTTTTAGAGAGGGAAGGTAGGGAGGAGTTAGTGAATTAAAGCAAAAAAAAAAAAAAAGGAAATTTGAGGGAATGACGTCATGGTGAGAGGAAAAGCAAATGTAGAGAGTTAGATGCTGTGACTGAGGCATGGCAGAGGAAATCAAGAATGAAGGCAGAGACTCATGTTGACCTGGATAATGGAGGTGAGAAGTGAACTAAAGAATGGATGATAAAACAAGAAGAGTAGAAATTGCGAGATCCTTGCGTTTGTTGGGATGATGCTTGATTTTTTATTTATTTATTTTGTTTTACATTTTATCACATCCCAACCACAAGCTTGAAAGTATTTTTATGAAGATGTTACAGGGAATACCAACATTACGTAATAGTGAAATGAAAGAAGAGATGATATGGGATTTTCAAAACAGTTTACAGCCAAAAATCTGAAAGGTTTGTTGTGCATTTATATATCTGTGGCCTCTGACTTCATGCTCCATCTTTTGCTTCAATTACACCTGCAAATAACCCCGAAGCATGACGCTCACATCACCATGTATTTCATTGTGAGAAATAATGTGTTCATGGTATTTAAGTTAGTTTTCCTCCATCAATAGTTTAGTTTTGTATTCTATCCAGTGTTGATCTTATGTGACAATGGGACCTTTGTTTAAATGCAAATTGGTTTCCTTCTGGCTTTTTTTTTCCCGACAATGACGTTTTTCTTCTCTAACAAGCCTCTTAGACCTTTACAGAATGGCCGTTTTCATGCTGATGTTGAATCAGTCATGGGTGGACTGTGCTAATTAGGCGACTACTGAAGCCAGTGAATAAGTTGTACTGTAAATACGGAGTTTAAACTCAGATTTGTTATTCACAAACATGTTTTCCTTCCACTGCCTGGTGATTATGTTGAAATCTTGCTGTTATTGGCTGTGATGAGCAGCATTAAGCTAATCATGTTGAAAGGCTTCACACCCTGTAGTTCTGCAGTTGAACCAGCAGGGAGCGCTCTTGACATTACAGCCTGTACATCAACAGTCCTGACGTCTTTTTAACTTAGTAATTTCTGGATACTAGCTGACACAGTGGAAAGTTAGAAAGCTTATGTTCTTGTGCACATTTATCTTTTTTTTTTATTACTGTGATGTGTTTGGAAGAGATTGATGATCAATTGTAGTTTAAGAAGATTGAGATTTTCTTTTGTATTATTTTAAAGTGACACCATTCTGTGCATTTATCAAAACTGGGTAATACTGATACACTGATGTGGCTCTAAAACAGAGTATGTGTTTTTCATTACATAGTTCATCACCGAGCGTCCAGTTTGTGACATCGGCAGCATTTTTAAATGCCCTCTGTGTCAGGTCAACCATATTTAGAGTTTCCCTCATTTGCAAGGGGGAATTACATTCACTCTCCACTTGTTTTCTCTAACTGAGCCTCAGCTGGGTTGAACACTCAAGATGGCAATTTTAATGAGCAACACACACTCTTCTGCTGCTCTGCAGTGAAACAGCTTACCAAATACGCTGTGCTCGAATCAGGGTTTAAGTGGCAGCTGTGTTACTTACACTGTTGATCCAGATATTAAGTTATTTATGCGATGGCGCAGCTTCTTGTGTCTAGATATTTGCGCGGAGCATGTAAAGCAACACGTCGATCTCGTGTAGAGCATTGTATTACTTTCATTCAGACGTTTGCATACACTAAGATTTCTAGACAATTTATTAAAGCCTAGGCAATAATATCATGCCTCTGTGAGCTTCTGATAGGTTAAATCACAACATTTGAGTTAAACTGAGGCACTGGGTGCAATTCAATGCAACAGCTCAAACCTAGTGCTTCGCTACGTGACGACATGGGACAATCAAAAGAAATCACCAGGAGGAGAACTGAGGGCCTCCAAAAGTCTGGCTCATCCTTTGTGTAATTCTGAGATGCCTGAAGATTTTATGTCATCTAATAAAACTGAAACGAAAGCTTGAGATTATAATCTAAACTGTGAAGCACAGAGGTGGCAGCATCTTTTTTGGTCTTTTTTTTTTTTAAAGTACATAACAAATAGCATGATAAGAAAAAAAATACATTATGTGTAAATATTATAGCATCATCTCAATATTTCAGATAGAAAGTCAAATTTTCGGCCCAAGTCGGTCTTCTGAATCAACAGTGACTCTACTGTCTACAAATCGTTAAAAAGTGACCTAACGACAACAAAGTCAAAGCCCTGATCTCAGTCTCATAAAATTTGGGGGATTTCTAGGGGAGAACAAAAAAGTCGTATGTGAACAAGTCAGCCAACAAACCTGACTTGGATGCAGCAGCTCTGTCAAGAGGAAAGAAGCAAAGTTCCAGCAATCAATCGTGAGAATTGGGGAGCGATGCCTAAAACATTTTAACTGAGAACTGCAGTTCAGAAAACAGGTTTAGCCCAATTTATGGTGAGAGAGTGAGGAAAACATGGCTATGCTTTTTTTTTTTTAAATACAGCTTAAGGAAATCTGCCTATGTGTGTAAGTTCACACACCATTTTATCCATTTTCCTAAAGACACATTGCACAACATTGGACCTCGGGCCAAATCTGCTGTTAGCTTCCACTTTGTTGTATCAGTCTGCTGAATTTCTCCTCACTTACCCTCCAGTGTTTCAGCCATGTGGGTTAAAGTGCCATTTCAAACAAGTGCAGTGAGGCAGATGTCGGCGTACACACAAACACAACTGCAGCAGGTGCACACATTCACACATTGCAACTCACGTTTATGTAGAGGAACAAATAACATAAATGTCGTCAGGCGTGTGAGTTAACAGAATCTGTAATGCTATAGTGATTCTACAGTCTCCTACTTAGTACGTCTAACCTAACATGCTTCTCCTGTGCAGAAGCTGACTTGTCGGTCTTCATCGACTTTTGGGCTCCTTCTGTTTCACTATAAGTAATCCCGTTGTAAGCGAATGGGACACAATGGCGTGCTGTTTTTCGGTGTCAAATCCCCTGAGAACTCATGTTTCACTCATCCTTTCTCTGCATCACCGGTCGGCCTCATTCAGGCGACTTCCTGCATTTTTGCCAGTGCCGGCTTTCTAATAAGTGGTTTAAATGGAAATTGGTGGCAATGCTGCATTTCTGCTGTGGGTTTTGTATGTGGCAGCCCTGGCATCCTGCAGAGATTTTTGCTTAGTAACACAAAAAGCTTACCTCCTCATATGTTTATTCCATATTGCCTAATGCCTCGTTAATCCTGATCATGTTCTATTTTGAGGCCTCACCTGCTCCCCCCCCTCCCCCCTTTTTAGGGTGCTGAAAAAACTAGAAATGACTTTTGGTGATATATTGGCGCGTAATTCACGATAAAAAGCCATGTTCAGTATTATTTTTGTCTCAATATTGTGCTTTTGTAAAGTAAATTGGGGCCACGTTCGCTTTCAGTCTAAACATTTTAATGTAACTTTGGATGTTTGCCAGTTTCCTATTGCATCATGTTAGCCTGGTGAGCTGAGATGCTGGAATTTGTTGCATTTTTGTGTGTTTGTGTTTTAGTAAATGTGCTACTTGTTTTAGTTGTTGACTTTGCATAGTTTATGTTTACTATAATCTATAACAAAGTGGTGAAAGAGTTGCTTGGTACATTACAATGCCCTGGTTTTAGGTGTCCTTTTACTGTTGACACCAACCCAAATCTGTTCTGCCTCCCTTTCAGGCTTTATCCAACCATGAAACTTGTCCCAGAAAAAAAACTGAATAGGTATTTTTTTTAGTGCCTACTGTGACTCAATATTTGGGAGGTTTTTGAAATGGCTCGCTTTCCACACACCATCAAAACTTTCACTTATTGCCAAAAAACGTCTGGAATTTTATTTAATTTTTCTTCTGTGCATGTACTGTTTCTACAAGCAGTAGAGACCTGAATGGAAGTATAAAAATGTGTAGAATATACGCATCGCAAGCACCCCTTTCTGGTCCTGCCCTGGGTAACCGCCAATATCAGCAAAGGGTGGATACTTTGTCACTTTGTTTTGCAATTATGAGCGAGTTGTGTATGTTTGCAGGTAGAATACTGATCATGTTCCGGATTACATCACACCCCTGAATGCAACTGGTGATAATTTTACTCTTGCAGCCTCATTAAAAATATTATTAATAAAAAGTCAAAGGGAGTTAAGTATCTAAATATGAACAAGAGTCTAATCTTAATTAGAAGGTGACTCCTCAGACATATAGTTCTATTCTGTTTTCAAGGAAATTATTAAATAGATTTTTGATTTTTGATTTTTTTTATGCATGGGATTCATTTCTGTCCTTTCTGTCGCACCATTTGTGATCGCTGGGTTTGGCTTCAGTACGAGTCATCTGCACTCCACAAAGTCAGCAGCCTGTAGTCGTGTGAGGCGGAGATGCGGGTATGGGAGGGAGGCGCAGCCGGAGCTCACGTTCATTAACGACCACCGATAACCGGGAATCTTCCTCCGGCAGCATCACAGCGACACGCAGCCGGGGAAGATGGTCGCAGTGCAGACGTCCCTGAATTCGTCTCCATCGGCGGAGTGGATCTGTTGTCTGGATAAAAGGTGGGTCATTTAAAAGAAGGAAAGAAAAAAAAAAAACATTCGACCCACGGCCACGCCGTCGCCTGTCTCATTTATTCATTCATTCATTCATTCATCTGCTTTTGCATGGTTAATCGGGACCGGTGACGGATGCGTGTACAGTGTGACAGCGCAGTGACAGCGTGATGTTCCTCGTTTTTCAGCGTTTTGCGTGTTTCCAATGAAAGTAGGATGTGGTGTGCGTGTATGTGTGTGTGCGTGCGTGTGTGTGTGTGTGTGAGACAATGCACAGTCTACGTGAAAGAAAATCCCGGTTTTGTCTGTGTTCGGTCAAAAAGGCGTTGGTGGCCTGAAGGTTCAGTGGGGTGTTGCTGCACTGTGTGGACTGTGGTAGACGGGGTGGATGAGCGCCACATGGGTGTTATCTGTCGGCTGAGACCGATAGTTATTATCATAATGGAGCAGTGAGCTGATTGCCTCGGGATATAAAGGAGAATAATCACAGCGTTTGAGTTCAGTCATTTGTTATACTGGGCATTGTCACATTGCTGCATGCAAAAAGCTGCCTATTCTGACTGAACAGATTAGCTGATCAGCCAATTCGCACTGTGACCAACTTCAGCTGGAATTAACATCCTAGCCTCTTTATGGGTCCATGAAACTAAAGTCTTACTGCGTTAAAAAAAAAAAAAAGTCTAAAGGAAATACTATGACTATCAATAATCACTGTCTCTGATGGACAAACCCCGATCTGTGCGACCTGCACACACACCCACGCATACTGCGCACACCTCTCAGACACATTGTCACGTTGCCATTGGCAACCTGAAGCTACCATCTTGTCGTCTCATCCACACCTGGAAGGAGACCTGGGGAGTACTTTCACTGAGCTATATTTCATCGCATTTAGTGGAAATAAGAACCAACATTTACTTTTTTTTCCAACATTGACTCTTTTGAGGGTAATGAAAGACTGTTTTAGTTTGTGGAATAATTTATCGCCAATTGGTGACAATAAGGCCAGCTTAACCCTTTCACCCCGTTTTAAGTCCTCGTTCTGTTTTTTTGTAAGGGGTAGAGTGCCCAAATTGTTTTGGGGTGTAGAAGGGGTGAGGGGGAGAGGGCATGACTCTTTAAACCCTATAAGGTCGGATAATTGTTTACTCAACACTCTTGGCCATATGTCGTATGTTTACATATCACAAAACAGTGAGAACCGATGATGTGTCTGCCTTTTGAAGGAGTTTCAAATGCAGTGAGACTGCAGTGCTGGGTGGGAGTCACTAATGAATGAACCGGTGGACAGGACAGGATTTTATTGTGGCGCACTCAGCACTCCTCTTCCACTCCTCTGATTCAGTAAATGTCCGGCTCTTACATGCGACTATGGGTTTGAGAGCTTCGAGTTACAGAAACTGTTGATGTGAAGAAGTGAGGAGAGTGGAAGGACGGTGGCGATGTCAAGACAGAGAAAACTGTTTAATGCAATTTTCCGAAGACGTTTATCGAGAGGGAAACATGCCAGCTCAAGGTTGCCCAAGTCCGGCCTTTGAGAGCTGCAACATTTAGCCGCATGCATCCCTTCTCAAACACACCTGAATCAGATTATTGGGCCGATTCGCTGCCAGTGAAGGACTAAGATTAAGATTATTTAAAAATAATAAATGTTTTTAAATAACATTGGTTTGGTTTAGACAATACTGATAAGGGAATTCAACTGCATCAGGCGTGTGCTGGATACAGTTGCTTTTATTTTGTTGTTGCACCAGACACATTGTATATGGCCCAATTCAGAAGAACATTTAGATAAGATGTCTGACTGAAGCACCAAAACTGAAAGTCTTTACCAAAATATAATCACTAAAGAGACTATAAAATTAATTATAGTCTCTTATAGGTATCGGCTTATTTCCGCTATCTAGATGTAAAATATTGGAAGATGTAGACATCGTCTGCTATTCTGTCTTGCTGTTTATTTTAAGAGAACAAGCTCAAGTGACCTGTGTTTTCTGTTGCTGTGCACTGCCAATAAGTTGGCTGAAAGCTGCTATGCTTTAACCCCGTTTCCAAGAAAAACAATTTCAGTTGTTTGAAAATACCTTTGTTTGCCAAAAATATGGACAGTCATGGCTGGAAAAACAATGAATATAGTGAATTGTTGAATACTGCGCAAGCAATATAGCTGGCAAATAAACCTGATTTTCCTAACTCTTCTGTTTATTTTCCATCATCTTGGTGTTTGTGAAATTTTCTCTGAGTTTTTCCACAGACTGTTCATAAAATCTGTATCAAATTTAGGCATCAGTAGTTTGAGACGTCTGTCCAACTGGTTAAATATATTATTTTTATGGCTCTTTAAACATAGAAACACAATAAATATTCAAATATTATGCATATGATTGCAAGTTGCACATGCAAATATTGTGATGACTATTTTGATTCGGTCTGTTTAGAGTTGCTTCTGAAACGGGACACTGACCAACACATTCGACACGTATTGATAATTTTGATGATGGCACTCGTCAAAATGTAATGTTTGTCTCAATTGTTGACTGTGTGTAGTTTTTATGATGTAAAGCACTTTGAACTGCTGAAATGTTCCATATAAATAAACTTGATTGATTGCAGCGCTACTGTTAAGAAAAAGTTTATTGTATGGATGTCGATCTATGCGGAGCAGAACAGCAAAGACCTATAATTTCCTACCCAAACGATTAAATCTTACTTCTAATTTGCAGAATATTTCTTCCATTGCTTAGGTCCATGTATCAACATTTAACTAACAACTGAATGCTACAGACATTAGTATTATAATCCTAGCATTAATCAATAGAACATAAGATGGAGTAGAAATTATTACCGCTTCTCTTGCCTGTTATAGCTGCAATAAATTTGTTTTATTTTTGTGATAATACTGGTATACAGTGAAAGGCTTGATGTTACAATGACAATCAAATACTATATTGCCTAGAAGCTTTCTTCATAGCTTCAGTTTATTCATAGCTTTATTCAGAAGCTGCAGTTGAGATGGTTGAGGTGTGCGTTTGCTGGTTAATAGCTGATGTTTAACAGGTTCCCAGGCTGTACGTGTTGTAGACGGATGTTGAAGCAGCTTTATCCATGCAAGTGAAAAATCTCTGTTGCACTTACGTAAAACCAGAGAGCACAGGAAATGCATCTTTTTGGACCTGTGTAGTGAAACCACAATTTATTTATCTGGAAACTATTTTTTTTTCACCCAATTCGATTTCCCCAAAATAGTCTGCAGAACATTGAAAGATGTCTCTCACTCTTCTCTTTAGAGGTTGCTTTGCATATGGATGTGTGTGTGCACGCGTGCGTGTGTGTGCGTGTGTGTGTGTGTGTGTGTGTGTGTGTGCGCAGCATAATTTGTGGCTGAAAGCTGAGATCTCTGCTGACATTAGCATCAGGCTGGGAAGGCTGAGAAAAGAGATATCCTGCAAAAGAGAGGAAGGAGCGATGGAGGGAGGGGGGTAGAGTGAAGCAAGGTGAACACCTCTCAGGTCACATTCTTGTCAAACTATGAGGTACACACATTTCTCCTGGCAAGCTTGCAGGCAGGAAGCTCGGGGCACATAAAAGGACAAAGAATGAGTGAGGAGCTAAAGGATTGTTGCAGACAGAATTAACAGTTTTGCTGTAGACATGTAGAGCGCCACAGTCCTACATAGTTAACCTTTCTGTCTCTTCCTGCTGTACCGCGTGGGAGTCCACCTGTCGAAATCATTAACCCAGACTAGACTGGGCTATGATGCTCTGTCTGAACTGTGTGGGCCAGTACGACTGATGATGAGTCAGAGAGTAGAAGCAGAGAGAACGTGGAAGAGATTCATTTAAGTAGGAGGAGGCTTTTCTGTCAATTATGGGGGGGGGAAAAAAAAAATGAATGAAGCTGCCACATTATTAGGCACACCTGGTCTAGTGCTTGTTTACGCAAATAGTGAGTCTCTAGATGGATTCAGACATCTTCATCTTCAGACATCCACAGCCTCCGCACACTCATATAGGAGAAAGCATTGTCTGCATAGGAGGCAATGCAACTTCTGGGTGTCTGGCACAATAAACGGCTATAATAGGCAAGCAAATTAGTTTTGTTAGTTAGTATAATGCGTCATTGCTTCAGTCTGCTGATTTTGACATCATAACTGATTAGATGCCACGTCATATATTTGTTTGCTTTGATACTGAAACTTACCAAAGCCATTGTCTGCTTATTTTGAGCTTTCATTGCATCAAACTCTTAAGAAGTTGCAAACCTTAATGTTCAGTTTCTTTAAATGAGGTGCAGTAACTTGCAGGAAAACCGAAATGATGTTGAATCCATCTGTACAGCAATGGGCTGACGTTCAAATTGAAGTTCAGAATGAGACGGAGAGCAAATTGAAGTTACTTTGAACTCAGCGTTTTTGTTGGTAATAGATAAATTAGAGTGTTTTTGAAACAGCTGATGTGCTGGCATTTTTTTATTTTTTTATTTTTTACATTCATATCAGACTTATAGAGAATGGTCTGGCAGCGAGAAAGCATCAAGTAAATGGTGGACATCTGGGTAAACATTAATGCCTTGTGATCAGTGGTTAGAAGAGAATAAGCAGACTGGTTTGAGATGACAGACAGGCAGCAGTAGAGCGAATTAAACACGTTGCAGATTGGCTACAGCAGCAGACGACCACTGGGTAACAGATTGGGAAAAAACAGCCCCGTCCAAGTGTTGGACCAAGTAACGTCTTGAATCGAATCCCAAGTTCAGCTGAAACATTCACATGGCAGGGTCAGAATTTGGAGTAAATAAAATAAAAGCACACATTCATTCTGACTTTTACTGGTGGTTGAGGTGGGTGGCGGCATTTTAATGGCATCGAATATATTTTTTACTGACAAAACTACCAAATGTATTGTTGCTGACCATGTCCACTGCTTCATCACAGTGTCACCTGTGATAAAGGGCAGATGAGTATGAACCATTATTTTCGAGGGAGGTTTTGGTTACTTTGGTAAATTTATTAAATCAGCTCTGCGGGCCAAAAAGGATCCAAGCCAATAGCAGTGTCGTGTACGAAAAAATACAGCTGTTATGCGAGTTGTGGTGACAACAAATCTTTGTCAGTAATGGAAAGAAGCGATTTCTGATATAATCACAGAAGCATTTATACAATTTTGTCTTGCAAGCCATGCTGTGACAACAAAACACAACGGTATAGACAGGCAGAAAAAAATAGATGCTGACTGAAGAAAATTGCATATCAGGAGGAAGACAAAGACAAAAAGTGCCGGGGGGTTGAGGGAAGATGTTAGGGATGAAGAGGGGAAAGGCATTCTCTCATCAGTGAATGAAGGAGCTCTTTTAGTGCATTAGCTCTTCTGTATGAGGAATTCACACACACATACACACGCAGATGCACACACACACACACACACACACAAGGATGAGTCACTTGCAAAGAAAAAAATAAGTGAATGAGCGCTTTCTAACTGCAGCACGTTTTCCTGCGAGACGTTTTGGCACCGTAGTTTTTCTCCAGTGCGCCACTGAGCAGAAGGTTTTATCCGTCAGATCGTACTTCTGTGTGTTCGCTGCTCACCCTCGTAGATTTCACAAGCAGGAATTGTGGGTGTGCTCAGTGAGATTAGAAGTCTATTAGAAAATAGCACAAGGACTTACATCAACACCCAGTGGGGGGGCCTGTGCGGAAAGAAATGGCTCATGCAGCCCTCTACTGCTAATGCTAAGAGCGTAGGCAGAACAATGAAGCAGCGTGCTTGCACACACACACACACACACACACACACACACACACACACACACACACACACACACACAAGCTCACAAAATTGCTAGGATAATGTAACAAAAGGCCTGTCTCAAGACATAGCACTACTGGCTCATTTAATTATTTAGGTCAAGACTGCTGGTCACTTTCATTCAGCTATAGCTAATTACTGCATGCTGCAAGGCTCAGATAGACTAGCATCATCCAGGAAGTGGACTTTTATGAGCCCCTCCTCCCCCACTGCCACTTATATATTTTTGCTCCTTGTTACCATACACAGTAGTCATGTATGGTATTGATGCATTTCAACCATTCTTTTCCAGGGATAAATGACTGTGCAAGCAAACACTTTATTGAATTTTATGTACAAGAAATAAGTGCACCAGTTTGAATTTCATGCATATGTAATGCAGAGTCAAATTTACACATACAGACTCAAATGCATAGCTAATATTTGGCTAAATGTCTCTTAGCAAGTTGCAGAGAAACCACGCCTTATCGACGTTCAATACATTTGAGTTTAGAGCAATTCTGACAGCTTCTTGTTTCCCTGCTTCATCCATTTCATAACCAGCTCTGATGTGTGTTTGGGATCTTTATGTCGTTAGGTTAGAAGATCTAATTGTGCCTAAAGTTCAACCGTCTGACGCATACACTCACCTTCTGATTTAAGAAGTATATTCAAGAGCAACCCAGAGCTCCTCCTACAATGGAAGATGCTGAACGGCCTCTGTAAAGTGAGTTTAATATGTCATTAACTAAGAAAGGAGCCCCTGCTTCAAAACCAACACCTTCAAGTAAGACTGATCTCCACAGTTGTCTACATGGGAATACCACATGCCTTTGGGACAGAAGGTTAAAAAAAAATAAAATAAAATAAAAAATAATCTGCCATTTGGCGGCAGTGACAAGAACAATGTTTGGTGTTGTCAAGCTAAGGCTTTCAAATTTAAGAACACAGTACCGACTGTCAAGCACGGTAGTGACGGCATTGTGCTGTGGGTCTGTTTCCGGTGCATCGTGCAAAGTGGGTGGAATTAATGCCCAACTGGGTGTCTGAACAGGATTATGATTCCAAAAATCAGAACTGGTTTTGGAATGGCTTAGAAGTTATATTGTAATGCAAAACAGATTAATGTGAGTGACCTTTGGTTTAAGGTCTGTTAAGGGACCTTAAACCAAAGTAAATTGGTCGTACGTACAAATAACAAACATTTTTGCACCAATTTCTTGATTTTTATGTTGCATTTTCTGTCCACTATCAGAAAATGGCTAAAATGTATCAAAAAATCTCATAATTACAGTAATTTATTATAGTGATGAATCTGAGTATGATTCTCTGTAGAGGTCAATGACTGCTGATTGCATTAGGCTAAGAACATACACAGTAAGAAGAAAGGTTTGGATATGGTTGTGCCTTATTCAAGTACATAACTTTAAATGTTGATCCTCTTTGTGCAGGCCCTCCGAGCGTTCAGGCGAGGATGTGGACATCATACTGACGAGGCTGAGAGGAGTCAAGACATTCCAGAGGTTTCCGCCTCCACTCCTGCTCCAGATCTGTACCTGCGCCTTTTATGAATGCCTGGAGAAAGGCATTACATGTACGTACGCTAACACCAACTAGCATGCAATAATGTGGGCTTTTTCCAAAATTAGAGTAATTGTGCTGCATTGTCTTCCCCCGGTCCTGCAACTCTTTTGGATGATGATGTGCTGTGTGTAGAGTAAAATACAGAGTAAATATTTTTTATTTTATCAAAACACAAACCTGCATGTCTAACCAATATTTTCCTTGCAAAGCAGTGCAAAAAAAACAAAACAACAAAAAAAACAGTTATTGATAATTAGTTATCAAAAAGGGACCATTATTGGGAAGCAAGACATTTTCCATTTCTGTTCATTTCGAAATGGACATCTGCAAAAGATAACTTCCTTTCTATAAACTTTGTACAGTTTCTAAAGCCTTTTTGCAAATAAATTGGCATCAGAACACAATTGTGTACAAAATCTTACAGGAGGAAGATAAAACAACTAAAAATGCTTTAAGGAAATATTCTAAATATACGCACCCAATAGAAAAAACAATACAAATAAAATCTTTAAAACTCTGTGTAAAAAAAAAAAGTGATGGTTTAACCAATTAAGCTAAGTTTCGTTGATGAACAAATTTGTAGTGTCAAAACAAGCTACGGCGAAAACAGAGAAATGAAAAGCCGCAGTTAAAACTCTGATTGCTAACGCTGGCGGACAGTTTAGCTGATCTCGATGAGCAGCCGTCATATGTGGCCGACCCGGCTGGAGGCAATCTGCTATTGTCCCTGTCGTTACGCCACTGCTGCAGATGCACAGTTGTGGAAAGATTGACATTCATTTGCATGGCTGGATATCTTTATTTTAATTTTTTCTGCTTCTGCCAGCATTAAGCTGATCAGCGGCTATGATGGCTTTTTGCAGTCTGGTCAGCTTCAAGCAACTATGAGAACGGTTTTATTTTTTTTAATGTCTTTTATTTTTATGTGCTGGGGGTCTCACTGGGAAAAGACTCCTACTTTCATGGCTGGATGAAGCCACAATGTTCCAGCTTCAACTAAATAAACCTGGAAATTGCTCTACACTTCCATGATAATTCAAATTTTAGGTCTATTTATTTAATCATTTACCAATTTTTTTTGTGTGTTTAATTAGGGTTTTCACATTATATCTAAAAACAATTCAAACAATGAAGAAGAAAAAAAAAACAAAAAAAAAACACCCAACAACCAGCATCCCTGTAAATACTGCCCCAGATTTTTTTTTATGTAAAAAAACTTTGCTTATTTTGTCCAATACCCTATTCTTAAAAGTGATCTTCAACATATTTCTTTGTGTTGAAGAATATATGTATTTTTTTTAATTAAAGGCCTGAAAACATTATCTTCTTATGAATGCTTGAATGAGGTAAATGTGCTGACGATGTGTTTTATTTTTAACTGGCTGCCTTACATATGCAGAGCCATTAAATAAATTGGGATATTACTGAAAATCCCATTTATTTTAGGAACTTTATCACTAGGTGAAACATATTGCATAGAATAATTACACATAGATGGATGTGTCAGTGCCTTTGTTTGTGTTACACTTCATGAAAACATGACATTTACATTTTGTATATTACATCAGACTATTAAAAAAAACATATTTAACACAGAAATGTGGTTTTTATTAAAAGCATGCCACCTGTTTAAATTAAAGGTTGTTATTTCTAGAAAAGGTACTTTCACTCATCTGAATGCATATTCTAATTTATTGGATGTCTCTCTATTGCTGTCTGCAGTGTTTCGACAAGGAGACATAGGCACTAGCTGGTATGCTGTTCTGTCTGGCTCCCTGGACGTCAAAGTGTCGGAAACGGCTAATCATCAGGTAAGACCAGGCCTATCAACTGAAGCGGTTCATGTAGTTTGTGCTGTGCGTCCGTCGTTTAAGCCCCCAATTTATAATTTTGTCATTTGGTATTGATATAACCTATTCCATCTTATTCTCTCAGTGTCCATTCAGCTGTAAACGTGTCCCCGCAGTCTCAGAGAGCCGGTCGTTTTCTGACTCCCCTCAATGCCGACATTGTTCTGGTACACTGCCCTGTCCCCCGTGGAAATATTGAGAAAGCAAAACTGCCACAGCACAGAAAACAAATCCCCAGAGAATCGAGCTTTCTGATGGACTGGATATCCACTTTGCTTTTAAAAACTGTGGAAATGGGGTTCTGGTGTACATGCAGAGGAGAAGAGTGGCATGTGGGACAGAGGATTTGTTCCAATTGAAAGACGGAGATAAGAAGCTCCTGTGGTGTGAATCGTCCTATTCACGCTCGGAGCGCTGAAGAGCTATTGGTGGCCTAGTTTCTGTAGCTATATTTGAAATGTCAGTTTAGTTTGGACGACTGAGAAGGTTCATTTAGTTCATTGAAAAATGTTGTCTAAACAAGTGGAAAAAATGACACACGAGTAAGTGTGTGTGTATGCTTCACCCAGACTTCAGCTATGTGCTGTTTGTCACTGCTGTGTGTTACATTGAAAAAGTTATGACATGACCTTGTCGTCACATTGTAAGATTTTTGAATTTTATTTGAAATTCTTAAAAAAAAAAAAAAAAAAAACAAGCGAGAGGTAAGTAAATGGTTTTCAAAAGATTTTACAAACAAAAGTCTCAAAAGTGCGGTGTGCCTGTTCTGAGGAAAACACTTTTTACTGAAGTCACATCTTCAAGTCTTTTATTATGTCTCTGTCGACTTTAGTTTGACAGAGAAAATATTTCCATGGAAACAGAAGATTAAATTAAAATAAAAAAATTTTCTATCCGCTGGAGGGCTTATAGCAAACTGGACTTCATTGGACTTTTTCGTATCAGTGGCAGCACTTCCATAAAGGCCGAATTTGAGGAGTGCACAACTGATAACTGTCTGTCAACAAGCGTTTCCACCTGAGCGGTAGATCTCAGTAACTCCCGCTGAGTTGCCATGTTGGTTGTCTCTCTGAATAACACCCTCTTTCTCTGCCTGTTTGATGATACAGTTCCCATTTTGGATTGACAGAAAGCCTAAAGAAGGGAGGGTTGCTTTATAACATAAGACATTACTGAAGACAATTAGTCGCACCATATTTTAAATAGGAGTGGCAGAGAAAAATGAGGGATTGAACTCATTTGCCTACTGAACATTTTTTGAAAAAAAAAAAAAAAAGTTTAAAAAAACTTCTTCAAAAAGCTGCTTCGTGTTGGTGTCACATAAAATACCAGTGAGCTACTCTAAGGTTTTGCGGTTGTAACGTGAGGAAATATGTATCATCTTCCTTTTGTATTAACTGCTGTATTGTTCTTGTAAAGTTTATAAAGAAACCTAATTAAGCATACACTGCTTGTTGCGTGTTAATCACGTCTGTCTGTGTGTTCAGGATGCAGTCACAATCTGCACCCTGGGGATTGGGACGGCCTTCGGGGAGTCCATCCTGGACAACACGCCTCGCCACGCTACCATTGTCAGCAGAGAGACCAGCGAGCTTCTCCGGATCGAGCAGAGGGAATTCAAAACCTTGTGGGAGGTGAGATGGAGCAGTCAACAGATAATAAAATTAAACGACCCAATCTATAAATGATGATCTAAGCAGGTTGAGTTTTGATGTTTTTTTGGATTTTGTACTTTTTTCCAAAACAGCTTTCTGTTGCAACTCCCCCCTTGACCACAAGAGGGCTGTCCACCATTGTGGCCTCTGTTGTTGCTCCTAATAGATGAACTCCTCAGGCAACACAACAATGGGCTATTTTAAGAACGGAGGGAGACAAAGGCGGGCATGTACCACACGTGCCTGTGTTGCTTCTTTATCGTAGCCGATGTCGGTTTATGTGTAATTTACATTTTCCACTATTTGCTACATGTGAGTGCTATGAATAACATAGACTTAAATACTGCACTGTTACAGTAGGATGATCAAAAAAAGAAGAGACTAAACAACAACATGCTGAGATATTTGGAAATAGATTGCTTGATTTCCTCCAGTAATAAATCCAATTGTGTTTGTTAAAATATGTTAGACAGGTTAGCACTGCGAGACAACAGAGTATTGTACTGTAAAGGCTCGGTTTTTCCTTTATAAAAAGAGAGCATGAAGCTGATGACCATAATTAGACAATGTGCAGAGATCCTACATAGGAAGGCAATGTGTGTCGTGGTAGTCTGACTAATTAGCCTGTCTCTCTCTCTCTGTTGATTTGTTTGAGATTGCTGGCACAAACAAAATTTAACTTAAACAGAATGGTCTTTATGCCGGATTGCACTTGTAGAGTTGGCTTTGTAGTAGCTGCTTTTGTGAGGGTCTTTCTCTTGTTGAGGTTACTGACTCCATTCACAAAGTCCCACTCAAGGGAGGTCCTGGCAGCGAAGCGGATCACTTCACTTTGGCTTCACAGTCGTCACCCGGTACTTCGACCCGCTGTCTGCCAAGTCCTGACGAATCCAAATTTTCTAAAGACTTTTGTCTTGCATATATTATTTTTTTTTATGTTTGTACATTTAACTTTTCAGTTTTTGTTTAACGTTGCTCACGTTAAATCTGCTGTGTAGTGCATGAAACGCTCGAGCTCCTCAAAGTGTAATGAAACGAACAGGTTTCTCTCTCAGAACGACTCGTGAAAGGTTGGTTAAGGTGACCAGCCTCTTTAATATCACCCACAACAAGCACTGTTAATCATTTTTCTCTGCTAGAAAATAAAACCCAAACCTTTGACTCTTTCACATTAGAACATAATATCCTCATGATTGTTTTAATTTTAATTATATTCACGCAACACTTTTTAGGTTCTTAATTGTGTTTTTTCCAAACATCGCAAGACAACTTATTATTTTCTTTTCACTAGATTGTTATAGATTATAGTTTGAGGGTGTGTGAAATAACAAAATATATTACTAATAAAAGTCACACAAGTCTGTGTTTTATATTATGAAAAAAAGATCAAACATTTGAGGGGTATGGATACGTTTGGCTGGCTTCGTTTGTAGATCTGCTCGATCTAGAGGGATGTTTGCATGGAAATAATCTTTTTGCTGGTTATATTATTGCATCTGAAATGTGTAGTTGTTTGTAATGCTACTACTTCCCCTTAAAAAACGATATTACCTTACCTAAGTATACAATAACAGACGCAAAATAGAAAAATTCTTATTTTTTTCTGTCTAAATTAATTCCCGAAAGACCAGCATGGATTTTTTTTTTATAGAACTATTGCCACTGAAAACACATTTATCTCTGTCATTAAAAAATAAAAATCTTCCGAGTGGTATAACTGCATGAATAAAAATTAGATTCACCGAAACGTGGCATCTCCATTTAATGCCGCAGGGACACGTTAGAGTAAGATAAGACAATAATTGGTAATTAAAGCGCGCGCGTCGTCTTTTTGGGCTCGTGGTGTGTTTGCTTGCTCACTAAGTGCACTCTGGGTCCCTATCAGCCGTCTATTTTAGGACAGTGGGCACAAAGCAGAATACGTTGCCTGAGGTCGTTTTCCTCTCAGTCTTATCCGGCTCGTCGTACGAGGCGCTTTGAGTTTCGTTCGTGGGCTAATTTGTGCGCACGTGCACTTTGAGCACTAGAAAGCTGCAAGATGAATGCAGCCGTGCGTTTGATGGAAGGATGAAAGAAGAGGAAGTGCCGCTTCGCAACTCTATCAGCAAATAAAATTGGGATTATATATATATATATATATATATATAGAGTAAAGATGCATCTAGGATCTGCTCCTGATGATTCCCTGGTCTCCTTTTCCCCCTGCTGTTCTTCCTGCTTTTGTCTCTTTTTACTCCTATGCCCACTTCCCTTCGCCTTCATTGAACTATTTTACAAGCCTTCTTGTTCTGGTTCGCCTGCCCTCTTCCTCCTCCTCCTTCTCCTTCTTCTCCAGCCTCACCCTTTACTACTCCTGTCTCTGCTGAGCTGCTTTCTCGCCACCTACTCCTCCACTGGAGTAGCTCTGTAATACAGGCTCACATCACCCTGGTAACCTGCGAGAGAAAAGTGCTCTGGCTCTTGGCTTGATTGCAGCGAGGGAGGGCAGGCGAGAGACAGAGACGGAGACTGTGGCAACGGTGTGCGAGGGGAAGAGAGGAAGAGGGAAGTGGAAAGAAAGGAGGAGAGCAGCTTGTTTTGGGCAGGATGCTATCCGGTGGTGTGTGTGTGAATTGTAAAGGAGCAGAGGGCAGCTCGCCTGGGTTTCAGTCCCTTCGGCTTTAGTTTGTCGAGTGTTACTCCAGGTGAGTCTGACTCTTTGGCTATAACACTTTTAGGCAAGTCTGTCTTTGCTTCATACTTAATTTAAAAAACAAAAACAACAAAAACTAATACTATCTCTATGTTTACACTGTTTGTTTTTATCGTTGGGATGTAGTGTATTGCTCTGTTCTTTTCTGTGATGTAGCCGCATGTATTTTTTTATTTTTATTTTTTTAATTTGTGGACAGCGAAGGGTTTGTGTCCTCAGGTCAAACAGATGCTCTCTGTTTCCATCTCTGTCAGTATGTGTGTTTGTGGCCATCCCCACAAATCCTGGGTTGCCAGATAATGACCTCCCAGTAAAGCATTCTTACATTCAAGCCTCTGCTCCAAAAAAAAGAAAAGAAAAAAAAAAAAAGAAAAAACAAACCGGCAAAGAAAATCAATCATAATTTAATGTTAACAGATGTAAGAACAGCATCTGTGCTCGCCCAGTAGCTGAACTGTGCTTGAAGTGCAGCTGCTCTGTATGTGTGCGCGCGCGAGAGTGTGTGTGTATTATATAATGTTAGATGTTCTGCATATAAATGATCTTGGTTGTACAAAAGACTTTGTTTTGAAAGGCTCTTGAGGTTCTGTGTTCAAGTAACATTGTAGGCTGTCAGGAGAGACATGGCTTTAATGGGATTTGATGTTTAATGAGTCCCATAATATTTGAAGCCACAAGCTCTAGTCTTGTTTTAGTAGCGTAGTAAAACAGGTCTGCGTGCCTTTTAAATAACACACACACACAAGCACAGTTTCCTACTCTAACAGGAACTCCAGTTGTCCTTTTTCGTTCCCGCTTTGCTAATTTCTGGAGATGCGGCAATCAGTTGGCCAGATTGCTTCAATTTTCCCTCGATCAGCTCTGAACGACAATCAGTAGGTCAATCTCTTTAAAAGCCTTCGTTAAATACACCAACAGTTCATTGAATGCATCCAAACTCAAACCTGCCATTACTTTGCTCCTAAATAGAAATATATTTTTTGTCACACTCCTCATTTTTTCATATGTCCGTAGCACATGAAATTGAAAATCAGAATCCTTAAACATCAAAATTAGCAGTCCAGTGCATCTCTACTTATTTGACTGATGAAAACTGTACTAATTATACTGGCTACTTAAGTAAAAAAAAATGTTAGTTCAGGAAAGGCTGAGCTAACAATTTAGGTTTAATAGCTGAAATACATTTTGAATACATTGTTAAATCCCATGCAGTATTTAAAAATATACTTAATTATTTAGAAAGCATTTGTACTCTAATGGTTTGGTCATAAGTTTTTAAGATGACGTTTTATTTTCCTGGCACATACATGGGCGTTAAGCATAGTATGGATAGTATTGATATGTCTTTAGGATCATCATCCAGTTCGTCTGACCCTAACCGTTACCTCTGAGATTGGTTCGGATCTCTAAGAACCAACCAGAAATCACCACCGCTGCAAGAAGTTTGTTTGGAGAATGGAAGGTGAGACTGTCAAGCACGGTGGTGGCAGCATCATTCTTCAGATTCATCGGCAGTGGTAGCTTGTGTTGCATCACGCAAAGTGTCATGGTTGAACCTCTAACCCTTTTGGGTCCTACAACAGAACAATGAGCCCAAAGGTACACCAAAACCTGGTACACAGGAGAAAAGAAACAAAACCACAAAGGTTTTAAAACTATATCAAGTTGTTATCTTTTCATATCATCCCATAAAAAAACAAACAAACAAAAAAAAACAGTTTAAGTGCACAATTGAAAGAATCCAATTAGTGCTTCGTCAGACTGGCATTTTAAATGGTCTTTGGTCTGATTTGTTTTCCTAACAGAAGTATCGTCAGAGCCTGGCTGGGTTGTTGGCCCCACCTTATGGAGCCATGGAGAGTGGATCCAACAATGACAGTACGTACGGAAAGGAACTGGAAGAAGCATGTGCAGAGTCAACAAGTCCATATCTGTCCAAAAGCAGCATGAGGGCTGAGTTGCTTATCTAAATCGCGTTGGAACACAGACACAAGATGGGCTTTGCTTGGCTTTTCTTAAATCAACCGTTCTAAAGATAGTTTTTCTCCTCAGGACTGACAGACAAAGACAACATGAACTCAGACTCTGGAAACAAGGCTCATAACAAGGTAAATGTTTCCAGTAGTTCCCTGTTTGACCTTAAAGGTTTTGTAATAACTGAAAAACAAAGAAAACTACACTTGTTTTGCCTTCAGCTCTTTGTTTGCTGCAGTATTGGTGTGACAAAAAACTGAGAAGCACATGTTTTTTTTTGCTGTTATAGATCTCTCTCTCTCTCCATGTTATCAGGCAGATCATTAACATGAACACTTTTATTAAAGCTTCCATTAATATTTGAGCTTAACGGTTCTCCATATATCTGAGCAAACTTGCCTCCTATATTCTGCAATCCAGTTGTTGTTGTTTTTTTTATGCAAACTTTTATGTGTTGTTGAATGAACCAGAATAGTAAAATAGATTGTCACACTGATGACTCATAGTTTTGATGTTCTGTAGATATGCTAATGCTAGCTAATGGATGCACATCGAAGAAAGATCCCATCTGCCCAATTAACATGCCTTCCTTTGTTGTTTCCAGTAGCAACTCTTTGTGCATGTGCATGTGTATGCACAGCTCTCTTATATTCCTCTCTGTTTAAGAAACGGGTTCGGTTTTTTAAAAATACGTCTCTGGTTTTATGGTTACACCACATCGCTCATGAAAATCTAACGGGCAAGCGTTCAAATGGCAAGCCCTAATCTCATCAGATTGATGAAAACAAACTATTTAGCTCTCCGTCTTGGATTAAAATTGGAAATGTGGGCTCCTCCTCCGCTTCTTGAACACAACAGCATTTCCAGAGTCCTTCTGTGGGTTCTGCAGGTTCCCTCCGAGAAGCTGCAGAGAGCAGCGAAGGTCCTACGCAACGCCATCCTGTCCAGGGCGCCGCACATGATTCGCGACAGAAAATATCACCTCAAAACATACAGGTGCGTTCTGCAGATGAACCCGTTTGGTTCCGAATGCTTCAGTTCGGATCGTCTCTCTCCGGTGTTTGAAGCATGCGTTCACACACGTGTGTTGCAGACAATGCTGCGTCGGGACGGAGCTGGTGGACTGGTTGGTGATGCAGAGCGCCTGTGTGCTGACTCGCTCCCATGCTGTGGGGATGTGGCAGGCGCTGCTAGAAGAAGGAGTGCTTAATCATGGTAACTTAAACTCGCTTCATTGTGTTTCAGCATGCATGTCTGATGGACTTTAACATGTGAAAAAGCATGTTTTTGTTCTATACATTTTCTATAACTTAACATATTTTACAAGAAAAATAGAAGTTTTTTTTTTTTCTACAAAAATCAACCAAGGAAAAGTTGAAAATCAGGAAATATCTAAACGATCGCAACGACTTCTTTATCACTCTCAGTACTTTTCCAATGTTGTAGTTCTGCAAGATCAGTAAACTTTAAATTCTAATGAATATTTAACACTGGAACTGGGAAACATTTTAAATATCCAAAATAAATGAACAAAACAACAA